>NC_066579.1:237383474-237716666 GCF_024323335.1 Lathyrus oleraceus | reverse complement strand
CTAACATCACACATCAACATTCCAACAACCATTTTCCCTAATTCAACTTATCATGGAAGAATCATGCGAAAACATTTTCATACATCAACTTTCAAATCAACATATCTTCCAGAATACTCAACCATTTTCAGAACTACGACTACCAATGAACTCAGCATACAAAGATCTTGCTAAAGCATACAATAATTTTGCAAATGGTCCTGGTCGAAAACTCACCAAATTTGAAGAACAGTTGTGATTCTGATGTTGTTTGGTGGTAAATGCTCGAAACAGTTGCTCCTCCCAGCTCTAGATGATGAATGGATGAAAGCTTTTGGCTCAGCAATGCTTGGTTGTGCTCAGAACTTGAACTGCCATGAGAGAGAGCTCTAATGGAACAGTAGTGCAAATGGCCTTACAGTCGTGTTCTTGTGCTTGCAAAAGGCTTGACAAAGGTTGGTGGATGATGGCATAAACAAACCCAGCTCGAGTTCTTTGAGGTTTTTTAGAGAAAATTCCAAATGGAGTCCAAAATGAGTTTTTGAGAGAAAGAGGTTTTTTCTGTTTGAGTATTGTGGCTGCTAGGGTTTCTTCTGCAGAAAATGAAGAATATATACTGTGTTTTAGTGTCCTTAAGCTTGGTTAGTTATGTGGTAATTAGATTTTTGTAATTGGAGGTGTTTTGGTTAATTTGTCAATTTTCACTCAAATGGCAAGGTATGTGGTTACAGTTGCGAAAGGGGGCCTTGTACACACTCCAAATATGATTTCTTAGCAATTTCAATTGGCAAAATATATTGGAAAGGCTTAAATTGCAAAATCACTTTTTCACCTCACTTGAAATAATTCAAGTCACTTCAAAAAGTGCCATTTTGATTGGTGAGTTTTTGGTAAATTGTGATGATATATTTGGAAAGAGGGCATCAAATGTGACTTGTAGCAAAAAACCCCACCCAATTTGGCCAAATGGTTTGGAAGATATGCCACTTTGAAGTTCAAATTTTTTGAGAATGATTTGATCATAACTTGCCAACCATTCATGGGAATTGAGTGTTCTTGGACTTTTTGAAAATGGGAGAACAAGATCTTCAACTTTCATGTTGGGCAAAAATTCATTTGAAGCTTGTATCATGATGTAATTTTGAGGATCAAGACTTTCCATTTTTGGCAAATTCCAATTACAGGTCAACTTTCTATTTTTGGAAATTTCTTGTTTGACTTCAAATTCTTCCATGATGATGTTTGACATGTTATATGGATATGAATGAACCCCTTCAAACCATTTCCCACCTTGAAATCCATAAAATCAGGCACAGTTGACCACAGTTGACCATGGTTGACTTTTTAGGGTTTCTGGTGAACTGAGCCATGACTGATGACTTCTGGGCATCCAATCTTTGACCAAAACACTTCAAAAGGACCCCTAGGTCATGTGAACACGTTGGACCAACCCTAGGGCCTTGTCTCAAAGGAAAATGCACTTGCTTGCTTGATTGACTGATCTCCTGACCAATTTGACCTAATCTGTCTGATGAACCTGCACTTAGGCAAAAGGGACAATGCAATGTTATGCAGTGGACTATGTTAATGTTATGACCTAATATGAGAATGTATGTACAAAGGGTAGGTGCAAATTTGAGGTACTACACCGGCCTATAGCTGATTGTTGGGGAGGCCATTGATCCATGAAGTTGGCGTTGTGACGTTTACTCTACATCAGAAGCTGAAATTTTATAAGAACGGCAAGCTCGTCGTTTTTGGTGGGGAGAAAGCACTTCTAGTGAGCCATTTGTCATCCTTCACCTATGTGGAAGCTGAAGACGAAGGTGGAACACCGTTCCAAGATTTTTCTGTTGCTGGTGAATTGAAGAAGACTAGGGCACCCATGTATTCTCTGAAGGATGCAAGAGAGTTTATTCAGGATGGAAGCACCGACAAGTGGGGTCGTGTTGTAAAAGTTATTGAAAACAAGAACATGGCCAGTTTGGGATTTCAACAAGGGTCGTTCAACGCCAGTATCAAGACTATGCAACCAATTTCCATAGTGGAGGGTTCATTCACAAGGATGATCAACACTCAACTACAATTATTGAAGACAATGATAAAGATGAAGCTTGTGCCAACTTTGTGACACATGGTCAGACTTGCAACAATTGGGTTGTTGTAGACATTCTTGTTGTTATGCACCATTCAAAGTAATTTGTTTTATTGATTAAGAAAAATCCTTCTCCTATGCCTAAGGGAAAAGTGAAACATTGTTGGGCATTTTCATTATTATCATCAATAAAATGAAATTTTATTCATACACATCTATGATGTTTGTTTTTTACTTTTTGCTTTTTCTGGAAATGGTAATCACAAAAAACATAAATAAATAATAATTTTTCCATCTACATAATATTTGTTTGCACACCACTTCTCTAAAATCAAAATATCAAATCATTATGCAGGTTGGTTCTCAAACCCATTGAATGTAATGATCCTGCTCCCTCTCCAAACTTTGACTTTCCTGTGTTTGAAGTTGAGGAAGAGAATGATGATGAAGAAGTGTTTGATGAGTTATCCTGTTTGCTTGAGCATGAGGAAAAAGCCATTCGTTTGTTTGAAGAGAAGATTGAATTAATCAACTTGGGTTCTGAAGATAATGTGAAAGAAGTCAAGATTGAGTCTCAACTATGTCCAAAGGCTAAGAAGGGGTTGATTCATCTTCTTCGAGAATATTCTGATGTGTTTTCTTGGTCCTATCAAGATATGCCTGGTTTTGATTTTGATATTGTGGAGCATAAATTGCCTTTGAAGCCAGAATGCCTGTCGGTCAAGCAGAAGTTGAGAAGAACTCATCTTGATGTGGCAATGAAGATTAAGGAGGAAGTGCAGAAGCAGATTGATGATGGTTTCCTTGTTACCTCCGAGTATCTGTAATGGGTGGCCAACATTGTGCCTGTTCCTAAGAAAGATGAAAAAGTCTGTATGTGTGTTGATTATAGAGATTTGAATAAAGCCAGTCCGAAAGATGGTTTTCCTCTGCCACACATTGATATGTTGGTAGACAATACAGCTAAATTCAAATTCTTTTTGTTTATGGATGGATTTTCTGATTATAATCAGATTAAGATGGCACCCGAAGATATGGAGCAGACTAGATTCATTACACCCTGGGGAACATTCTGTTATAGAGTGATGCCTTTCGGTTTAAAGAATGCTGGTGCAACGTACCAGAGAGCTATGACCACTCGTTTTCATGATATGATGCATAAAGAAATTGAAGTCTATGTTGATGATATGATTGCTAAATTAAGTGATAAATAAGAGCATGTTGAGCATTTGTTGAAGTTATTCCAGCGTTTGAGGAAATATAAACTCCGCTTGAATCCTAATAAGTGTACTTTTGGTGTTCGTTCTTGTAAGTTGTTGGGTTTCATTGTCAGTGAGAAGGGTATTGAAGTCGATCCTGCCAAGGTCAAAGCAATACAAGAGATGTCGGCGCCCAAAATTGAGAAGCAAGTCGGAGGTTTTCTCGGTTGTTTGAATTATATCTCAAGATTTATATCGCATATGACTGCCACATGTGCACCTATATTCAAGCTCCTTCGGAAAGATCAGTCTTCTGATTGGACCGAGGATTTCGAGAAAGCTTTTGACAATATCAAAGAGTATCTGCTTGAGCCTCCGATTCTATCTCCGCCTATTGAAGGAAGACCATTGATCATGTATTTGACTGTGCTTGAAGAAAGTATGGGTTGTGTTCTTGGTCAGCAAGATGAATTTGGGAAGAAAGAATATGCCATTTACTAACTCAGTAAGAAGTTCACCGACTGTGAGACTCGGTATTCTATGCTTGAGAAGACATGATGTGCTTTGGCTTGGGCTGCTAAGCATCTGCGCCAGTATATGTTGAATCAAACTATAGTGAGGTTTTCGTTACCTTTAGGTTTATTGACTAAACCAAAAGTCAACATACAATTCGAGTCGCCACCGCACTTTTATTTGTCCAAAGGAAATGCTAAAAAGTGAACAAAAGCCAAGATAAGAAGTTTTTTAAACCAAAAACTAATAAAAATGTGAGAGATCTAGGTAAGGGGGTTGGTTATGACATGAGAAGGTTTTACGCACCAAAAAGATCCTTAGTACTCTAAGGGAACCCTTTTTGCAAATATGTGTTGTAGGTTGGTATTTGTGAAAAGATTTGTACAAAAAGACCGGGGAGATGAGAAAAGAATAGATTATATTTACAAATTTTGTTGTTTGAATGGATGAACCCATTGCCTACGTACCATCACAAAAGTAGGATCAAAACCTCGTAGTTTGGGGCAAAAAAATCACAAAGATTGGTGAATTGATTTGATCAAAAGCCTTAAGGTCTTTTGTTATCAAAGGGAGAAAACTCAACCTAAACCAAGAATCCACCATGTGAGGAGAGCTTCAACATACTAGTGAGGGATTGACCCTATAATAAGTATGGAAGACTTATAATCCAATCACTAAGGATAAGGTGAGATTCACATCAACCACTATGATAACTCAAACCTATGACTAATGTTTATGAAAAGTTTTAACAAAGGTGGCCATTGGAACCACAAAAAAAACTTGGAGTGAATTAGATTTACAAGTTAGGTGTATTTACAAAAAATGAAGTCAAAGTTGGATTTAAGATTTGTTCACAATGAGTATTTATGAAAAGATTTTGAAAAGTAAAAGGCATGAGGCCTAGGTTTCTAGTTTGGAACAAAGTCAAAGTTTGCAAGAAAAGATTTTGGCTTGGTTGGAGTGAGGAGAAGAAGAGAAGGGCTATTCCTAAAGCATACAAAGATAAGAGAGAAAAGATAAAACCTTGGAGTTCGTTTTCTTGAAATCATAGAGATGATTCAAGATGCTCCTCTCCTTTGGACTTAGCAAACAATCAAGCAATCAAAAAGTTTGGATTCAAGCTCCTAGGATCTCTATTTGGCTTGTCTTTCTTAACTTGGCTATTCATGACAATGGTCCTCTTTATTATCTCAAGATGGAATCCCTATCACATAAGAGCAAACACCAAAAAGTTCACAACACAATAAGAGGAATGGACAAAGAATAAGTTTAGATGAGAAGTCCTTTAAAGTCAACTTTGAAATTTAACAATCTAAAGGCATGAGGCCTAGTTGCTCTTCAACAAGTTTAACATTCTAAAGGAATGAGGCCTAGTTGCTCTTGAACTCCTTTAAGCATGAGCATGTCCTAATTCTAAGTCCTTTCTCCTTTTTGCATTAGGTTCACACAAAATAAAGACAAAACAATTACAATACAACAATATATTTATATACAATAATGAGCTCAAATGAGCAAAAGAAAAATGACATAAACATAAAATATGTGCTCAAGTGAGCAAAGTGAAAAGAAATATGAATAAATAAGCAAGAAATATATTGCATTCAAGTAAAGGGCAAGAAATTCAATGCTAAATTAAAGTTAGTAATTAGTATGGTTATGTTAGTTTGTCATAAGACAATGTAGCGCAATGTTAAGCAATCGTAAGTGGACTAATGTAGTAGTCACACCTATCTGAGGCCGGTCAATAAAACTATAGGAAAATAAACACAAGTTAGAGATCATGACTTGTAAGCCAAGCTCCACAAACTTGCCATGCCAAAAACAAAAGGGAAAAAGCCTTGTATGGACTTTATATTTTTTGCTTGACCAAAAAGCAACCTATCTTGGACACAAAACAACTCACTTGATCTTGGATCAAGTTGAGTTTGGTTTGGATCAAAGAAGGTTAAACCTCTCATTTGTCAAGACCAACCATAAGACATTAACTTATTGGCCAAAATGATAAAAAGAATGGGATGACGATGAAATGGAGGGAATGAGAATTCAAGTATTAAACTCAATTGATCAAATGTGAACCAAGTCATCATCAATCAATGCTAAACCAAAAAAGAAATAAAGATTACAAGTCAACAAGTCAATCATAATTTTTTGGTATTTTTTGAATTAAAAAAAATGCAAAATAAAATAATCAAAATATGGTCAATCTTCATATTTAATTCAAATCAACTTCAACAAGTCCAATTAAATTCTCATAGGTCTAACATGGTCAAACAAACTTTGACAAATTTTCTCAACAATTTTGGAAATTAGAAACTATTTAAAACAATTAAAAACAATGAAAAATAACACAATATGAATTAAAATCTCAAATAAATCTCAAATCAAATAAGAAACTGATGAGACTATTTTTCATTGACTTATTATCATGGTCCATAGGTGTTAGGAAAATCTTTTTGGATTTTTCAAATATCATAAAGTAATTAAAAATGAATTAAAACTATTAAAAACCAAATAATTCACAAAAAATATTAAATGAAATCACAAATATATTTAAAAATCAAAAATGAAACTAGATTTTTCAAGGGAATTTTTGGCATTGGTCTCATATTTTTGTGACTTCAAATAAATTTTCTATGAATTTTTGAAAATAAAAGGAATGAACTGAAATTAAAAGAAAATAGGAATAATAGAAAAAAGCGCAACCACCAGATCAAACTCATTAATTGACGTGGCATAGAACAAAGGCTCAGGGGCGAGGACGCATGATAGACTTAAGTCAAGCGTGCAACATAATGCAATATATCAAGTAATCACAATGGATGCTCAGGATTATAACATTAAGACACGATCCAAGGGCTGGGAAACATACACGTGGGGATGGTGGTGGAAACCACCATCTTCTATAGTGAGATACCAGATTTCGGCCACCACGCGCAGGGAAAAAATTTGTAATGAAAATAAAAAGTAAGGACATCAAAATGAAGCTCAGATGATGTACATCGCCCCTGTGCCCATGGATCTTCCTCACTCTTCCTATTTATAGAGAAATGTGAGATTGAAGATCATGGTGTGTCAATTGGAAATGCACGAAATGAACAATTGAGACCACCACTGGCCTACCTCAAGTTTGAGAACTTCAGAAAACCACAAAAACCAAAGAAAATCACATTGAATTGTAAGATCTAGATCTAAAAAGTTAGAGGTTCTACCTCTGAAATGGAGCTTCTAAGGCCACAAATTCTTCAAGATCTTGATCTGCTTTTGCTCTGGAGATGTAATGGAGATGATAGGCTAAGCAATTGAGCTCTGAAAATCAACTAATGATGTTGAATTTCAAGCTTGAAAAAGAGAGAAAAATATGAAAATTCCTTTGGTAATGGTTGGGATTTCAATTCTGCAGCACTTCAGGTCTCCACCAGGTAGAGAAATGAATGAGATTGAGCTCTTATTTATAGCTGAAGAGGGTTGCGAAGCATGGTTCCCTCGTGTGCATGGAATTTAAACCTTGCTTGCATGGGCCTGTGCAAGCGTGTAGCAGGCCCAAAAATGAGTGAAACACTTGCCGATACCTCATGGAATGGATTTGGATGTGTAATTGAAATGGGATTGGCGTGCACATCATGTTTCAACATGAAATGCCAAAATGAACATAAAGAAAGAGCTCTTCGAAACCCACGAATGGAAAGTTCAAAAAAGTAATGTGATTAATTGTTGGAAAGCCCTTGAAATAAGGAACAAAAGTCATGTTGGGCAAAAATTCATTTGGCATTTGGAAATTAGTTAAAACTGGCTGTGAAAGTTTGGGCACAAAACATGTCTAAGTCACCCTTTGAAAATTTCGCCAAAATCAAGCCTCTTCAAGCCCCTCTGTTTCCATGATGCAAGCTTCAAATGGAAACACTTCCACCATCAAAGTTGTAGATATTTTCAAAATTCTCAAATTATAATAAGAGTTTGCATCATTTGGATATTTCGTGAAAAAGTTACGGGCATTTGAAGTTAGGCACTTTTCCAAATTCAATGACTTAGGTCCAAGGTGACCTATAATGTTTTGTATTATCACATGTATTTCTTTTAGGATTATGAAATTTTATCCAACATAACATTTTAAGTAGACACCTTAATATTTCCAATGAATTTTGTCTCAACTCATAATCATAAAAATTAAGGAAGTTAGGTCCTTGGGAAGTTGACCCAAAATTAGGGTTTCAGTCAAAATGACCTATAATGTTTTGAAATGAATGATGACCTTCCAAGTTTCAAATGGATTTTTGATGAACATGAAAGTTGTTTATATGGTTTTTAAGAACATGTTAGCTCTTGGGGTCATCTTCATTTGACAAACACATCAAAAGTTGTATCTCAATGATCTTCAGTTTAGTTAGATGACTTGATTGGTCAATGTTTCATGGCCAAACCTCCAATCTTGATGAATGAATGATTGAGGGGACTCACATAGTCTAAAATATTCATAAAATAATGAACGAAGGAACTTCCCATGATTAAGTTTTATCATAGGTCGAGGTTGCTTCCAGAGCAAGGCACGGTTAAAGCACAATGAAATTAGGGTTTCCTTGGGAAACAATCTTCAAGCCCTTTGGGTTATCTTGACCAAATTGGAAAATTGAGATACTTGGGAGGCATATATGTTGATTAGGAACTTTGCGGACCACTATCATGCTTTTTCTCATCTTCATCTAGCCATTGCATTGAGCTTAGGAGCCTCCTATGAGTATGGGAGCACATGATCACTTGAGCTTCAAAACAAAAAGAGTTAGTGACATATTTTTGTGCTTTTGGTTAGTAATCAAAATAATAAAAGCAATAATATACAATACAAGCATGTTTGGTGGTCTCAAACCACTCACACAAGTCCCAACCCTAGGGTTAAGGAGCCAAACATGTTATGCTCCTTGGGGCAATGCACTAAGCAATTATATGATGCCTTGAGGGATCTCATGGGTCAAAATTAGGGTATTACAGATGCCCCTATTTAAGGTCATTCTAGCCGTTGATATGAAGGTTAAAATCTTCGTCTCGACGAGGTAGAATGGGCTTAAATAATAACAAAGAGACGAATTTTGGTCCCTAAGGGACCTCATGATGTAAATGTATGTATGCAAAATAAAATCTTCATGGTGAACGATTGCCACGAAGGAAAAGAAATCAGAAGAAACTGAAAAATCCATAGGAGTAACACACTCACTAAGGAGACAGAGACTCTGGGGGAAATAAGGTAAAAATGCGTGAGCAGGTCACGACTTGAAAACCGGCTGGGAGACACGAAAGGACTCCATGAAAATAAATCAATGGAAAGACTTGAGCTGACGCGAAGATGCATGTATTGGGGAATATACCAATACAGCAAAACTATCCGCAACGGATACTTCGGATAAAAATCCGGACTCAGACGGGGATGTCCACAAAGGACTCAGCTGAGAAAGAAACAACGAGTATTACCGGTTACTTGGTAATAAACTCAAAGCGAGACATGTTATCAAAACACCGGTTACTGGGTGAGAAAACAACACGCTCTAGGAGAAATCTGACTCCACAGGGGACAAAAAGTCATAATAGGGAGAAGAAGGAAGGAACGCCAGGGATACCGATTACTGGGCATATAATAGGTGACCAACCAGGCGTGAATTGGGAACATATCCAAGACACTCATCATCCGAAAGGAGGGATGAAAAAGCAATCTCGACTTACAAGATGGGCATTCGATTCCGCAAGGAAATACGAATCTTACTCGACTGGGGAAGAATAAAGACTTCGACTGAAGAGCGCATGAGATATATTATCTATTACCGTCATAACGTAGATAACATACTCGCATGGAAGATTATCCACAACCGGTTACTGGGTTAGTGAAGGATGAATCGACTGAAAAGAAAGGACATTGGGATACCGATTACTGGGTATAAAATGATGACCAATCAGAAGGAGAAACAATCATTACCAAACAAGGGTAAATGAAGGATGACTCGTTAGGGATAAATTACTTGTCAAAAACAATTATCCAAGAGATATATCACCGGTTACTGGGTGGTATACTCAAAAACGAAGGAATATCAATACCGGTTACTGGGTAAAGATAACCAACAAAGAGGGGATTACATCTACCGGTTACTGGGTAGAAAACCACAGAAATCCACTGGGAAAGAAGATGAACAATTACTGGCTACTGAGCAATTGAAAAACTGAACCACAGGGAACTGCAGGTTATAATAAGAAAGGAAAGTCAATCCAGGAACAAACTAGAACGACACAATCAAAACAAAACTCAACCCGAGGAGGACATAACTCAGGGGAGTAATTCCATCCCAATACATAATTGGGGTGGAAACTGAAACAAGAATGATCCACGAGGACATAACTCAGTGGAGAATAAAGAAGGAAAGATAGACACTTTCTACCTATGGGGCTGACTCTATATGGAGAGATCAGACACGAGCATCTGCTTGGGGAAGAACATTTCACCAATAACAGGATATAACAAGCAAAGATATATGGGAATGAATGCAATCATGAATATCTAAATGCTATGATTATGCATGTATATGCATGGTTTGTGTATGATTAATGTTGACAAACAGACATATCTAACACAAACAGGTCCAAGCAACACGAACGAACATCTGGCATAACATTTCAGCAAAAACGACAAGGCCTACAGGAGGACTCAGTTCCGGTGAGGATGCATCAAATACTGGAAGACACCGATCACAGCTGGGGACAGGCAAAGTCACAGATTCCAACCGTCGGAGACTTCCCATCAGTTCTCGGGAACAGGTGGTGAATATCAATAAGATTCGTCGTCGAAGAAACTCTACTGGGGAACTTATCAAGGAATGATGTGAAATTCCGTGGGGAAAAAACGCCAAACAGATACCCACCAATCAAAACACTCCCTTCTAAATGCTGGAGAGACAACTCTGCTAAGGGGAGTAAGAACAATTTGCTCCACTGGGGGTAAACTAGAAGCATTCTTGAAGGAACTGTCTTGGATGAGGGAATCGGAAAGGAATCCTTCGTCAACACTTGACATGCTAGGGATGAAAAGGGAAACAAGCCCTTCACCAATTGCTCTAGACAGTTTCTTGCTGAGGAGACAACCGAAAGTTGATGAAGAGGATATAAACATGCTAGAATATGAACAAATGTCTTACCTTTTGGTGATCATACTATCCTTGGGAAAGCACTGAGGACATTCCACCTATCCTTTCAGTCATTGTGAATGTTCATTTTGTTTAAAACAGTTTATAAAAACTTTATTTACTTCAAACAAATGATACTCATAAATTAAAACATGCAAACATTTGTTAAACAGAAACAAGTAAGAGTGCCAAGAATTGGATAAAGGCTCAAATTTACTTAATGGGATGGTAGTCCGCAAATGGCGAGACTCCATGGATCTTTACAAATTTGAAATTGGTGATATACATGGAAAAAGGGCTACATTGAACATAATGACCGTTTCTCCATCAACTCTGAATTCACTGCATTTGACGATTCGGTTGACGACGATTGAGCGAGAATCCCTAACAAATGACAGTTGTAAAGCAAAGTCTTGTCAGGATGCAGTTACTTGCCAAATCCCTAATTTTTACCTAGATTTCCCCAGGGTAAGGTGCTCAATCTAGCGGGATATATATATTAATTTTTTCATGTCTCTAACTTTTTCCTGGACCGCCCTTTCGGGTTTTCAATCCACCGAGACGCTCATTTTTACCTAAGCCGCCCTTTTGGGTTTTCAACTTAGCGAGCTATTCTGTTTTTATTTTAGGCGAAGTATTTCTTGACTGCATCTGAATTCACAGGACGAGTGAAATCTTCCCCATCCATAGTTGTGAGCAACAAAGCACCGCCTGAAAAGGCTCTCTTGACAACGTATGAACCTTCATAGTTTGGAATCCACTTGCCCCTAGAATCGGGCGCGAAAGACAAGACTTTCTTGAGCACGAGGTCTCCTTCTCAGAACACACGAGGCTTGACCTTCTTATCAAAGGCTTTCTTCATCCTTTGCTGATACAACTGACCATGGCACATGGCAGTTAATCTCTTCTCTTCAATCAAGTTCAACTGGTCATAACGACTCTGAACCCATTCAGCCTCAGTCAACTTGGCTTCCATCAAGACTCTCATTGATGGGATCTCAACCTCCACGGGGAGCACAGCCTCCATGCCATACACAAGAGAGAAAGGGGTTGCCCCTGTTGAAGTGCGAACAGATGCACGATAACCGTGTAAAGAAAATGGCAGCATCTCATGCCAATCTTTGTACGTAACAACCATCTTCTGAATAATCTTCTTGATGTTCTTGTTAGCAGCTTCAACAGCCCCATTCATCTTGGGTCTATAAGGAGAAGAATTATGATGTGCAATCTTGAACTCGCTACGCAGCTCTTTCATCATCTTATTGTTCAAGTTAGATCCATTATCAATAATGATCTTGTTTGGCACACCATATCGGCATATGAGTTGATTCTTGATAAACCTCACAACCACATGCCTGGTCACATTTGCGTACGATGCCGCTTCAACCCACTTAGTGAAATAATCAATGGCTACGAGAATAAAACGGTGACCGTTCGACGCCTTAGGTTCAATCATGCCAATCATATAAATTCCCCACATGGAGGAAGTCCATGGTGAGGAAATAACATTCAGAAGTGTCGGGGGAATGTGAATCTTATCCGCATAAATCTAACACTTGTGGCATTTCTTCATATATATGCAGCAGCCAGACTCCATTGTCAGCCAATAGTATCCTGCTCTCAACATCTTCTTTTCCATGGCATGTCCATTGGAATGAGTACCAAATGAACCCTAATGGACTTCAGTCATCAAGAGGTCTGCTTCGTGTCTATCCACGCATCTGAGCAGAACCATGTCAAAATTCCTCTTGTAAAGCACATCACCATTAAGGTAGAAACTGCCAGATAATCTTATCAAAGTCTTCTTATCATTAACAGATGCCCCAGGTGGGTAAGTATGACTCTTAATAAAACACTTGATATCATAATACCATGGCTTATCATCTTTCACCTCTTCAACTGCAAACATATGAGCTGGTCTATCCAAGTGCATCACAGTAATATTGGGGACTTCATTCCAATACTTCACTACAATCATTGAAGCAAGCGTAGCGAGAGGATCCGCTATCCGATTTTCATCTCGAGGAATATGATGGAAATCAACCTTAGTAAAGAAAGTTGAAATCCTCCTCGTGTAATCTCTGTATGGGATGAGGCCTGGCAGATTCGTCTCCCATTCACCCTTAATCTGATTAACAACAAGGGCCGAATCACCATAAACATCAAGATGTTTGATCCTAAGATCAATACATTCCTCCAAACCCATAATACAAGCCTCATACTCCGCAATATTATTCGTGCATTTGAAAGTTAGCCTTGCTGTAAAAGGAAAATGTGTGCCTTGAGGAGTAATAATCACTGCCCAAATACCATTTCCATACTGATTAACAGCACCATCAAACACCATACCCCATCGGGAACCAGGCTCTGGCCCTTCGTCGAGTGTGGGCTCATCACAATCTTTCATCTTCAAATACAAAATCTCCTATTCAAGGAAGTCATACTACACAGACTGATAATCTTCAATTGGTTGATGCGCCAGATGGTAAGCCAAGATACTACCTTTAATAACTTTTTGAGCTCGATACTCAATATCATACTCAGATAACAACATCTGCCAACAGGCAATTCTCCCAGTTAGAGCAGGCTTCTCAAAGATATACTTGATTGGATCCATTTTGGATATCAACCAAGTCGTATGATTCAACATATACTGGCGTAAGCGCTTAACAGCCCAAGCCAAAGCACAACATGTCTTCTCAAGCATTGAATATCGAGACTCACAGT
This sequence comes from Lathyrus oleraceus, assembly GCF_024323335.1. Taxonomy (NCBI): domain Eukaryota; kingdom Viridiplantae; phylum Streptophyta; class Magnoliopsida; order Fabales; family Fabaceae; genus Lathyrus; species Lathyrus oleraceus. The sequence goes on along the minus strand of NC_066579.1, from coordinate 237,702,996 downwards.
CAGTGAACTTTTTACTTAAATAGTATATCGCATATTCTTTCTTTCCTGATTCATCTTGCTGACCAGGACACATCCCATGGAATCATCAAGCACATTCAACTACATAATCAACAGTCTCCCTTCAACAGGCGGAGACAAAATCGGAGGCTTAAACAAATACTCTTTGATACTGTCAAAGGCTTTTTGGAAATCCTCAATCCAATCATGACGCTGATCTTTCCGGAGGAGCTTGAATATAAGCACACATGTGGCAGTCATGTGGGATATAAATCTCGAAATGTAATTCAAGCAGCCAAGAAAACCTCGGACTTGCTTCTCAGTTTTGGGCGCAGGCATCTCTTGTATTGCTTTGACCATGCCAGGATCAACTTCAATACCTGTCTCGCTGATAATAAAGCCCAATAACTTGTCAAAACGGACTCCAAATGTACACTTGTTCGGATTCAGGCGGAGTTTGTATTTCCTCAAACGCTAGAAAAGCTTCAACAAGTGTCCCACATGTTCAACTTCCGTTTTCGACTTTGCAATCATATCGTCGACATACACCTCAATCTCCTTGTGCATCATATCATGGAACAAGGTAGTCATAACGCGTTGATACGTGGCTTCGGCGTTCTTCAAACCGAAGGGCATCACTCGATAACTGAATGTTCCCCGGGTGTGATGAATGTTGTCTTTTCCATATCCTCGGGTGCCATTTTAATATGATTATAACCGGAAAATCCGTCCATAAACGAGAAGACATTGAATTTAGCCGTATTGTCTACCAACATATCAATGTGTGGTAGAGGAAAATCATCTTTCGGACTAGCTTTATTCAAGTCACGGTAATCCACACACATTTGGACTTTTCCATCATTCTTAGGCAAAGGCACAATACTGGCCACCCATTGAGGATATGTAGAAGTCACTAGAAACCCCACATCAATTAGCTTCTGAACTTCTTCTTTAATCTTCACTACCATATCAGGATGAGTTCTTCTGAGCTTCTGCTTCACATGCACACACTCAGGCTTCAATGGCAAGAAATGTTGCACGATATCAGTATCTAGACCAGGCAAAGACGTCGACATATTCTCGTAGCAATTCGATCAACCACTTCTTAACAGACTCTTCAAGGAGTGCCCCAATCTTCACTTCACGAATGCAGTCTTCAGACCCCAAGTTGACTGTTTCCAGATTCTCAAGATATGGCTGAATGATCTTCTCTTCGTGCTCAAGCAGACAGGTAATCTCATCAGGAATTTCTTCAACATCATCTTCTTCTGCCTCAAATACAGGGAACTCAAAGTTGGGAGATGGTGTTGGATCATTATGTTCAATGGGTTTGATTAACCTGCATAATGATTTTGAGTATAAAAGAGATTTCAGAATTCAAACAAGGCAAATCATTATGCAGATGAAAAATTGATTTTATTCTCTTTTTAGGGTTTTATGGTGATCACCAATTTCATGCAAGAAGCAAAAAGGAAAAGTAATTTGGAAAAACAAACATTTAACATGTGATTATTGAATGAATATCATTGTATTAATAAAATTATGCCAACAATGTCTTCACTTCTCCTTTTGGCATGGGAGAAGGATTTTTGAATAAAATGAACACATTACGTTGACTTATGGATAACTATTGGAACATCAACAACGGCCCAATTATTGCGGATTCCTCCGGGTATGACAAAGTTGCCGAGGTCTTCCTCTTCATCATCTTCCACAACAGCGGCAGTTTCCTGATCTTCAACTGTATGGATGAATCCTCCACTCTGGAATAACCCAAGATCATTGCAAACACCAGAAGAGTACCCTATGCCAGCTTGGGACTTATTATCTTCCAACTTGATCATTTTCCCCAGACCAGTAGTTGCACCATGCTCAATGGCCAACTTCGCATCATTATAGGAGACAAATGAAGAAAGTCCTTTCCTCGAAGGCTCAATAATGGACAAGGCTTGGAATGGATTCCCAACCTCATCCTTAGCATCAATATAGGAGAAGGAAGATAAATGACTGACCAAGAGAGCCTTCTCTCCCCCTATCACCACCAACTTTTTGTTCTTTACGAACTTCAAGTTTTGGTGTATGGTGGATGTCACGGCGCCTGCCTCGTGAATCCATGGTCTTCCAAGCAAACAGCTATAAGACGGATGAATATCCATGACTTGGAAAGTGATATGGAAATCACTGGGTCCAATCTTGATCGGGAGTTCTAATTCGCCGATCGTAGTTTTACGTGATCCATCAAACGCCTTCACTACCACTCCACTCTGCCTCATGGGAGGCCCCTGATACGAAATTTTAGCAAGAGTGGACTTTGGCAATACATTGAGTGATGATCTTGTGTCCACCAACACATTGGACAAGGCATCATCCTTACAATTCATAGATATGTGTAAATCCAAATTGTAGTCTTTTCCTTCCTCGGGAAGATCAGCATCACAGAAGCTCAAATTGTTGCAAGCGGTTATATTTGCAACAATGCTATCAAACTGCTCTATGGTGACATCGTGATCCATGTATGCCACGTCCAACACCCTCTGCAAAGCTTCACGGTGTGGCTCGGAATTCATCAACAAAGATAAGACAAATATCTTTGATGGAGTTTGTAGCAATTGATCAACAACATTATATTCACTCCTTTTGATTAGCCTCAGCATCTCATCACCATCCTCTTTCAAAATGCCAGACTGGCCAACCAGGATAGGAGTATTATTATTCTTAACAACAACAGGGTTAACACCCTTAACAGCAGGAACAAGATTATTTGGAGAAGAAATCCCCACGGGACAGACATGATTAACAACAGTTCTTTTCACAATGTCTTCATGGGATTTCGGTTGAGCCGAGAAAACACGACCGCTACGGGTCACTCCACTGACATCTGAAATGCTCACCACAGAAGCTGAGGGCAACGACACCTCCTTTCCATCCTTTAGCATGAATGCGTTATATCGGTAAGGGACAACTTTATCTGATACATACGGGACAGGACCCGCCGACTTAATCACAAGAGCTGGTGATACCTTCTTCTTGCTCCCATCATACTTGATAACGACAGGCTCAGGAATTTTAAACACGGGGGTGATAATGTCAACTTCGTCCTCATTACGATTCTGAAGTATCTCAATCATCCCTTGATCTATCATCTCTTGGATGCCCCTTCTCACTTGACGGCATCCTCTCTCATTGATAGTGCACACCTAACACCTATCATGGTCATGCTCGTAGTGGCTGTGTTCACACAACAGCTTATGCATCTCAACCAAGAATTGCCTTGTGTCATTCACATAAAGGACTTTGTATTTGCCAGGGCATCCCTGGACCATATTAACAGTTGCCTTCCCATGCTCAAGCAATGGGTTCTTCTTTACATTTGGACCTACGTCCTCAAAAAACAATATCCCACTTCTCACAAGGTCTTGCACCTTGGTCTTCAATGGATAGCAATTCTCCACATCATGTCCGGGAGCACCGGAGTGATACACACAATGGAGTTCAGGTTTGTACCACCACTGAGGATTGGTTGGTACAGCAGGAGGATCTCATGGAGTTATCAGCTTCCTATCGATCAAGGAAGGATAAAGCTCAACATATGTCATCGGAATCGGGTCAAAAGTTACCCTTTTCCTCTCGTAGTTGCTAGCGTTGGTGTTATTACTGTTGCGAGGCTGGTAGGCCTGTTGTTGTTGACGATGTGGTTGTTGTTGTTGTTGATGAACTTCTCTAAAAGCAGGTGCTATATGAGCCACCTGGTGTTGGTTGATGGCCGAACGCACATCCTTCCTTCTTACAGAGGGCCTTATTTTAACATGGGAGGACACAACATAAGTCTCTCCCTCTTTCTTCCTAGCAAAGCCTCCATACTTCTTTGCTGAGGAACCGTCGTCTCGAGATAAACGTCCTTCACGGACCCCCTCTTCTAATCTCATCCCCATACTCACCATTTCGGTGAAGTCTGAGGGAGCGCTAGCAATCATTCTCTCATAATAGAAAGAGCTCAAGGTCTTTAGGAAGATCTTTGTCATCTCCTTCTCCTCCAGGGGTGGCACTATCTGAGCTGCCAGTTCTCGCCATCTCTGGGCATACTCCTTGAAGGTCTCCTTATCCTTTTGGGATATTGCCCTCAACTGGTCCCTGTCTGGAGCCATATCCACATTATACTTGTACTGCTTTACAAAGGCCTCGCCTAGATCGTTGAAAGTGTGGATGCTTGCACTCTTCAACCCCGTATACCACCGGAGCGCAGCACTTGTCAGGCTCTCCTGAAAGTAGTGAATCAGCAGTTGGTCATTGTCAGTCTGTGTTGACATCTTGCGAGCATACATCACAAGATGGCTGAGCGAGCATGTATTTCCCTTATACTTCTCAAAGTCAAGTACTTTGAATTTAATAGGGATTTTCACGTTGGGCACCAGGCGTAACTCAACAGCACTTTTCCCAAAGAGGTCCTTACCCCTCAAAGCCTTCAGTTCCTTGCGCAGCTCAAGGAATTGATCTTTCATTTCATCCATTTTTTCATATACGTATGACCCTCAGATGGCTCAGAATGATAAATGGTGTCTTCAACGCGTGGGAGAGTGTGCACAACGGGAGGTGGCACAGACAGGACCGGGCTAGATGCCGGCATAGAAGCGAGATTAGGAGCGAAGCCCTCTGACATGAAATTAGAAGGCATTCCCCAAGGGAACCCGACTGGCTTAGTCGGAGCGAAGTGGGTTGTTGCAGCAGGCACCGTTGAAGTAACTATTTCAGATATGACCATCCTCGCGGGAGGAGTTGCAGGAGTTGGTGAAGCCTGACTTTGTGTGGCCAGAATAGACTCCATCATGGCAGTTGATCGCGACTTTATGAGTCTATTGGGGTATTAACTGCAAGTCCACAGTCTAATCCCGTACTTTTAAAAGATATCGATCCCACAGGGACTTAATGAATCGATATACCGTTTTTCTAGGGTTACTTCGTAAAGCTAAGGTAGATGATACTTTGATGATTAGGGGGAAAAGTAGAACTAAAATTGGATCTAGATTAAATATCAAATAACGCGGATATCGGTATGTAGTTCGTCGTAATTAGGGAATCAAATCTTCGTTGGTTTCTTAGTTTTAAAATAAGTCTTCTCAGTAGACACTATTGATTAAAAGTCTTTTCTCAAACTCTCGCTCTGTTGAATCAGACTATGATTTTACCTTAACGTACGCTCTCACTATTTAGTTAAAACTAAAATCACTTTTTGAAAACAATAGAATCTATAGAAACTCTTTTTATTAAAATACTAACCGTTTAAACACCCTCGTCTCAAACTCTCGCTCTGTTGACTTAGATTATATGATTAAACTTAAATGCTTAACTCTCGTCCTCACATTTAACCTTTAAAAATACTTTTTGAAAATGATTAGAATTTAATTAACTCTAAAAATTGCTTTCGCCCTGATTTAAAGTTAATGTCCAATTTACACTGTCCAGTTAAAAGCTCAAACTGTCGTTCTATTGATTTCAACTTCTTTATGTCTTTTACTCTCGTACAAAAACTTTAGTATTAACTCTGTAAATTGAGACCATAAAAAGAGTGACTATATTTTTAAATAAATTTAAACCGACTCAATTTTGATTCCTTTATTCCGCTTACTTTACATACTGATATCTAAATTAATTAGCCGGACATGCTAAACAGGCCTAAACAATTATTATGCTTAAATACAGCCATATCGGACAAACAATATAGATAAACAGCAGCACATAGCATATATAAGTTAAAACAATAAATTAATGAACCTGTAAAATTAATAGAAATCTTGGTTGTTCCCTAGCTTCGATGCTTGAACACTCCACCACAAACCGGTTGGATTTGTTCTTCACAATTCTTGAGCAGACCATGTGTTACGCTCGTCACAGGCCATTTCCCTTGTAGTTGGCGTGGGCTGGGCTTTAGTGAAATGCTTTTGTTAGAGACTCTTCTTTTTGCACCCCTTTTCTTTCCTTTTCACACATGCTTCAGTTTATGTTACCTGAAATGAATAGAAGGAAAATACCAAGTAATATCGAATAATATAAAATAAATTGAATCAAATAATAATATAATTTAATTAAATCGATTCAAAAAATGTGATATTATTTCATGTTATCAGCAGTCAGCCTAGAAATCTCTTCCTTCAATTCCCTGTTTTCTTGCTCGAGATGTTCCATTATCCTCGGATGATTTGCTCTGGTATTATACCGGTGCGTCAGCTTGTCTTCAAAATAAATGAAGAGCAAAGAGTTAGACCACTGATCAAGAGCTTGGAACAAAACCTGCTTATGCATATGATGCATGCGATGTTTATGCATATGATTTGTTTTTTGTTAGAGGAACTTTATAGAGATCTATTTGCAACTATTTGAAAATATTAAACTTTTAAGACATATATGGAAAACTCATAGCATTAATATTTGGAAACCTTTTACATCAAAGAAGTAATACAGTTTTGGTAACCAAATACAATGCAAGATAAAAGGAGAATGAACATCCTATGGAGCCTTAGAAACAATCGTCCAAAGCCTTCGAGATCGGAAGATAGGTTGCACGAAGCCTCTTCACCTCTCTCTCATAAGTTGCTTCCATATCGGCCTTCTCCTTGGCGACCTGATCATACTTCCTCTTCCAAAACCTAGATGAGCGAGGAAGAAGAGAAGTAACCACATCATCAGGCTCATCAATAACCTGATGCTCTAGAAAATCTATCACTTCATCCTTATCTTTGAGCTGCTAAAGAAGTTCCTCACGCTCACGAACCCATGCACGCGACCGGTCTTCATCTCTCAACTCCTCTACTCCTTGGTTAGGGAGGGTTGAAGGCCCAACCATAAACATAGGGGTAGGTTTCGGGTATTCGTACGACACGCGGTACTCAAGAGCTCTCTTCCTAGCCCAAGAGGTGTAGGGTTCCAAAGCAATGCAATTCTTCGGACCAAGCTCATTCCTCCCTTTCCTATGATCTTTGCGCCAGGCGCGAACCATCCTACCCTTCATGTTCTGGGGATCTTTTCCCTCTTGAAAGAACAAGCCTTCCAACAAAATGTTGTTAGGTTTATCCTTTAAGGGGAACCCAAGCTGACGGCGAGCCAAAGCAGGATTGTAGTTAATTCCACCGCATGTACCAAGAAAAGGCACATTGGATAATTCACCACAAGAGTCAATAATCTGAACGCCATCATAAACACGGTTATACCAAGAGATAGCATCATTAGTGAGAGACATGAGTCTCATGGACCACCGTAGACATCCCTTGTTCTCCTTGAAGGCAAGCGTCTGACGCAAGTGCGAAATAAACCACTTGTACAACAGAGGCAGACAACAGACAATGGAACCACCACCCTTTGCATTCCTCATATGCAAAGAGAAATAAGTGTCACCCAACAGAGTCGAAACGGGATTAAGAGAAGAGAAAATCCTAATAGCATTCACATCCACGAAATTGTCGATGTTGGGAAATAACACTAGCCCATAGATGAGGAGTACAAATATGGCTTCAAAAGCTTCTTCACTCATGGCCTTCCAAAACAAAGTAGCTTTGCAATGAGAAAATCAGATGGGAGACCTTGAATTCCACATTTGGTAGTCATCTTAGAAACAATGTCAGATACATCCACATGAAGCATATCAGCAATCTCTTGAGAAGACGGAATCTTCTCTAAGCCACTGAACGGCAACTGGTCAAGAATAGGTACACCCACATGATAGGCATACTCCTCTAATGTAGGAAAAAGCTGGAAATCCGAAAAAGTGAAGCACCGATACAGGGGATCGTAGAACTGCACCAACACACTAATCAGACCTCCATCCACCTTGGTAGAAAGAATAGACAGAAGCTTCCCATGGCGAGCTTTGAACTCCAAGGGCTCTAATACATAAGATGTCAAACTCCTTAACTCTTTTAAGTCGGGTTGTCTGAAACTGTACTTCTTCGTATTCCTTCTTTGTTTATCCATGTCCGAAAATTTGCAAATAGACCTCTTAAGTTCCTTGAATTTTTTTACTGTTGATGATATGGATGCATATGAATGCATGAATTCATGGATGCAACAATCACACTCAAGGATCAAGCAAGTCACACCACACAAAGGTCACAGGATGGCTCAAGTCATCGTCAATATCAATCATCCATTTTGGTGGATTATGGTTTATACCTTATCAACACCCAAGTTCCATTGATATTGAGGATGTATGAGAACGGATGAACCTTGAATCAAGGGTTTGTTGTAAGTCACGAGCATGGAGTCTCGGTTAAGAACCACCCAAAGGGAGTGTACTATGGTTAAACCTGACAATCATGTTCTAAAAAGGTTCCCATAGTCATCATCTCATCTTTCGGATATTATCGGATAAAACGACTACTCGTATTCCAAAAATATTCTCAAGAGAGACTCTTATGAGTGTAGTATCGCGTAACAATCGTATCAAATCTTACACTTGAACAACCTTCGCACTATATCCTAAAATAGGCCAAGATGGGCTAGGTGTCTAAGGTCCTTGGCTTCTAAGGTTTATATTGGAAAGATTAATGCTTAACCACGACTACTCGTGTGACATCATTGATCCCATCAAGACCTCCACCAAGTGAATGGACTTGCAAGTTAACTTGTTAAGGAATAACTCCACACAAGTCAACAAGACTATGCCATTCTCCTATCATAAGTGCACTCGAGTTCGGGTATAGAACTCATCTCACTAGAAACCACCGAGCATACAAGCAATTAATATATCAAGCAATTCATACATTACAAACAATACAGTCATCCCAAATTTGCACAAAAATATGTCACCAATAAATATAAACATACAACACACATAAGCAAAAAGTAGGCTAAACCCACTAGAGAGTTTCTTCCCCAGCAGAGTCGCCACTTTTCTGTAGCAGGGTTTTCGTTACCTTTAGGTTTATCGACCAAACCAAAAGTCAACATACAATTCGAGTTGCCACCATACTTTTATTTATCCAAAGGAAAGGCTAAAAAGCGAACAAAAGCCAAGATAAGAAGTTTTTCAAATAAAAATGTCAGAGATCTATGTAAGGGAGTTGGTTATGAAATGGGAAGGTTTTACGCACCCAAAACATCCTTAGTACTCTAAGGGAACCCTTTTTGCAAATATGTGTTGTAGGTTGGTATTTGTGAAAAGATTTGTACAAAAAGACTGGGGATATGAGAAAAGAATAGATTATATTTACAAATTTTGTTGTTTGAATGGATGAACCCATTACCTATGTACCATCACAAGGGTAGGATCAAAACCTCGTAGTTCGGGGTAAAAAAATCACAAAGATTGGTGAATTGATTTGATCAAAAGCCTTAAGGTCTTTTGTTATCAAAGGGAGAAAACTCAACATAAACCAACAATCCACCATGTGAGGAGAGCTTTAACATACTAGTGAGGGACTAACCCTATAATAAGTATGGAAGACATATAATCCAATCACTAAGGATAAGGTGAGATTCACATCAACCACTATGATAACTCAAACCTATGACTAATGTTTATGAAAAGTTTTAACAAAGGTGGCCATTGGAACCACAAAACAAACTTGGAGTGAGTTAGATTTACAAGTTAGGTGTATTTACAAAAATTTAAGTCAAACTTGGATTTAAAATTTGTTCACAATGAGTATTTATGAAAAGATTTTGAAAAGTCAAAGGCATAAGGCCTAGGTTTCTAGTTTGGAACAAAGTCAAAGTTTGCAAGAAAAGATTTTGTCTTGGTTGGAGTGAGGAGAAGAAGAGAAGGGCTATTCCTAAAGCATACAAAGATGAGAGAGAAAAGATAAACCCTTGGAGTTCCTTTTCTTGAAATCATAGAGATGATTCAAGATGCTTTTATCCTTTGGACTTAGCAAACAATCAAGCAATCAAACAGTTTGGATTCAAGCTCCTAGGATCTCCATTTGGCTTGTCTCTCTTAACTGGCTACTCATGACAATGGTCCTCTTTACTATCTCAAGATGGAATCCCTATCACACAAGAGCAAACATCAAAAAGTTCACAACACAATAAGAGGAATGGACAAAGAGTAAGTTTAGATGAGAAGTCCTTTAAAGTCACCTTTGAAATTTAGCATTCTAAAGGCATGAGGCCTAGTTGCTCTTCAACAAGTTTAGCATTCTAAAGGAATGAGGCCTAGTTGCTCTTGAACTCCTTTAAGCATGGGTATGTCCTAATTCTAAGTCCTTTCTCCTTTTTGCATTAGGTTCACACAAAATAAAGACAAAGCAATCACAAGACAACAATATATTTATATACAATAATGAGCTCAAATCAGCAAAAGAAAAATGACATAAACATAAAATATGTGCTCAAGTGAGCAAAGTGTAAAGCAATATGAATAAATGAACAAGAAATAAATTGCATTCAAGTAAATGGCAAGAAATTAAATGCTCAAATTAAAGTTAGTAATTAGTATGGTTATGTTAGTTTGTCATAAGACAATGTAGCGCTATATTAAGCAATCGTAAGTGGACTAATGTAGTAGTCATACCTATCTGAGGCTGGTCAAGAAAACTATAGGCAAATAAAGAAAAGTTAGAGATCATGACTAGTAAGCCAAGCTCCATAAACTTGCCATGCCAAAAACAAAAGGGGAAAAGCCTTGTATGGACTTTAGGTTTTTTGCTTGACCAAAAAGCAACCTATCTTGGACACAAAATAACTCACCTGATCTTGGATCAAGTTGTTTGGTTTGGATCAAAGAAGGTTAAACCTTTCATTTGTCAAGACCAACCATAAGACATTAACTCATTGGCCAAAATGATAAAAAGAATGGAATGAAGATGAAATGGAGGGAAAGAGAATTCAAGTATTAAACTCAATTGATCAAATGTGAACCAAGTCATTATCAATCAATGCTAAACCAAAAAAGAAATGAAGATTACAAGTCAACAAGTCAATCATAATTTTTTGGTATTTTTTGAATTAAAAAAAATGCAAAATAAAATAATCAAAATATGGTCAATCCTCAAATTTAATTCAAATTAACTTCAACAAGTCCAATTAAATTCTCATAGGTCTAACATGGTCAAACCAACTTTGACAAATTTTCTCAACAATTTTGGAAATCAGAAACTATTTAAAACAATTAAAAATAATGAAAAATAACACAATATGAATTAAAATCTCAAATAAATCTGAAATCAAATAAGAAATTGATGAGACTATTTTTCATTGACTTATCATGGTCCATAGGTGTTAGGAAAATATTTTTGGATTTTTCAAATATCAGAAAGTAATTAAAAATGAATTAAAACTATTAAAAACCAAATAATTCACAAAAAATATTAAATGAAATCACAAAAATATTTAAAAATCAAAATATGAAACTAGATTTTTCAAGAAAATTTTTGGCATTGGTCTCATATTTTTGTGACTTCAAATAAATTTTCTATGAATTTTTGAAAATAAAAGGAATTAACTGAAATTAAAATGAAAATAGGAATAATATAAAAAAGCGCAGCCACCAGATCAAACTCATTAATTGACGTGGCATAGATCAAAGGCTAAGAGGCGAGGATGCATGATAGACTTAACTCAAGCGCGCAGCATAATGCATTAAATCAAGTAATCACAATGGATGCTCAGGATTATAACATTGAGACACGATCCAAGGGCTGGTAAATATACACGTGGGGATGGTGGTGGAAACCACCATCTTCTCCAGTGAGATACCAGATTCCGGCCACCACGCGCAGGGAAAAAATTTGTAATGAAAATAAAAAGTAAGGACATCAAAATGAAGCTCAAGTGATGTACATCACCCCTGTGCCCTGGATCTTCCTCACTCTTCCTATTTAGAGAGAAATGTGAGATGGAAGATCATGGTGTGCCAACTGGAAATGCACGAAATGAACAATTGAGACCACCACTGGCCTGCCTCAAGTGTGAGGACTTCAGAAAACCACACAAACCAAAGAAAATCACATTGAATTGTAAGATCTAGATCTAAAAATTTTGAGGCTCTACCTCTGAAATTGAGCTTCTAAGGCCACGAATTCTTCAAGATCTTGATTTGCTTTTGCTCTAGAGATGTAATGGAGATGATAGGCTAAGGAATTGAGCTCTAAAAATCAACTAATGATGTTGAATTTCAAGCTTGAAAAAGAGAGAAAAATCTAAAAATTCCTTTGGTAATGGTTGGGATTTCAATTCTGTAGCACTTCAGGTCTCCACCAGGTTGAGAAATGAATGAGATTGAGCTCTTATTTATAGCTGAATAGGGTTGTGAAGCATGGTTCCCTCGTGTGCATGGAATTTGAACCTTGCTTGCATGGGCCTGTGCAAGCGTGTAGCAGGCCCAAAAATGAGTGAAACACCTTGCTGATACCTCATGGAATGGATTTGGACATGTAATTGAAATGGGATTCGCGTGCACATCAAGTTTCAACATGAAATGCAAAAATGAATATAAAGAAAGAGCTCTTCGAAACTCACCAATGGAAAGTCCAAAAAAGTAATGTGAGTAATGGGTGGAAAGCCCTTGAAATAAGGAACAAAAGTCATGTTGGGAAAAAATTCATTTGGAATTTGGAAATTAGTGAAAACTGGCTGTGAAAGTTTGGGCACAAAACATGTCTAAGTCACCCTTTGAAAATTTTCACCAAAATCAAGCTTCTTCAAGCCCCTTCCGTTTCCATGATGCAAGGTTCAAATTGAAATACTTCCACCATCAAAGTTATATATCTCTTCAATATGCTCAATTTAGACTTAACTTTTGCATCATTTGAATTTTTCATGAAAACGTTATGGGCATTTGAAGTTAGGCACTTTTTCAAATTCATTGACTTAGGTCCAAGGTGACCTATAATGTTTTGTATTATCACATGTATTTATTTTAGGATTATGAAATTTTGTCCAACATAACATTTGAAGTAGACATATTAAGATTTATAATACATTTGGTCGCACCTCAAAATCATAAAAATTAAGGAAGTTAGGTCCTTGGGAAGTTGACCCAAAATTAGGGTTTCCGTAAAAGTGACCTATAATGTTTTGAAATTAATGATGACCTTCCAAGTTTAAAATGAATTTTTGTTAAACATTAAAGTTGTTCATATGGTTTCTAAGAACATATTATCTCTTGGGGTCATCTTCATTTGAAAAACACATCAAAAGTTGTATCTCAATGATCTTCAGTTTAGTCAGATGACTTGACTGGTCAACTTTTCAAGGCCAAACCTCCAATCTTGATGAATGAATGATTGAGGGGCCTCACATAGGCTCAAATATGCATAAAATAATGAATAAATGAACTTCCCTTGATTAAATTTGATCATAGGTTGAGGTTGCTTCCAGAGCAAGCCACAATTGAAGCACAATGAAATTAGGGTTTCCATGGGAAACAATCTTCAAGCCCTTTGGGTTATATTGATAAAATTGGAAAATTGAGATACTTGGGAGGCATATATGATTATTAGGAACTTTGTGGACCACTTTCATGCTTTTTCTCATCTTCATCTAGCCATTGCATTGAGCTTAGGAGCCTCTTAGGAGTATGGGAGCACATGATCACTTGAGCTTCAAAACAAAAAGAGTTAGTGACATGTTTTTGTGCTTTTGGTTAGTAATCAAAATAATATAAGCAATAATATACAATACAAGCATGCTTGGTGGTCTCAAACCACTCACACAAGTCCCAACCCTAGGGTTAAGGAGCCAAACATGATATGATCCTTGAGGCAATGCACTGAGCAATGATATGATGCCATGAGGGATCTTAGGGTCAAAATTAGGGTCTTACACATACTACTTGGTTGATATCTAAAATGGATCCAATCAAGTACATTTTTGAGAAACCTTATTTAACTAGGAGGATTTCCCGTTGACAGATGTTATTATCTGAGTATGATATTGAATACTGATCTCAAGAAGCTATTAAAGGTAGTGTCTTGGCTAACCAGTTGGCTCACTAACCTATTGAATATTATCAGTCTGTGCAATATGATTTTCCTGACGAAAAGATTTTGTACTTTACGATGAGAGATTGTGAAGAACCATTGCTTGAAGAAGGGCTAGAACCTGGTTCTCGTTGGGGCATGGTATTTGATGGAGCTATTAATTCATATGGTAATGACATTGGGGAAGTGATTATTACTCCTTAAGGCACTCATTTTCCATTTACAGCTAGATTGACCTTCAAATGTACAAACAATATGGCTGAGTATGAAGCTTGCATTATGGGGCTTGAAGAAGCTATTGATCTCAAAATTAAATATCTCGACGTCTATGGAGATTCAACTTTGGTTGTGAATCAGATCAAAGGTGAATGGGAGACGAATCAACCCAATTTGATATCATATAGAGATTATGCGAGGAGGATATCAACTTTCTTTACAAAGGTTGGGTTTCATCACATCACTCGAGACGAAAACCGGATGGCCATGATTGTGGTGTAGTATTGGAATGAAGTTCCCAGTTTGACTTTGATGCATCTTGATAGGCCAACTCATATGTTTGTTGTTGAAGAAATCAAAGATGAAAAGCCATGGTATTATGATATCAAGTATTTCCTCGAAAGTCAGATTTACCCGTCTGGGGCATCTTTGGAAGATAAGAAGACTTTGAGAATATTAGGTGGTAATTTCTACCTGAATGGTGATGTTCTTTATAAAAGAAATTTCAATATGGTTTTGCTCAAATGTGTGAATAGACACGAAGGAGACCTATTGATGACTGAAGTCCATGAAGGTTCCTTTGGTACTAATTCCAATAAACATGTAATGGCAAATAAGATGTTGAGAGAAGGTTACTATTGGCTAACAATGAAATCTGACTATTACAAGTTTGTGAAGAAATGCCATAAGTGTCAAATTTATGCAAATAAGATTCATGTTCCTTCGACACTGTTGAATGTCATTTCCTCTCCATGGCCATTCTCCATGTGGGGAATTGATATGATTGGCATGATTGAGCCCAAAGCTTCGAACATACATCATTTTATTTTGGTGGCTATTGATTACTTAACAAAATAGGTTGAAGCGGCATCATATGCAAATGTGACCAAGCAGGTTGTGGTCTGATTTATCAAGAATCAGATTATATGCCATTATGGTGTGCCAAGTAATATCATCACTCATAATGGATCGAACTTGAATAATAATACGGTGGAGGCTCTTTGTAAAGACTTCAAGATTGCACATCATAATTCTTTTCCATACAGACCAAAGATGAATGGTGATGTTGAAGATGCAAACAAGAACATTAAGAAGATCATTTAGAAGATGGTTGTAACGTATAAAGAATGGCATGAGATACTCCTATTTGCTTAGCATGGGTACCGTACATTCATCCGCACTTCAATAGGGGAAACCCCTTTCTCTCTTGTTTATGGCATGGAAGTTGTGCTCCCCGTGGAGGTTGAGATCCCATCATTGCGTGTTTTGATGGAAGCCAAGTTAAGAGAAGCTGAATGGTGCCAAACCAGGATTGACCAGCTCAATTTGATTGAAGAGAAGAGATTGACCGCCATATGTCATGATCAGTTATATCAACAAAGAATGAAGAAAGCTTTTCATAAGACAGTCAAGCCTCGCGTGTTCCGAGAAGGTAACCTCGTGCTTAAGAATATATTATCTTTCAAACTTGATGCTAGGGGCAAATGGACTCCTAATTATGAAGGCACATATGATGTTAAGAGAGCCTTTTCAGGCGGTGCTTTGATTCTTACAACTATGGATGGTGAAGAGCTCACTCGTCTTGTGTGAACGCCGATGCAGTCAAGAAATACTTCGCCTAAAAAAGAAAAGAACAGCTCGCTGAGTTGAAAACCTAAAAGGGCAGTCTAGGCAAAAATGAGTGTCTCGGTGGATTGAAAACCCGAAAGGGCGATCCAGGAAAAAGTTAGAGACATAAAACATAAAAAAAAATTATCCCGGTAGATTGAGAACCCCACCTTGGGGAAATCTAGGAAAAAATCAGGGATTATGGCAAGTAACTGCATCCGGCGGGCCCTGATCTTTGAAGCAGTTTTGAGCAGTTATTTGGTTCGGATTCATCATTCTCAACTGAAGATAAGCACATAGTGAATTTCAAAGTCGGTAGGGAGACTAGTGGTAATTGTATTCAATGTAGCCCTTTTCCATGTAAATTATCATTTTCAAACTTTGTAAAGATCCATGGAGTCCCGCCATTTGCAGACTATCATTCTATTAAATAAAGTTGAGCTTTTATCCAATTGTTTCAAATTCTTATTTGTTTCTGTTTTAAAATTGAAATTTTTATGATGATATTTTTTTTTGAAATAAATAAATCAATGAAAGATCATTTTTCTTAAGTAATAAGGCATTTACTTTAAGAACAACTGATTTCAAAAAGGAATGTTGTAGCACCTCAAATTTGCACCTATCATTTTGTACATACATTTTCATCATTAGGTCATTAACATTACATTGCCCACTGCACAGCATTGCATTGTCCTTTGCCCAAGTGCAAGCCATCAGACAAGATTAGGTCAACTGGTCAGGAGGATCAGTCAAACAAGCAAGCAAGTGCATTTCTCAAGGAAGCAAAGCCCTAGGGTTGGTTCAACAAGTTCATGTGACCTAGGGATCATTTTGAAGTGGTTTGGCCAAAGATTGGATGTTCAGAAGTCATCAGTCAAGCTGAATTTCATCTGAAACCCTAGAAAGTCAACTGTGGTCAACTGTGCCTGAAATCAAGGATTTGAAGGTGGGAGATGGTTTGAAAGGGTTCATTCATGTCCATACAAGTCTCATTTTACATTTCAAAGATCAACCTAGAAGAATTTGAGGTCAGATGAAAAGTTTCCAAAAATAGTAAATGACCTGTAATTGGAAATTGCCAAAAATAGAAAGTTTTTCTCCTCAAATTTACATCATCATAAAAGCTTCAAATGAATTTTTGTCCAACATGAAAGTTGAAGATCTTGCTCTCACCTTTCCAAAAAGTCCAAGAACATCCATTTCTCATGTGTGGTTGGCACGTTATGATCAAATCATTGTCAAGAATTTATGAACTTCAAAGTGGGATAACTTTCACACCATTTAGCCAAATTGAGTGGGGTTTTTTGCTACAATCTCCTTTTAACATGTTCTATCCAAATCATTCATCATATTTCATCAAAAGTCATCATATAAAAATGGCATTTTCAAAGTGAATTAATTTGAATATTTGGAAGGAAAAAAGTCCATTTGAAAAATAAGCATTTTCTACACTTTCTATCAATGGCATTTGATTAAAATTATATTTGGAGTATGCTTAGGCCCAATTTCGTGTACTGTAGCATGCACCCCATGCACATATGGGTGATTTAGCAATTTGCACAAAAACACTCATTTCATTAATCCTTTTGGCTTGGCTTAATCTGGTTTAGCAAAGATGATTAATCCATGGTATATATGCATAATCAAAACAGAAAACACATTAGCATTCATTTCTACTCAGATCTAGATCCAAAAGTGAAAAATCTCCAAAACTTTCTCTCCATTTTTCTGCAAGTTTCTTCCATTTCCTTGCCTAGTTCTTCATTGTGCCATCATCCACAAGCACTCTTGAGGGTTCTGCAAGCAAGGATTCGAGGATTCCAAGCTGTTTCAAACACTGTTACATAGAGCTCCATTCATGGCAGTTGGACTTTTGAGCTGGATCCGAAGCAATTGAACATCCAACATACTTCCATTCATCAACCTAAGCATCATTGAGCTTCTGTTTGCACATTTCAAGCCTTGAAAGCTGCGATTTCACATCTGCATCTGCATAAAGGTCAGATTTCGAAATCCACCATTCATGAAATTGTGCTATGTGTTTGATAGATCTTGCATCCATGAGTACACTAAACTTTATAGTTTTGATTTTCATTGAGTATTAAGAGAGTTATCATGATTTGAAGTTTGGTTGTTGAATGTTATTATGTTCGATTCGTCCATGTTAGTTTGAATTAGGCTAAACCAATGTTAGATTATTGATGTGCATTAGAAGATGAACATGATGATGTATTGTTTGTTGATTTTGGTGACAAGTTGTTCATGCTGGAAAACTGGATGAAGAACGCATGAGTTTGATGATGAACCCTAACAATGTTGTTTCCAGATCGCGCTAGATCTTTAGCCTCCTTGCTTTGCCTGTTTTCCGTGTTTATACGCCATGCCACCAACCACAGCGTGACACCTCATTTAGTGAAACGCGGCGTTTCACTAAATGGCGCCAATTTTGAATTTGAGCCCAGATCAATTCCGGGCGGCATCATTTTCTCCCTTGGCTTTGGCAATTTATTTCATTCACACTTCCATGTTTCACATGCTTCCTTTCACCCTTTTTTATTTTTCTTCCATGTCAAATAAATCATAACTCATTCAATATTTGTCCAATTAATTTGAGGTTTTTTCCGTGATGATCCTTGCCATGTCTAGTATTTTTTGATGATTTTTATGGAAATTGTGCACGTGTGGAATCTGTTTTGGCTTAGGGTTTATGTGAGTATGTCATTTGTTGCACCTATCTTACCATTTTGATCATGAAATGATGATGCTTAATTGGAAATTCCTGAAATTTTGTGTGCATATTCTAGACACCTTGAGGAGCATTTTGATATGTGGTTTGTGATTTTTGAGTTCATGGATTGTGAGATATACTTTGGTCTTTAGAGGTGTGACAATTTGTGTCACACCATTTCGTGTCCAACTTCATGATTTTTGTTACCATGCCATATGAACTTGAAATGACTTGAATTTTTGCATGTTGAATCTTCTGGATGTTAAGTATGCTTGTGAGTTTTCCTGGAATTTTTGAATGCATTTCCTATTTGTTTGATAATTTCTCCCTTGTTTGACCAAATGTGGACTTTTTGTGAGTCATGATTTTATTTAATTTGTGAAATTCTTGTGGTTTATTGGATGGACTTGAAATTTGGCATGTGCATTATAGACATCTTGAAGTTTGCCATGGCTTTGATTTCATTCATTTATCATGCTTGGTCTCTGTTTTATGATTGCTTGAAGTTGATGCTTAATTTGGTGCCTTGTATGAGCTTGTTTGAACTTGTGTTGACTTGAAGAATTTAATTGCCTTGCTTCCCTTTGTCCAAATTATATTTAATTTGGTGTGTAGATCATTGGATGAGTGCTGTTTAGCCATGATTTGTTTGGTGATTTATTGAAATAGTCTTGAGTTGATTTGAATTGAATCATTCTGTTTGCTTCTATGAACTTCAAATTGCATGCTTTGTACTCTTTGCTTCATGAAATGATAATGGTTGATGATATGAATGTGAAACCACTTGGACTTGTTTCCTAATTGATTTATCTTGATTTTGGATAAGTTTCATGTTCTGTTTTGGTTTTTTGCTCTCATTTTGACCCTAGTCTTGTACTAGTGGTTTGTGCTCTCACATTTGAGCTTTGTTTCAGGTTAAAAGCACAATTTGCTTATGCTTGATGATGTGCCCTCAATTGGAGGTGGCTTGTTGCTTGTTTATGACTAACTTTGAATTTGTTTTGTAGGTTTTGAAACTTGAGTCTATGCCTTGTGGCTTGCACCTTTGTGCATTGACTGTTGTTTGACTGTCTAGTTAACTGTTGACTATTGTCTGTTTGCTTTTGTTTGTCTGGTGTACTGATTATGTTGGATTGATTTCAGGTACCTTAGTTGCTATAGTTCCTTTGTGAACTTGTTTTGCTTTGCTTGCTAGCTTGAGCATTGAGGTATAATGATCTCTTCTCCATGTAGTCTGGAAGACCTGGCCTGTTACTTGGCCAGGCACCTGTCTAAAGTCTCCTTAAGAGGCAATGTTTGTGCTTGTTTATATTTGTCCTTGTACATATCCAAAGACCTTTGATAAGGCAATTGGCAGACATAAGGGATGTGCAATCCATCCCCTGCTATTCTGTGTGTCATCTGCTTTGCTCACACCACTGTGTTGATGCATTGTAGATACTAACCCAAGATCATTGTACATTGTGTCAGTCATAAGTGTAGAAGGGTTCCCACCTTCTGAACCCACACATTCTTGTCTTAAGCTCTCCCAGGCCAGGGATAAGAGCTGTGAAGTCTCATCTTCACTCACCTTTCATCTGCTTCACCCTAACTCTCAATGTTAGGGTTAAGAGCTAACATTACCCTGATACAGTTGGCTTGCTCTTGCAGCCTAACCTTTGTTTGAGCCCCACTTGGTGTGTATATAGTGTGTGCTATCTGTGATTGTTTGCTTCTGCCTGTGCTTAGGTTTAGCTTGCTCCCTGTGCAAGTTAGATAGCAGCCATAACTTAGGGATGATTTGCATGATAACATCTAGGCTCGAGTCGTAGTCTCCCTAGTTGTGTCTCCCTTTGTTATC
Organism: Lathyrus oleraceus; assembly: GCF_024323335.1. Lineage (NCBI taxonomy): Eukaryota > Viridiplantae > Streptophyta > Magnoliopsida > Fabales > Fabaceae > Lathyrus > Lathyrus oleraceus. The sequence continues at coordinate 237,682,697 of NC_066579.1, read as the reverse complement.
TGGTTAGGCTAGTCCTGTGTCCCTGCGTAGGGGAACTACGTCGCCCTGATCCTCATACCAGATGAGGTACGTAGGCAGGAGATGAGCTGATCTCTCCGGGCGCCCTTTTTGTTTTGTCTTTGTGTGTGTTAGGAGATGGATGTAAGCCCAGCGATTGGCATTCCGTATCCTCTTGTTGTGTGCTTGGAGTCCGGTATAAGTCCATCAAGTGGCATCTAGTTTCCAGTGTGCGTGTATTTGGTTCGGAAGCTGATATAAGTCCAGCGATTGGCATTCGGATTCCATGTTTTCCTGTTTTGTGTGGAGTTTGACGTAAGCCCAGCGATTGGCAGTCGATTTCCTGTGTTTGTTTTGTCTTGCGTGCGTTAGCCGAGCTACGAGTGCTCTGATTCTTCTCTTGTCCGAGAAGATACGTATGCATAGGATGCAATATCCTAGCGAGCATGTGTTTTCCCCCCGTCCGAACTACTTTGACTCTGATGTCAATGTTTGATAGACTAAGTAGGCCCAGGATGCGATATCCTGCCGAGTCAGTCTTGTTTGTTTTCCTGTGTCTCTTTCAGCCAGTGTGTTCATTTGAGCAGTGTTTTAGCAACCATTTTCCTTCCTTTTGTGCGTGGATCCCGTCGAGTACGACGGATGCGTAGGGGTGCTAATACCTTCCCTTCGCATAACCGACTCCCGATCCCATTCTCTTTGGTCGCGAGACCATGCTTTTTCCAGGTTTACTTCGAGCGTTTCCTTTCCCTCTTTCGGGATAAATAACGCACGGTGGTGGCTCTGTTGTCTTCGTTTCCCGCCGGTTTTTCGCGTAATACGACAGCTGGCGACTCTGCTGGGGAATAGAAGAAGTTGACCTCTTGCTGGTCCATCTTCCCTGAGCGAGTCTCTCCTAGCGCTCTCTAGGTTAGGGTTTTGGTTGCTTTTGCTGTGTTATTTATTGCATTCATTTATTTATTGTTTGCATTTATGTTTGCATTCATTCATATTCATTGTTTATCTGGCTGGCTGGTTGTCTGTTTCTCTCTGTTGGGGTGGGAGTTACTTGAGGTAAAAGGCCCAATACCCAGGCCATGAGTGAAATCTAGGATAATTAGGAATAGAGTGAGTCATGGGAAGCGGGTGGTATTGCGCCACATAGCGGAACATTGATATCACGAGCAGTTCAGACCCTGGTGGGATATTATCGTTGCATACTTCGGGTGTGTATATGATGATATTCTGCGAAAGGTTATTTATGATGCGTTTCTCTCGACCTTACCCTGGCCTAGACGACACCTGTGAGTGGGGAGGGATTGATCATTATTACAGGTACCGTTGGTGACTTGTGGTCCTGTTGGTGACTTTGGGTTCAGATGACAGTTTCTCAGTTGACTTTGGGTTTCAGATGAATCGTGGTTCCGAGTTTAAACCGAAGCTTCGATCCTGCATTCTGAGATGCACAGCCAGCCAGTCTTGTCTGCATCATTTGCATCATAGCATGTTTATTTTCAAAAAAAAAATACGCAAAAAAAAAGAATTGAAAAAAAAAGAGAAAAAAAAAAGAAAAAAAGAAAAAAGCTAATCTCTGCATGCATATCATTTCTCAGGTACATTCCAGAGTCTGTTCACTGAGAGAGATGGCAACAGTCCCAGAGTTGAAGCGGAAGACTTGTTCCTACAGCTTTCACCGCGAGCCTTTGACGTCTCTGATTGAGTTGAGTAGCCTTATGACCAGTGGTAACCAGAAGGGGTTTGTTGACCAGTATGGGGATATTCTGACGCTGTTGAAAATGGTAGTCGATCCGGTGCCGTTGCAAACTCTTCTTCAGTTCTACGACCCAGAGCTTCGTTGTTTCACCTTTCAAGATTATCATTTGGCGCCTACTCTTGAGGAGTATTCTATTCTGCTGAGTGTCCCGATTCAGCATCAGGTTCCTTTCTTGGATGTGCCCAAGGAGGCCGATTTCAAGGTTATTGCTAGAGCTCTTCATTTGAGTGTCAAGGAGATCGGTGATAACTGGAAGCCCAATGGGGATGTTGTAGGGTTGCCTTTGAAGTTCTTGTTGAGGGTAGCTAGAGAAGAAGCAGAGAAGGGGAATTGGGAAGCTTTCCATGCTCAGTTGGCCATCATGATCTATGGGATTGTCTTGTTTCCGAGTATGCCCAACTTTGTGGACTATGCTGCAGTTACTATTTTCCTTGGAGGAAACCCGGTCCCTACTCTATTAGCTGACACTTATTATGCCATTCACAATAGGCATGGTAAGGGTGGAGTTATCAGATGCTGTCTCCCACTTTTGCTCAGATGGTTCATGTCTCTCCTGCCAGTCAGTGGACCTTTTGTGGATGCTCAGAGCACTCATAAGTGGACTCAGAGGGTTATGTCTCTTACCTCCTATGATATCAGATGGAAATCTTACCGGATGGATGTGCGGGACGTCATTATGAGCTGTGGAGAATTCCGTAATGTGCCACTCGTAGGGACTAGGGGTTGCATCAATTACAACCCGGTTCTTTCTCTTCGCCAGTTGGGGTTTGTGATGAAGGGAAGACCACTTGAGGCTGAGGTAGCTGAAAGTGTGTATTTTGAGAAGCAGAGTGACCCGACTAGATTGGAGCAGATGGGAAGAGCTTGGAAGACTATTGGTGTGAAGGATGGATCTGTCTTAGGGAAGAAGTTTGCCATTGCTATGCCTGATTACACCGATTGGGTCAAGGAGAGAGTGGAGACTTTGTTGTTACCCTACGATAGGATGGAGCCGTTGCAGGAGCAACCACCTTTGGTCCTTGCTGAGAGTGTGCCTGCTGAGCACTACAAGCAAGCCCTGATGGAGAATCGTCGGTTGAGAGAAAAGGAACAAGATACCCAGATGGAGCTTTACAAAGCCAAAGCTGATAGGTTGAACTTGGTTCATCAGCTCATAGGAGTACAGGGAGAAGATGTTAGTAGACTGAGAAGCAAGAAGAGATCCTATGAGGAGATGGAATCCATGTTAGATGCAGAACACCGGGAGTGCTTGAGGCTGCAGAGAGCCGAAGCCAGTTACCAGAAGAAGATCAGAGACCTGGAGAAGCAACTCAGAGACAAAGACATCCAGTTGAAGAAGGAGGTTGACTTGAGACAGGCATCAGAGAACCATCTTGGAGGAGAAGTTGTAGAGCTTAGAAGACAATTGAAGGAGAAGATCACCCCTCTACCAGAATGTTCAGAATGCGCCCTGTTGATAGACCAGTGCCAGTACCTAAAGACTCTCATTCCGGGAGACCGTTTTTCTTAGCTTGTATCTTTGATATGTATGTTGAGAATCATCTCCAGGCTTATTGAATGGGATTCATTGTCGTACTCCGTTTATTTGGATCTTTGTTGACTCTGTTGTATGAGCCTGTTGCTCTTATCTATAGAAAAGGTTGTTGGTGTTTCATTTTGATCTCATTTATCTTGTATGTTGTTCTCTTGTTGCTGCAGGTTACCATCTTTTGAGGATGAGTCAGGCTCTTTGAATGCCTGAGAAATGAACATATCATGTGCATCATATGCATCATTAGCACCATACTCATATCATTTTGCATAACAGGTGTTCTTGTTCGTGACTTCTCACTTTGATTCCTGTGTTCAGGCAGGATAGCTGATCAAAGACCACATCGCTACTCAACGAGACTGAATCATCAAAGGAACATGGATCAAGTGCAAGCTGAGTTAGCTGAGATGAGGGCTAACATGGCCCAGTTCATGCATATGATGCAAGGGGTTGCGCAAGGTCAAGAAGAACTCCGAGCTCTAGTTCAGAGATAAGAAGCTGTAATTCCACCGGCCGACCAAGCTCTGCCAAAGGGAGGCCCGATCAATGACAATGCTACTGCTGCTGTTCCCATCAACAACTATGCTGTAGGTGATGAGTTAAGAGGTATTCGAATCAACGGTCAACTTATTGCTCCAGATACCACCAATGCCAGAGTAGTCCGTGCTCCGGCCCGTAATCAGGCTCCGATTGTTGACAGACAAGAGGATATGTTCACTCTGCTCAGTGAAGACAAAGACGTTTTGGAAAGGGTTGATGAGAGGGATCGTAAAGTTGATGCCCTTGCTGAGAAGATCCGGGCTATGGAATGTCAGAATTCTCTCGGTTTCGACGTGACAAATATGGGGTTAGTGAAGGCTTGAGAATCCCTTATAAATTCAAGGCGCCATCTTTTGATAAATACAACGGCACTTCTTGCCCTCGCACCCACGTGCAGGCCTATTATCGGAAAATATCTGCCTACACGGATGATGAAAAGATGTGGATGTATTTTTTCCAAGATAGTCTATCTGGGGCTTCTTTGGACTGGTACATGGAATTAAAGAGAGATTCGATCCGATGCTGGAGGGATCTGGGTGAGGCCTTCTTGAGGCAATACAAGCACAACATGGACATGGCGCCTAGCCAGACTCAGTTGCAGAGTCTTTGTCAGAAATCCAGCGAAAGCTTCAAGGAGTACGCCCAGAGGTGGCGTGAACTGGCTCCGAGAGTTCAACCCCCTATGCTGGAAAGGGAGTTGACAGATATGTTTATTGGCACGCTACAAGGAGTATTCATGGACCGGATGGGAAGCTGCCCATTCGGTAGTTTTTCTGACGTTGTCATTTGTGGAGAAAGGACTGAGAGTTTGATCAAGGCTGGAAAGATCAATGATGCTAGTTCCTCATCTTCCAAGAAACCTTTCTCTGGGGCACCTCGCCGTAGAGAAGGTGAAACTAATGCTGTACAACACCGAGGGAATGTGTACAGAGGAAATCAGAACAGAAATCAGTACCGTCAGGTTGCTGCAGTGACAATCCCAGCACCTCAACCTTGTCAACAACAACAACAAAGAGTTCAACAACCGCAACAACAACAACAACGTCCGTATCAGCCCAGACAGAGGATGCCTGATCGACGTTTTGATCCGCTACCAATGTCGTACGCCGAACTGCTGCCCGAACTACTCAGGTTGGGGTTTGTTGAGTTGCGTACAATGGCTCCGCCTACAATATTGCCTCCTGGGTACGACGCCAACGCCCGTTGTAACTTTCACTCCGAGGCACCAGGGCACCATACTGAAAAATGTCGGGCTTTCCAGCACAAAGTCCAAGATTTGATCGATGCCAAGACGATCAACTTCGCTCCAGTGCCTAATGTCGTGAACAATCCTATGCCTCAGCATGGTGGGCATAGAGTGAACAATATTGAAGGAGAAGAGGCTGAAGATCTGGTTGTTAGTGTTGATGATGTTCAGACTTCTCTGCTGGTTGTAAAGGGCCGTCTGCTGAATGGGGGTGTCTACCCGGGCTGTGATGAGGGCTGTATTGGTTATGCTGAAGCTGATAATGGTTGTGACCAGTTAAGGGCCAGTATCCAGGGTATGATGGATGAGGGTTGTCTGCAATTTAGTAGGGCTGTAAAAGATCGTGGGACAGTGTCAACTGTCACTATCTACTTTAAACCGCCTGAAGGACGAGGCCAGAGGGTTGTTAGTGCACCTGCAACGAGTGGCACCCCTGTTACCATTTCCGCTCCGGTAACCATCAGTGCTCCAACTACTATCGTCGCGTCTGGAAGAGGGCCAGTTGAGAATAGTAGGGTTGTGCCATGGAGATATGATAATGCCTACCGCAGCAACAGAAGGGCTGATAATCAGACGAGGCCCGCAAATCAAGCGCCTGTGACGATCAGTGCACCAGTTAAAACTCCTGTGGTTATGAGTCTCGTTGTGGACAACGTTGGTGGACCAGGAGGTTTTACTCGAAGTGGACGACTGTTTTCTCCTCAGCCGTTGAGAGATGCTAATGCTGAGGCTTCTGCCAAGTCAAAGGGAAAACAGGTTGTCGTTGACGAAGAACCGGCTCAGAAGGAGGTGCCTGAGGATTCATTTGAAAAGGACGTGGACGAGTTTATGAAGATCATAAAGAAGAGTGATTATAAGATCGTAGATCAACTTAATCAGACTCCGTCCAAGATTTCAATACTCTCTTTGCTGCTGTGCTCTGAGGCGCATCGTAATGCCTTATTGAAGATGCTAAACATGGCTTACGTACCTCAAGAGATTTCTGTCAACCAACTGGAGGGTGTGATGGCCAATGTGAGCACCAGGCATGGTGTAGGATTCACCGACCTAGACTTAACGCCTGAGGGTCGTAATCATAACAAAGCCTTGCATATCACTATGGAATGCAAGGGGGCAGTGTTGTCTCACGTATTGGTAGACACCGGGTCGTCGCTGAATGTGCTGCCTAAGCAGATTCTGAAGAAGATTGATGTTGAAGGAGTTGTGCTTACTCCTAGTGACCTGATCGTTCGTGCTTTCGACGGATATCCCCAGCGGAGTTTACCTTTCCCCAGCAGCAGTGCTATTCTCCAGCATGAGTGAGAAATCGGTGCTCTCCCCGCAGAGTACTCCTCAGCAGAGTCTCCCCACAGAGTTGGAGTAGTTGATCAGTTGGCTCCCCGGCGGAGTGTTCATCCTTTGCATTTTGCATATAGTGATCATTGCATCCTCAAACTGCGTAGCATTTTCATTCAATATGGAGCATTACGCCATAGAAAAATTCAAACATATGCATTCATGTGTTAACCCAATCAGACCATATCCCCGGCAGAGGCGGATCGATGTTCAACATTTGTACAGCACGTTTGCTACAGTTGCTCCTGACAGCCTGCAGGATTGATATTCCCCAGAGATGTTTATTTCCTCACCCGTCCGCGAACGGAAAACTTGTTTCTCCCAAGTGAGATCCCCAGCAAGTGGTCGGCCTTGCCTTGACGTATTTAAGATGTCATTCTTGTGATACCGGTAAGTGTTATGTCAGCACCCGCGTCTGTTCTTTCTTTGGTGTCGGTAAACACCATTGCTTCGGTGTCAGTAAAACATCTAGTCCTACCCAGTCATCGGTAAATGTCTGGTCATTTTTTTTTTGGTGTCGGTAAATACCATCCTTTCGGTGTCGGTAAACATCAGGTCTCATTCCCAGTCATCGGTAAATGTCTGGTCGCCTTTGTTTGATGTCGGTAAACATCATCTTTCGATGTCGGTAAACGTCGAGTTTTTTTCCCAGTCATCGGTAAATGTCTGATAATTCCCCAGCTAGAAATCCCCAGGAGTCGTCGGTAAACATCTTGTCTGATTCCATTTGCAAGTATCTTTTTCCTCCCTATGTGGAGACGCCATCGGTAAATGGCCCCGTTTCCTTCGATATCGGTAAATATCGAATGCCCAGTTTAGCCGCCATCGGTAAATGGCCCCGCTTTCTTTGATGTTGGTAAATATCGAATCCCCAAGTTGATATCGGTAAATATCAAGTTGCTTTGAAGCCACCATCGGTAAATGGTCTTGCTTCCTTTTAATATCAAGGTGTTTCCCAGCAGCCATCGGTAAATGGTCTCGCTGAAGTTGATATCGGTAAATATCAAGTTTCCAGTATTCGGCCATCGGTAAATGGTTTCGCTTTCCTGAAGTTGTCGTGTAGCCGTCATCGGTAAATGACTTGGCTTTTCTTGTATCATATCCAGCAGAGTGCAAATTTCTACGATTCTTTGGTATTCAATCCCTGTGTACCTTGAAAGTCTGACAGCCGTTGCTCTCATCCGCTCAGGTTCCCAGCTGATTGAATAGGGGCAGCTGTAGCACCTCAAATTTACACCTATCATTTTGTACATACATTTTCATCATTAGGTCATTAACATTACATTGCCCACTGCACAGCATTGCATTGTCCTTTGCCCAAGTGCAAGCCATCAGACAAGATTAGGTCAACTGGTCAGGAGGATCAGTCAAACAAGCAAGCTAGTGCATTTCTCAAGGAAGCAAAGCCCTAGGGTTGGTTCAACAAGTTCATGTGACCTAGGGATCATTTTGAAGTGGTTTGGCCAAAGATTGGATGTTCAGAAGTCATCAGTCAAGCTGAATTTCATCTGAAACTCTAGAAAGTCAACTATGGTCAACTGTGCCTGAAATCAAGGATTTGAAGGTGGGAGATGGTTTGAAAGGGTTCATTCATGTCCATACAAGTCTCATTTGATATTTCAAAGATCAACATGGAAGAATTTGACGTCAGATGAAAAGTTTCCAAAAATAGTAAATGACCTGTAATTGGAAATTGCCAAAAATAGAAAGTTTTTCTCCTCAAATTTACATCATCATACAAGCTTCAAATGAATTTTTGTCCAACATGAAAGTTGAAGATCTTGCTCTCACCTTTCCAAAAAGTTCAAGAACATCCATTTCTCATATGTGGTTGGCAAGTTATGATCAAATCATTGTCAAGAATTTTTGAACTTCAAAGTGGGATAACTTTCACACCATTTAGCCAAATTGAGTGGGTTTTTTTTGCTACAATCTCCTTTTAACATGTTCTATCCAAATCATTCATCATATTTCATCAAAATTCATCACATAAAAATGGCATTTTCAAAGTGAATTAATTTGAATATTTGGAAGGAAAAAAGTCCATTTGAAAAATAAGCATTTTCTACACTTTCTATCAATGGCATTTGATTAAAAATGATATTTGGAGTATGCTTAGGCCCAATTTCGTGTACTGTAGCATGCACCCCATGCACATGAGGGTGATTTAGCAATTTGCACAAAAACACTCATTTCATTAATCCTTTTGGCTTGGCTTAATCTGGTTTAGCAAAGATGATTAATCCATGGTATATATGCATAATCAAAACAGAAAACACATTAGCATTCATTTCTACTCAGATCTAGATCCAAAAGTGAAAAATCTCCAAAACTTTCTCTCCATTTTTCTGCAAGTTTCTTCCATTTCCTTGCCTAGTTCTTCATTGTGCCATCATCCACAAGCAATCTTGAGGGTTCTGCAAGCAAGGATTCGAGGATTCCAAGCTGTTTCAAACACTGTTACATAGAGCTCCATTCATGGCAGTTGGACTTTTGAGCTGGATCCGAAGCAATTGAACATCCAACATACTTCCATTCATCAACCTAAGCATCATTGAGCTTCTGTTTGCACATTTCAAGCCTTGAAAGCTGCGATTTCACATCTACATCTGCATAAAGGTCAGATTTCGAAATCCACCATTCATGAAATTGTGCTATGTGTTTGATAGATCTTGCATCCATGAGTACACTAAACTTTATAGTTTTGATTTTCATTGAGTATTAAGAGAGTTATCATGATTTGAAGTTTGGTTGTTGAATGTTATTATGTTCGATTCGTCCATGTTAGTTTGAATTAGGCTAAACCAATGTTAGATTATTGATGTGCATTAGAAGATGAACATGATGATGTATTGTTTGTTGATTTTGGGGACAAGTTGTTCATGTTGGAAAAATGGATGAAGAACGCATGAGTTTGATGATGAACCCTAACAATGTTGTTTCCAGATCGCGTTAGATCTTTAGCCTCGTTGCTTTGCATGTTTTCCGTGTTTATACGCCATGCCACCAACCACAGCGTGACACCTCATTTAGTGAAACGCGGCATTTCACTAAATGGCGCCCATTTTGAATTTGAGCCCAGATCGATTCCGGGCGGCATCATTTTCTCCCTTGGCTTTGGCAATTTATTTCATTCACACTTCCATATTTCACATGCTTCCTTTCACCCTTTTTTATTTTTCTTCCATGTCAAATAAATCATAACTCATTCAATATTTGTCCAATTAATTTGAGGTTTTTTCCATGATGATCCTTGCCATGTCTAGTATTTTTTGATGATTTTTATGGAAATTGTGCACGTGTGGAATCTGTTTTGGCTTAGGGTTTATATGAGTATGTCATTTGTTGCACGTTGCTTACCATTTTGATCATGAAATGATGATGCTTAATTGGAAATTCCTGAAATTTTGTGTGCATATTCTAGACACCTTGAGGAGCATTTTGATATGTGGTTTGTGATTTTTGAGTTTTTGGATTGTGAGATATGCTTTGGTCTTTAGAGGTGTGACAATTTGTGTCACACCATTTCATGTCCAACTTCATGATTTTTGTTACCATGCCATATGAACTTGAAATGACCTGAATTTTTGCATGTTGAATCTTTTGGATGTTAAGTATGGTTTTGATTTTTCCTGGAATTTTTGAATGCATTTCCTATTTGTTTGATAATTTCTCCCCTGTTTGACCAAATATGGATGTTTTGTGAGTCATGATTTTATTTGATTTGTGAAATTCTTGTGGTTTATTGGATGGACTTGAAATTTGGCATGTGTTATATAGACATCTTGAAGTTTGCCATGGCTTTGATTTCATTCATTTATCATGCTTGGTCTCTGTTTTATGATTGCTTGAAGTTGATGCTTAATTTGGTGCCTTGTATGAGCTTGTTTGAACTTATGTTGACTTGATGAATTTAATTGCCTTGCTTCCCTTGGTCCAAATGACTTGAAATTTGGTGTGTAGATCATTGGATGAGTGCTGTTTAGCCATGATTGTTTTGGTGATTTATTGAAATATTCTTGAGTTGATTTGAATTGAATCATTCTGTTTGCTTCTATGAACTTCAAATTGCATGCTTTGTACTCTTTGCTTCATGAAATGATAATGGTTGATGATATGAATGTGAAACCACTTGGACTTGTTTCCTAATTGATTGATCTTGATTTTGGATAAGTTTCATGTTCTGTTTTGGTTTTTTGCTCTCATTTTGACCCTAGTCTTGTACTAGTGGTTTGTGCTCTCACATTTGAGCTTTGTTTCAGGTTAAAAGCACAATTTGCTTATGCTTGATGATGTGCCCTCAATTGGAGGTGGCTTGTTGCTTGTTTATGACTAACTTTGAATTTGTTTTGTAGGTTTTGAAACTTGAGTCTATGCCTTGTGGCTTGCACCTTTGTGCATTGACTGTTGTTTGACTGTCTAGTTAACTGTTGACTATTGTCTGTTTGCTTTTGTTTGTCTGGTGTACTGATTATGTTGGATTGAGTTCAGGTATCTTAGTTGCTATAGTTCCTTTGTGAACTTGTTTTGCTTTGCTTGCTAGCTTGAGCATTGAGGTATAATGATCTCTTCTCCATGTAGTCTGGAAGACCTGGCCTGTTACTTGGCCAGGCACCTGTCTGAAGTCCTCCTTAAGAGGCAATGTTTATGCTTGTTTATATTTGTCCTTGTACATATCCAAAGACCTTTGATAAGGCAATTGGCAGACACAAGGGATGTGCAATCCATCCCCTGCTATTCTGTGTGTCATCTGCTTTGCTCACACCACTGTGTTGATGCATTGTAGATACTAACCCAAGATCATTGTACATTGTGTCAGTCATAAGTGTAAAGGGTTCCCACCTTCTGAACCCACACATTCTTGTCTTAAGCTCTCCCAGGCCAGGGATAAGAGCTGTGAAGTCTCATCTTCACTCACCTTTCATCTGCTTCACCCTAACTCTCAATGTTAGGGTTAAGAGCTAACATTACCCTGATACAGTTGGCTTGCTCTTGCAGCCTAACCTTTGTTTGAGCCCCACTTGTTGTGTATATTGTGTGTGCTATCTGTGATTGTTTGCTTCTGCCTGTGCTTAGGTTTAGCTTGCTCCCTGTGCAAGTTAGATAGCAACCATAACTTAGGGATGATTTGCATGATAACATCTAGGCTCGAGTCGTAGTCTCCCTAGTTGTGTCTCCCTTTGTTATCTGGTTAGGCTAGTCCTGTGTCCCTGCGTAGGGGAACTACGTCGCCCTGATCCTCATACCAGATGAGGTACGTAGGCAGAAGATGAGCTGATCTCTCCGGGCACCCTTTTTGTTTTGTCTTTGTGTGTGTTAGGAGATGGATGTAAGCCCAGCGATTGGCATTCCGTATCCTCTTGTTGTGTGCTTGGAGTCCGGTATAAGTCCATCAAGTGGCATCTGGTTTCTAGTGTGCGTGTGTTTGGTTCGGAAGCTGATATAAGTCCAGCGATTGGCATTCGAATTCCATGTTTGCCTGTTTTGTGTGGAGTTTGACGTAAGCCCAGCGATTGGCAGTCGATTTCCTGTGTTTGTTTTGTCTTGCGTGCGTTAGCCGAGCTACGAGTGCACTGATTCTTCTCTTGTCCGAGAAGATACGTATGCATAGGATGCAATATCCTAGCGAGCATGTGTTTTCCCCCCGTCCGAACTACTTTGACTCTGATTTCTATGTTTGATAGACTAAGTAGGCCCAGGATGCGATATCCTGCCGAGTCAGTCTTGTTTGTTTTCCTGTGTCTCTTTCAGCCAGTGTGTTCATTTGAGCAGTGTTTTAGCAACCATTTTCCTTCCTTTTGTGCGTGGATCCCGTCGAGTACGACGGATGCGTAGGGGTGCTAATACCTTCCCTTCGCATAACCGACTCCCGATCCCATTCTCTTTGGTCGCGAGACCATGCTTTTTCCAAGTTTACTTCGAGCGTTTCCTTTCCCTCTTTCGGGATAAATAACGCACGGTGGCGGCTCTGTTGTCTTCGTTTCCCGCCGGTTTTTCGCGTAATGCGACAAATGTCAACAACAATTTAAAGAACAGTAAGTCATGATGTGTGAAGCATTGGTGTCTTTCCCAAGCAGTTTGTTTGGAGACTCTATCCCCAACAATTCGTCGTTCATCCCCAACATTAGTTGATGAGTTGATCCCCAAGCAATTTATCATCCCAATAAAGTTTATGTGTTGTTCCCTTTGCAATTCATCCTTCCCCAGATGAGGCTTTCATGTTTTTGCATCCTCAGTTTGTATATTGGTGAATGAGCCTTGGATCTCCGTGGAACCTTTATTTGGTTTTCTGTTACCCTATCACCTTTATTTGGTTGTTGCATATCCGTGACAATTTCTCCCTACATGAGTCTGCAGATCCGGTTGATATTTTGGTACCTCGAAAATGGTTTATTTCTTAATTTCCAAGAAGAGTCTGGTGACTTTTGTTGATCTTTATACCTTCATGTGGCCTTTGATTGACCCTGAAAGATTGTTGTATCCCCACTGAAGCCCCATAGCGATGTGTTTAGATGGAATCCCCAGTAGATCGTCTGGTTTTCCCCACTCAGAGTTTTTCCATCTTGTTGTGACTTGAGACCCCAAAGGAATTCCATCTTCTAATAGAATATTTTTTCCTTCAGCAATATTTGGTTTTGAGCGGTACTGATAACGTCCCCTGCAAGGTTGTCTCCCATTTGATATGGTGTTGACTTAAAATTCCCCACAGTGATGAATTGTTGCTCTGATAAGGATCCTCAGCAGATCCCTCTTTATCCTCAGCATCTTGGGTAGGATGCATGTTCTCCATGCCTTTCCCCAGCCAGAATTGAACTTAGGTTTGTATTGTTATATCCCCGTTCTCTCTTGAGTGCATGGTTGTGTGTTATTCCCAGGGAATTGAATATTTTGAAGATTAGGATTTATATCCTCGGCGATTTATTTTCATCCCTAGTAGGTTCTCCAGTTGGTGTTCCCATCTTGTTGAGATTAGCTGAGTATCTAGTTGTGATGATTGGATCTTCATTGTTTGTATCCTTTGTGCTCGTTTGTCAACATAATCATACATAGACTCATGTATATACATGCATAAACATAGGATCAGGTATTTCATTATGCATTGTTATCATATTGACCTTCCTTCTGATCCCCTACTTTGGTATATTATTTCCCCATGCAGATTTGATGTGTATGTCCTCCTTCAATTGTAGAGTATCATCCCCTTTAGTAGAAAGAGTTTATTCTTTCGTCTTCCCCGCCGAGTTATTACCTCGTGGATGATTGTTATTTTAGTCTCCTCCCTAGTTCATTATCTAAATGGAACCACTTCCCTTGAGTTATAATCTCGTTGGGTTGAGTCTTGTTTAACCGTTTCTTTCTAGTTCTTACCTAGATGGATCTTTTGGCCCCTTAGAGTTTATTACCCAGTAACTGGTAATATCCTTCTTGATGATGCATACTTTACCTATGTTAATTTACCTAGTAACTAGTAAAAGGTAATTTACTTCTTTGTTTTTCTCCAGTGGAATCGTTTTTTTTCGTTTCCCCAGCAAGTCTATCCTTGATATGTTCATCTTAACCAATGAAGGATATTCTTCCTATTTTGTATTCTAGCCAGTAAAAAGGTAGTTGTAATTCCTTCTTTCCCCCCAGAGAATTTATCCTTGATATGATCACTTTAACCGGTGACATATTTTCTCTTTTTCTGGGATTCTACCTAGTAACCGGTAGTTGTAATTCCTATTTGCGGTATTCTACCCAGTAAATGGTAGATATAAATCCTATTATCCCTTTTAAGTTTATCCTTGATATGTTCATGTTAATCGGTGACGAATACTCTCTCTTTGGTCTTCTGCCCAGTAACCGACAGTTGTTAATCCTATTTTCTCAGGTAGTCTATCCTTGATATGTTCACTTTAATCGGTGACAGATATTCTTTTCTTTGAGTTTATCCTTTATATGTTCACATTAACCAGTGACGGATACTCTCTCTTTGGTATTCTTACCCAGTAACATGTAATGAATATTTCTCACTTTCCTCAGCGACTCATCCTTGATATGTTTACCCTAACTTGTAATGAATATTCCTCTGTCCGAGTATATTATCTTCTTACCCAGTAACCAGTGGTAGATAATATATCTCCTTTTACTCCTGTGTTGAAGTTTTTCTTCCCAAGTTGAGTTTGGTTTCGTATTTCTTTGTGAAATCGAATTTCCTTTTGGGTTTGGGTATTTCAACCTCATTCTGATTTACACGTTTCCCTAGCGGGTGTTTCTTGCTGTGTTGGTGTTATCCCGATATATGCAGATTCCTTCTCCCCGGTCCGAGTCTTTCCACTGATTTATTTTCATGGAAAATCCCCTCGTGTCTCCAACAATTTTCAAGTCGAAGGTTGGCCCACGCATAGATTTTATTCCCAGAGTCTTTGTCTCCCCAGTGAGTTTTCCTTATGAAATGCATTATGCTCCTATGGACTTTCAGTCTCTCCGGATTCCTTTCCTTTGTGGCAATATATTCTCCGCAAAGATTATTTTTACATTCATATCATATGCATCATTAGGTCTCTTAGGGACCAAAATTTGTTTCTTGATGTTGTTATTTAAGTCCATTCTACTAAGTTGATACGAAGATTTTAACCTTCACATCCTCAACTAGAATGTCCTTAAATAGGGGCAGCTGTAAGACCCCAATTTTGACCCTAAGATCCCTCATGCTATCTCATTATTTGCATTGGCTTTGGGATCACACATTGACATCCTCCTCACCCCTCATTCATTGGGTTTGCATTGGGAGAGCTCACCAAGCACTTTTGATTGTATCATACTTTATTTTCTTTTGTTTAGTAACCAAAATACCAAAAATATGTCTAGTGTAGCTTTGTTTCTTTTGTAGGTAGTGTGTGTGTCCATCTATGCCCCACCAAGTTCATATCTAGGGTTTGAGACCCTCAATGCAAGAGGTCAAGCAAGGAAAGGTTCACAATGGTTCTACTTATCATATATGGATCCCCGTGTTCTTTATTTGTTATTTTGATCAAGATTTCATCAAGAGTTTGAAGTTTGTTTGTCTTGGAAACCCTAATTCATCTAGGTATCTTGTGTGACTTCCTCAGTAAGTTTCTTCAACAATTAGTCAAATATTTCAAAGTATACTCCATTATACATCATCGCAAGCATAATGAACCTCCATGAGCCCCCAAAGAGGAAAAGAACTTTAAGTTTGTAAGTTGGTTCAAAGAATTTGACCAGAGAAAGTCAACTTCTCAAATCTAGGGTCCCCTAGACTCTATATCCTACACTTTTTGTCATATGAAAATGATTCTAAGAGGAACTTTAATATTTATGACATTCTAAACAACTTTCATGTTGGCATCAAGAGCTAATTTTTCTTGGAAAGTCACTTTGTATAGTTAAATATTATAGGTCATTTTGTATGTGCCCTAGTTAGAAGGTCAACTTACAAGAACCATACCTTGCTCAATTTTTATTATATGAAGACCATACAAGTTTCATAATCAATTTAAATATGTCTTCTCTAACTTTTCTTCTTTGATAAATTTCAAATTCTACTTGTAAGGGCATGTACCAAGAGGAAACATTATAGGTTATTTTGGGCCATCATCATTGAACAAGCAATTTTCCTCAACTTCTAAAACCCATAACTCCCTCATGCAAGATTCAAATGGTGTCAAATTTGTGACCAAATTGAAAAGGAATGAAATATCTACAACTTTTAAGAAGGAATCATTTTCATTTGAAACTCATAGCAAAAGTCATTCAAGGTGGAAAAAGTGGTCATTTGACTTTTAACTTAGAAAAATTTCAACTATGTTTGATTCTTCCAACTTCCATCTCAAAATTCATCATGATCCAAGATCCAAATGGAAAATGTTTCTATGGTAAAGTTGATCCCCTTCATGTTATCTTTCTAAAGAGTCCATGATGCTGGCATTTGATCATCCAATTTACTTCCTACAAGTTAGGAGAAGCAAGCCAAGCGAAATTAGAAGAGAGATCGAGCTCAATTGCATCATATTGAAGGTGATTTTTGTGAATTTTCTCTTCTTCAATTCTCCCTCAATTCTCCACCATTTTTCTTGTTCTTTGGTTGTCTTAAGACCTACCAATGTAGGAAACAAGATTTAGTTGCTTTAAGGTCAAATCGAAACAATTCAGTTCATACACCTCAATTTTCAATTCCATATATCTTTCAATATAGTGAGAATTGGGAAATTTTGAGGGCAGATTCGAGTTCCTGGCATTTTTCTCTTCAAATTAGTGTATGAATCTTTCATTTTTATGAACATTGGTGGTGGACCAGTCTGGTGAGGTCCACCAGAGAAGATGACCAGAGCCCTAGCTCCGGTGGTGTGATGGCTTAGTCTCAGCCATCTGATCTTGATTCTACGTTCTAATCATATCCATTGGTTTTGATTACTCATGTTGCAGCGTATTGACTTGGGTGTTTGGTGGACCCTTAGCGCGTGGCCATCAGATCTGCCACCTCAATTAATGAGGGAGATCTGATGGCCCATGTTTTTTCCATTTATTTTATAAATTCTGATTTTATTTTAAATACCTTTATTTTGTTTAATTCATATTAAGTTTATTTTTAATCCAAAAAATATGGACTTTCACCAAAAATCTTTAAATATTTTTCTCTTTCATATTTTGAATTAAAATCAATTTTAGGATTAATTTTGATATTTTTTGTGAATTAAATGATTTTTGACTTGTTTTTAAATAATTTTAAATACTTCTGACTATCCAAAAATTCTCAATTTTTTTGTCTAAGGTCCTTTGACCTTGTTTGACCTAAGGTAAATCCCTTGGCCATTTATTTGGTGATTTGAAGAGATTTGAGGTTTTGTCCCTTTTAAAATGCATTTTATTTCATCTTAAATTTGATTTATAATTGTTTTATTGTTTAAAAATATTGTTGAACCATTTGATTGACTTCGTGATGCTTGAATTTCGGGTTGGCCTTGATCATGGTTGATTTAAACTTCCATTTGATCAATACTATTGGATTTAGGGGGTTCATGAAATGTATGTTTCATCCCCCAAGATGAATGGATAGTATTGATCAGATGAAATTCCTCCTATGATCAATTTGGGTTTCCATTTCCCTTTCCGTCTTCATCTTCATACCTCTTCTTCCCAAATTCATTCATTGACCATTGAATTCTCAAATGTCAAATGCTAGTTGATTCATCAATGACCTTGTGTCAGATGAATCAACATGACCCTGATTGGGATAGGTCCATCCCACTTTATTTTTGTGTGTGGCATGTTTTAGGAGTTTTGTTCTTTGTACCATGTCTCTAACATGCATTAACACCAATATCTTTATTTCCCAGTCTCAGATAGTTGTGACTTCTACGTAAGTCCAATTACGATTGCTTACCATAGAGCTAAATCTGTCCTAAAAGGCATAAGCGTTCTTGTAAGTGAGATTGTAAGTCTCTCATTCTTCATGGCATTGTATGAAGACTTGAAATTTTTTCCATTTATGAGAGCTAGTGGAATACTTGTTGATTTATCCAAGTTGGATCCCTTCTCATAGATGATGTCTTGGTTCATGTCTTCATACTTGTGAATGGATGGTTGAGTGTTCTCCAAAGAATGACTTATACAATTAAACTCTTCACTAACATTTGACCAATTTCTTATTAATATTGTTGTACTTTCAAGTCATTTACTTAATGAAATTTAAATTTAAGTACCTTTATCATTCATTCCCATTTACATTTCATGCAAGATGTTTATGTTTCAATCATTTTCACTTTGCTCACTTGAGCCATATCATTTGTGCTTGTATATATTGTGTGCTTTTGATTTTGTTCTGTTTGTGGTCTTAGGACCTATAAATACTTAATAACAACAAAAACCCTAAAAAATATGTTGGTGGACTGTTGGACCTCTACCCTCAATTTGATATGAACTCTTAAACTTAAAAGTAGGCAACATTCCCTATGCTTTGAAGGACTTGGCCAATGCCATTATTTTGAGACTGGGTTCTCCTTGATAGTGCCTTTCATCTGATGCAAGCCTTGAGAATTTCCATTAGGTTTATCTTTTACTTTGTCTCTGTGCTTAATTGTTATACTATTATCATTGTTGATGTCTGATGATTGTTTCTGTGAGTTTGCCACAAGGAAATATTTCATCTGATACATTGGAAGACATTTGAAGACTGCTTGCTATTGGAGTGCTTACTTGGATATTCTGGATATATTTATTTGATGTCTTGGTCTTCATTATTAATTGCTTGGATGTTTCTTATGCTTGTTGCTTGCTCAATAGTCCAAATGAAATGGGTTTCTATCTGACATTCTTGTCTTATGGATTGCTTCGCATTGGTCAGGTCTTTTCAACTCTTAACCTTTAATTTTGTTTAGGGTAGTCCCTTCATCTCCTCTTTTCCTTCTTTAATTTTAAAATCTCTCCCTCCTTTTAGAACTCCTTTGCTTGTGCTTTCAACATGACATTGTTTTAATGAGTAGAAACTTTGGTCTTATGCCATTGGGTTTCAAAACATTTTATTTAATCAAACTTGTGAATAAACTTAATTATATTGACTTCAATTTCAAAACACAAAAAGAATTAGCAATTTCATCTAACTATTTTAGCCTTTATGCCTTTTTTCTCTTAAACTTTTGCAAAAGAGAGTGTTTAGATTTGAGTTATCTTTGGTAGAGATGTTATTCTCCCATTCCATGATATTTTGATTATAAGCCTTTCTATTTATTAGGGGTCAGTGGCATACTTGATTGAATCCAAGTTGGAGCCCTCCCTCTTAAATGTTGTAAAGCACTTATTATCAGTGGATGTTCGGTTGAGTATTCTCCCATTGATAACAAAAGATCTTTAAACTTTTGTTAAAATCAATTCACCAATCTCTTTGAAATTTTTACCACGAACTACGAGGTTTTGAACCCTCACTTTTATGTTGGTACATAGGCATAAGACCGAAGGTCTTGTCAAACACAAAAATACAATAAATGAATTCTTTTCTCATCCCCCTAATCTATATTTTTATCAAACATTTTTTCAACCAAAATAGTTGCACACAAAAAAGGGCTCCCTAGGAGTACCTAGGAAACTTTGGGTGCTAATACATTCCCTCTGTGTAAC
Organism: Lathyrus oleraceus; assembly: GCF_024323335.1. Lineage (NCBI taxonomy): Eukaryota > Viridiplantae > Streptophyta > Magnoliopsida > Fabales > Fabaceae > Lathyrus > Lathyrus oleraceus. Next base: position 237,663,179 of record NC_066579.1, on the reverse strand, counting down.
CAACCCCCTTACCTGTAATCTATGACATTTTATTAGTTTTGATTTGAAAACTTCTTATCTTTGGGGTTTGTTCGTACTTTTTCCCTTTTTCCTTTGGAAACAATAAAAGCGCGGTGGCGACTCTGGTTTTATTGACGTCGGGTTAATCTATAGCTCGACGGGCACGAATGCACTGCTACAGAAAAAAAGTGGCGACTCTGCTGGGGAGTAGTCCTCAGTGGTTTTAGCCTACTTTTTTGTGTGCAATATTTTGTTGATATTCGATGTTTGTTTGTTTGTATATATTATTTTATGATATTTTGTCTATTGTGCTTGGTGATCTCTGAGTGGTGAGATAAGTTTTAACCCGAACTTGAGTGTAATTAAGATAGGAGGGTGGTATAGTCATGTTCGAATCGTGTGGAGTAGTCCTTAACGAGTTGACTTGAGACCCATCTACTCAGTGGAGACCCCTTGGAATTACTGATGTCACACGAATAAGTTGTGGATAGACATTACTTTTTTCAACCTTGGAGTCCGAGAAACTGAGGTTCAAAGAAAAGCACAATGAAGATCAGGTTTGAACCACCATGGCAGTGGCTCAGGAATTTGAGGAGGGTTCCTTGGTTGGATAGGGTTCTTAATGACCAAATACGGGTACAACTCTGCATATGTCATAGGAATAGGGTCAAAAAATACCTTCTTCCTCTCGAAGATTTATTGATGATTGTTGTTGTTATTGTAGTCGCTATGTTGTTACGGTTGTTGTTGATCTTGTTATTGCTGAATAGGAACTGATTGATTGGTTGAATTGTTGGAAAAGACTGGAATTACTGATGATACTTGACGTTGGTGCTGACGGGACTGAAAATTCTTCCTTACATGAGGCCTCCTCTGCCTCCCAGCTGATACTGCATTAGTTTCTCCTTCCTTCTTCTTGGTGAAGATACCACCAGACTTCTTGCTTGTTGATGCTTCATCTTTGGAAAAACGTCCTTTACGAACTCCGTCTTCCAATCTCATCCCCATATTCACCATTTCAATGAAATCATTGGGGGAACTTGTGATCATTCGTTTATAGTAAAATGAACTCAATATCTTCAAGAAAATTTTAGTCATCTCCTTTTCTTCCAAAGGTGGACTAATCTGAGCAGCTAACTCCCTCCATCTTTGAGCATATTCTTTGAATGTCTCTTTGTCCTTCTGAGACATAGACCTCAACTGATCTCTATCTGACTCCATATCAACATTATACTTGTACTAATTAACAAAGGCCTCACCCAAGTCGTTGAAAGTACGAATGCTAGCACTGTCCAGTCCCATATACCATCTGAGGGCAGCTCTAATCAGACTATCCTGGAAGTAGTGAATAAGAAGCTGGTTGTTGTCCATTTTAGTAGACATATTTCTAGCATACATGACAAGATGACTTAACGGATAAGTATTCCCATTGTATTTTTCAAAGTCTGGGACCTTGAACTTCACCAGAATTTTGAAATTTGGAACCACACATAATTCCGCAACACTTTTGCAAAATAAATATTTTCCTCTCAGAGATTTTAACTCCTTGCGTAGCTCAAAAAACTGATCTTTCATCTCATCCATCTTCTCATAAACATCTGGACCTTCAGACGACTCAGAGTGGTAAATAATTTCCTCGACACGAGGAAGAGTATGAACAATAGGAGAAGGCAAAGTTAGGACCGGGCTAGATGCCAACACAGAAGCAAAAGTTGGCACGTACCCTTCAGGTACAAAGTTGGGTGGCATTCCCCATGGGAACCCAGCTAGCATAGTGTAAGACCCCAATTTTGACCCTAAGATCCCTCATGCAATTTCATCATATGCATTAACATTGGGATCATACCTTGGCATCCTCCTTACCCCTCTTTCATTGGGTTTGTTTTGGGAGAGATCACCAAGCAACATGTGATTGTATCATACTTGTATATTATCACTTTAATAACCAAAATACCAAAAATATGTCTTTGCGTTTGTCTAACTCTTTTGTAGGTAAGGCATGATCCCCATTGATCTATCAAGTTCATATCTAGGGTTTGAGACCCTCATGACAAAGAGCACAACCATGAATTTATCCAAGAATGGTTAGGAGAATCATATATGAGTTCCATGGATTACTACATGTTATATTGATCAAATTTTCTTCAAGAGTTTGAGGGTGATTTGCCTTGGAAACCCTGGTTTGACTGGGTATCTTGAGTAACTTCTCCAACAAGCTATCTTACCAATTGATCAAATTTATCAAGGTACACTTCAAAATTCATTATCTTATGCATATATGATCTACAATGAGCCAAAAAGTCCAACGAATTGAAGGTTAGCAAGTTGGTTGATGGTGGTTGGCCATATGAATTCATCTGATCAAAATTGGGTCTCCCTAGACCCTATCTCCTACAATTTTCACCATATGAAAATGATTCCAAGAGAAACGTTACTCTAAATGACATTCCGAACAACTTTCAAGTTCATACCTAGAGCTAGTTTTTCTTGGAAAATCATTTTCTATGTTGAAACATTATAGGTCATTTTGTCTAAACCCTAATTTGAAAGTCAACTTCCCAAAGCCATAAATTGCTCAATTTTTATGATATGAAATATTTCCAAGTTTCAAAGTCAAATTCAAGATGTCTACTTCAACTTTGATGTTTCGAGTGAGAGCTAATTCAACTTTTATGAGCATGTGATATGAGGTTACATTATAGGTCATTTTTTACCTATACCATTGAACAAGTGATTTTTCCAAACTTAAAAAATGCATAACTTTATCATTCCAAATCTAAATGACATTAAATTGGTGACCATTTTGAAGGTCTTTGAAAGAGCTACAACTTTGATGAAGACACTTTTCTCGTTTGAAGCTTACATAAAAAGTTAAGCAAGGTGGAATATTGAGATATATGGCTTGACACTTAGAAATTTTTTCAACATGTTCAAATTTCCAAACTTCCACCTCAAAATTCTCCATGTTCCAAGCTCCAAATGAAAAAGTGTTGAACATCAAACTTGTTCCCCTTGATCCAAGCTTTCCAAAGAACCTAAGTTCATGCATTTTGGATGAGGATTGTTAGGCCTGCGCATGGCTTTAACAGAGCTGCATCTTTGGAAAGAATCAAGCTTCAAAACTTCAGTTCCCTTTGCCTTGACAATCAAGCTTCCATTCAGGCTTCATTTGGATTGATTTTGGACCTTTTTGCATTGCATCATGGGCCTGCACATGCCCATGCACTCGTGCCATCAACATTGCTAAAATTGGACAAAATTTGAAGTGTGGAAATATCATTCATTCATGCTATAAATACATGCTCTCTGTGCTCATTTGAATCACACCTTGCGCGCCAGCTTTTTCCTCCATTGAAACCCTCTCATTCTAAAGGAAAACCTAATAAATTTCAACTTGAAATTTGAGTTTGAATCTCAATTGTTGGAGATTCAAGAACTCCATGATCCAAAGCCTTGAAACCTCTCTAATCACTTCCTACTAGCTTCTCAAGTGTGATCAGATCGTGTTTGGAGCAAGCAACATCAAGAACTGCATAACATTGAAGGTAATTTTCAGAAAACTTCATCTTTTCGATTCTCTCTTAATTCTACTCAATTCTCTTGGATCTTTGGTTGTTTGAAGTCCTACCAATATAGGCAAGAAGATTGAGTTGCTTAGAGGTGAAATCGAAGCAACTCAGTTGACACACCTTAAAATTCAACTCCTCGTATCTTTCTATATATGTGGAGTTAGTTAAAATTGAGGTCAGATTCGTGCTCTACGCCATTTTTTCTTTTAGATCATGTCCTCCTTTTTTATTTTAGTGATGGTTGAGGGTGGACCAGTCCGGTGAGGTCCACCGGAGAAGAAGACCGGAGCTACAGCTCCGGCCGTGCGTTGACACGTCTCCCAGCCACATGATCTTGCCATTTTCTTTTAATCTGAGCGTTGGTTTTGATTACCACGTGTGTGGCGCGCTGACTAGGTTCCATCATGGAACGCGCGTTATAGTCCACTTGATCTACCACCTTAATTAATGAGGGAGATCAAGTGGCTCTCATTTTTTTGCTATTTTATGATTTTCATTTTAATCCTTTTATTTTCATTAATTCATATTAATTTTAATATTGATCCAAAAATATATGAGAGTTTCATAAAAAAAATTCAAATAATTTCCTCTTTCATATTCTGAATTAAAATTATTTTTTGGATCATTATTAATATTTTTCTTAATTTAATTGTTTTTGTGATTATTTTTAATGGTTTAAAAATGCTTTTAAGTCTTTAAAAATTTTGAAATTTTTTCTCCAAGGTCCTTTGATCTTGTTTGACCTATGATAATTCTCATGGCCATTTATTTGGTGTTTTGATGAGATTTTTGGAATTTGACAAACCATATTTAATTTAAATGCCCTATTTTTGTATTTTTAAATGAAATAAATTCCAAATAATTTTGTTGACCAATTGTAATGACTTGTTTGAGCTTGACTCTTGTTGTGTGGCCTTGGTCAAGGTTGATTTGACTTTGTCAAGTTAATATCATTGGATTCAGGGGATTTATGGAATGTACATTCCATCTCCCAAAATGAATGGATGATATTAATTTGGTAAAAGTCCTCCTTTGACCAATTTGAGTTTTGATCCATTCCCCTCCCTCTTCATCTCATTCCCCTTCTTTATGCATCCATCTCATTTGGCCTATGATATCTCAAAGTCCTAAGGCTAGTTGATTGAAAAATCAACATAAGTATGGATGGGATTAGGCCACCTCTTTTGCATATTCTTTTTGTATTTGGTATGTTTCATGAGCATAGTCCATTATACTATGTCTCAAACATGCATTAACACAAAAATTCTATTGTCCGATCTCAAATAGTTGTGACTTCTACATAAGTCCAATTACGATTGCTTAACATAACGCTAAATTTATGACACAAAAGGCATACCATTCTAGATAGTGAGATTGTAAGTCTCCCCTCTTTCATGGTATTTTATGGAAACTTGGCCTTTTTTCCTTCCTTTGGAAGATGTCTTGGCTCAAGGATCCATGCTTGTGATAAGTGGGTTGAGTGTTCTCCAAAGAATGACTAAAAAATGAAAAGCAAAAGCAAAACAATACTAACTTATAACTTATTAACAACTAACTTTTAACTTCAAGCCATTTCCTTTAATGTCATTTAATTCTAACCTTTATTCATTTGCCATTATTCATATCATTCTAATTGTTTATGTTAATGCAATTTTCACTTTGTCCATTTGGACCATATTGTGTGATATATCTTGTTTGTGTGTACTTTTCTTGTTTGTGTGGACTTTGACCATTAATGTACATAATAACAAGAAAAACCCTAAAAAAACTTTTGCATGGACTGTTGGTTTAATCTTGGACAAATGGACTTAGAACTTAGGCAACATTCCTATGATAAAGGGCTTGGCCAATGCCAACTTTCTGTGTAACCAAGTGCTTGGAATTTGAAACTTCATCTGATACATCATTCAAGATCCCTCTGAGTTCATCTGCAACATGATCATTGTGAAGTTGTTATTTTGAACCTGTAACTTGTGGAATTCATCTGTTACATGGGCTAATTTGAAGAAGATCATGGAGTGGCTAAATCTTGGATGTGGCTATCTTTATTTGATTCCTTTGCTCTTCAAGATAATATAATTGTGCATTTGTGTGTTGCTTGATTCTAAATGTCCAAGGGAATTCTGGATTTCTATTGATATTCTTGTCTATTGGATTGCTACCCATTTGGTCAGATGTTTTCAACTCTTAACTTTTAATTTTGTGCATAGGATTAGTCTCTTCATCTTCTCCCCATTTCTTTAATTTCAAAATATCTCCCTCCTGTAGCGGGAAATTCATGATCATTAAGCCATTGACAAGCTAAAGATCAATTAACAAGAGTCGCCACCAAAATTTTATTGTTTCTAAGGGAAAAGGGAAAAAATGCGAACAAAACCCAAATAGTAAGAAGTTTTCAAATAAAAACTAATAAAAGTCAGAAATCACAGGTAAGGGGGTTGGTTACACAGAGGGAAGGTGTTAGCACCCAAAGTGTCCTAGGTACTCCTAGGGAGCCCTTTTTGTGTGCATATGTATTTTGTACAAAGTGATGTTTACATGCAAATAGAATGGGGGGATGAGAGAAGAACTCATTAATTATATTTTTGTGTTTGGCAAGACCTTCGGTCTTGTGCCTACGTACCAACATATAAATGAGGGATCAAAACCTCGTAGTTCGTGCTATAAATTTCAGAATGAGTGTGTTGTTTTTTAACAAAATTATGTTTGAAAGGCACAAAGGCCTGAAAATTGTTTGGATGAGTTAGTTCTTTTTGGCTTTTTGAAAGTTTAAGTCAACTATAGTTAAGTTTATTTACATGTTTGATTTAAAAAAATAAGTTTGAAAATGCAATGGCATAAGGCCAAAGTTTCTACCTTTTTGTAAAAGTGGTCAAAGTTTAGAACAAAATTGTTCACACAAAGAAGGTTTAGAAAATGGAGGGAGAGATTTTGAAATTAAAGAAATGGGGAGAAGATGAAGAGACTATCCTAGATACAAGAAATTTGAAAGTTTAAAGTTGAAAAGATCTGACCAAATGGGAGCAATCCAATAGACAAGTATGTCAATAGAAACTCAGAATTCCCTTGGACTTTTTAGAATCAAGCAACACACAAATGCACAATTATATCAATCTTGAAGAGCAAAGGCATCAAATAAATATGGCCTCATCTAAGCTTATCCACTTCAATGATCTTCTTCAAAATAGCCTATGTGGCTGATGAATTCCACAAGTCACAGGTTCAACATAACAACTTAACAATGATCAATGTTGCAGATGAATCTGGAGAGATCTTGAATGATGTGTCAAATGAATTCAAACTTGCAAGTTCTTGGTTCTTCAACAAATTGGCATTGGCCAAGTCCATTAGCAAAGGAATGTTGCCTAACTTCTAAGTCCAATTGGGGAGATCAAAACAACAATCCACTCAAATTGTCTTTTAGGGTTTTTGTTATTATTATGTGCATTAATGGTCAAAGACCAACCAAACAAACAAGGCAACAAAGTATATCACACAATATGGTTCAAATGGACAAAGTGAAAATTGCATAAACATAAACAATTAGAATGATATGTACAATGACAAATGATAATAGATCAATAAAAATAAATTGCATTCAAAGTAAAAGCTTTAAAATAAAAGTTAATGGTTAGTTTTGTTTTGCTTTTTAATTTCAAGACATTCTTTGAAGAACACTCAACCCACTTGCCACAAGCATGGATCCTTGAACCAAAACATCTTCCAAAGGAAGGAAAGAAGGCCAAGTTTCCACACAATACCATTAAAGGGGGAGACTTACAATGTCACTAACTAGAATGCTTATGCCTTTTATGTCACAAATATAGCGCTATGTTAAGCAATCGTAATTGGACTTATGTAGAAGTCACAACTATTTGAGGTCGGGCAATAAACTTTTGGTGTTAATGCATGTTGGAGACATAGTATTAAGAACTATGCTAATTAGACATACCACACACAAAAAATATGCAAAGGTGTGGCCTAATCTCATCCATACTCATGCTAATCTTTCAATCAACTAGCATTAGGACTTTTGAGATGTCATTGGCCAATCGAAAATGAATGGATGAAGAAGGGGAATTAGATGATGAGGGAAAGGGATGAATGAGATAACAAATTGGTTAAAGGAGGACTTTTACCAAATTAATATTATTCATTCTTTTTGGGAGATGGAATGTACATTCCATCAATCCCCTAAATCCAATAATATTAACTTGACAAAGTCAAATCAACCTTGATCAAGGCCCAACAACAAATGAGAAACTCAAAGAAGTCAATCCAAATGGTCAACAGAATTAAAATGGCATTTATTCAATTAAAAGTATTAATATAATGCATTAAATTCAAATATGATTTGTCCAAATCCTAAAATCACATAAAAACACCAAATAAATGGCCATGCGATTTATCATAGGTCAAACAAGGTCAAAGGACCTTGAATAAAAAATTTCATAATTTTTGGACACTTAAAAATAATTTTAAACAATTAAAAACATATGAAAAATCAATTAATTCATGAAAAATAGTAATAATGATCCAAAAAATAATTTTAATTCAGAATATGAAAGAGAAAAATATTTGAATTTTTTTTGTGAAAGTCCCATATCTTTCGGATCAATATTGAATTTAATATGAATTATTGAATAAAATGAAATAAAAAGGAAAATCAGAAATTGCAAAAATACGTGGACCATCAGATCTCCCTCATTAATTGAGGTGGCAACTCTGATGATCCCCAACGCGCGTTTCACCAATGCACGAGTCCACTGCGCTGTAAACTTGGTAATCACAATGCACGGCTAAGATTAGAACACATGAGTTGGATCACACGGTCTAGACCTCAAACACATCATCACCGGAGCGAGAGCTCCAGTTAGAGGTTCATATCTGAGTTTCTTCGATTCAACATCAAAAAAACTCAAACACCTTGCCTACAATGGTAGGACTTCAGCCAACACAATAATCAAGAGAATTGAGCAAGAAACAAGGAGAATCGAAGAGATCAAATTTTCTGCAAAATACCTTCAATGGAGGTCTGAGCTTGCTAGATCTTGATCTGAATCGTGATTTGCTTCACTCCAATTGCTTGCAGAAGAGGAATAGAATGGCTTATAATCAAAGGACTCTTGGAGAATTGAATTCCAAAATAGTGGAGATTCAAGCTCAAATTCAACAGAATTTCTTAGGTTTATCCTCTTGGTATGAAGGGTTTTTTGAGGGGAATCAAAGCTTGCGCAGTGTTTGTGTTGATTCTGAGTAATTGAGCTTCAATTTATAGAGAATTCAAGTGATAATTGCACACTCCTTTCCAGTCTCCAATTTTGGCAAAGTGATGTAAGCAGCTGCATGGGCGCGCATATGCCCATCAAATGATTGTTCAAAAATCCATAATGAAGTTCAGATTCATTGGAGGTGGATTGCATTGCAAGGCAATTGAGCATTGTTGTTTGAAGTTTGATCCATGACACATGATACCAGCCTGTTTAAGCCATGTGCAGCCTATGCATTTCTCATCCAAAATGCATGATTTTTTTCTCTTTGGAAAGGTGAGATCAAGAGGAACAAGTTTGATGTTGAACACTTTTTCATTTGGAGCTTGATAATTCGAGATATTTGAGGTGGAAGTTGGGAAAAATTTGACATATTGAAAATTTTCTAAGTGTCAAGCCATATGTCTCAATATTCCACCTTGCTTAACATTTTATGGGAGCTTCAAATGAGAAACGTGGCTTCATCAAAGTTGTAGATCTCTCAAAAACCTTAAAAATGGTCACTAATTTCATGTCATTTGGATTTGAAATGATAGAGTTATGCATTTTTGAAGTTTGGAAAAATCACTTAATCAATGGTATAAGTCAAAAGTGACCTATAATGTAGCCTCATATCACATGTGCAAAGAAGTTGAATTTTCTCCCACTAAAAACATCAAAGTTGAAGTAGACACATTGACTTTTATTTTTCAACTTGGAAATCTTTCATCTCATAAAAATTGAGCAAGTTATGGCCTTGGGAAGTTTACTTTCAAATTAGGGTTTAGACAAAATGACCTATAATGTTTCAACATAGACAATGATTTTCCAAGCAAAACTAGCTCTAGGTCTCAACATGAAAGTTGTTTATAATGTAATTTAGAGTAAGTTTTCTCTTTGAATCATTTTCATATGGTCAAATATTGTAAGAGATAGGGTCATAGGATACCCAGTTTTTATCAGATGAATTCATTTGGCCAACCACCATCACCCAACTTGCTAATTTCCAATTCTCTTGACTTTCTTGTCTCATGGTAGATCATATATGCATAAGATGATGAATTTTTAAGTGTCCCTTGAGAAATTTGATCAATTGGTGAGATAGCTTGTTGGAGAAGTTACTAAAGAACCCAGTCAAACTAGGGCTTCCAAGGCAAATCACCCTCAAACTCTTGAAACAAACTTGATCAATATAACATGTAGAGAACATTGGGACTTATACATGATGCTCATAACCATTATTGAATCAATTCTTGATGGTGCTCTTTGTTCATGAGGGTCTCAAACCCTAGATGTGATCAATGAATCAAGGATATCATGTCCCTTACCTACAAAAGAGTTAGACATATTTTTTTTGTATTTTGGTTAGTAAAATGATAAAATACAAGTATGATATAATCACAAAGTGCTTGGTGATCTCTCCCAAAACAAACCAAATGAAAAAGGGGTAAGGAGGATGCCAAGATATGATCCCAATTCTAATGCTTATGATGAAATGCATGAGGGAACTTAGGGTCAAAATTGGGGTCTTCCAGCTGCCCCTATTTAAGGACATTCTAATTGAGGAGGTGAAGGTTAAAATCCTCAGCTCTACTTAGTAGAATGGGCTTAAATAACAACATAGAGAAACAAATTTTGGTCCCTAAGAGACCTCATGATGCATATGATATGAATGCAAAAGTTAATGCTTTGTGGGGAAATATTGCCACAAAGGAAAAAGAAATCAGAGGGACCGAAAATTCGCAGGAGCACAATGCATTCCATAAGGAAAACTCACTAGGAAGACAGAGACTCTGGGGGATAAAAGGAGTTATGCGTAGGCCAGGCTACGACTTAAAACTACTAGGGGACTTGAGGGGATCCATCTAAAATGGAAAGACTCAGCCGGGGAAACAAACATCTGCAGGGAATACGAATAAGCCATGATAAAGTTGAAATATTCGACTCATGAAGGGAAAAACGATTTCACTAAGGAAATGCGTACTCAACTCGACTGGGGAGAAAATAAAATTTCAACACAGGAGGAGCAGACATCTATTATCTACTACTTGTTACTGGGTAAGGAGATAATAAAGATTTGACAGAGAGAACATCCGTCATCGGTTAGGATGAACATATCAAGGATGACTCGCCGAGGAAAAGGCCAGGAGGGAGTACTCATTACCGGTTACTGGGTAAGAATAGCCTTGCTGTGGAAAACTGTAGAAAATAGGATTTACAACTACCAGTTACTGGGCAGAAGACCAAAGGGTGAGAGTATCCGTCATCGATTAAGATGAACATATCAAGGATAAACTCAACAGGGAAGAAAATCTGTCACCGGTTAAGATGAACATATCAAGGATAAACTTGCCTAGGGATGTCAAGGAGGATACCCGTCATCGGTTAAGATGAACATATCAAGGATATACCAACTGAACAATAAAAGGGGAATTACATCTATCGAAAACTGGATAGAAAACCGTTAGAGAAGGAATCTGTCACTGGTTAGGATGAACATATCAAGGATTAAACTCTGCGAGGGGACAAAGTAGGATTTACAACTATCGGTTACTGGGTAGAAGACCAATCAAAGAGAAAATCCATCATTGGTTAAGATGAACATATCAAGGATAGACTCTGAAAGGGGAGAAAATAGGGATTACATCTATCAGTTATTGGATAGAATACCAAAGGAGAGAATATTTGTCACTGGTTAAAATGAACATATCAAGGATAGACTCCTCTAAAGGGGAACAATAGGATTTACAACTATCGGTTACTGGGTAGAAGATCAATCAAAGAGAAAATCTGTCACCGGTTAAGATGAACATATCAAGGATTGACTCTCTGTGGGAAAAAAGAGTAGGAATTACAACTACATTTTTACTGGGTAGAATACCAGAGAAGAGAATATCCGCCACTGGTTAAAGTGAACATATCAAGGATATACTCCTGCGGGGAAAAGAAAGATATTCGTCACCTGGTTAAGATGAACATATCAAGGATATACTTTCGGGGACTCCATTGGGGAGAAAAGGGGTACTTTTTCCTGGTATTGGGCAAGCAGTAACAGACCACAAACTAAGAAGAATATTACCAGTTACTGGGTAATAGGCTCTTAGGGGACCAAAATATCCATCTAGGTAAGAGCTAGAAAGAAACGGTCAATCAAGACTCGACCCAATGAGGACATAACTCAAGGGGAGTAATTCCATCCAGAAAAATTGCCAGAGAGGAAACTGAAATAACAATCATCCACAAGGAAACAAACTTAGTGGGGAAACCGAGAAAGGTTAAAGTCTTTTCTACTTAGGGGCTGACACTCTACACTTGAAGGAGGACAGACACCAGATTTGGTCTAGGGATAAAGAACCTCCATAACAGAGAATGAGAATCTCAAACAAATCAAATATGCAAGATATGCAAATCATGCATTCATATGAAAGTATATGCGTATGTATATATGGTGATTATGTTGACAAAACGATCGCGAAGGATACAAAGGTGTCGCAAAGAATTTGAACTACCGGTACAATCCTCGGTCAATCCACAAAAAATCATGGAGACAAACTGCTGGAGAACAGAGAGATCAACATCCCAAAAGCTCAAACCCTAGGTGGGGAAGGAGGAGATCTGCTGAGGAGAAAACATATCCAACTGTAGAGAATTTTAGGTTAACACCATAAAAATGGAAGACAACCCTACTGGGGAAGAATCAAAAAGCTGCTCAGAAACCAGGAAGGAACTCCGACCGGAAGCAAAGATACGACGATTGGTGGGGACACCAAGGCGATCTACTAGGGAGATATCAAACATATCTTGATGACGATCTACCTGCTGAAGAAATACAAACTCCGCTGGGAAGGCCAAAACCCTGTTGAGGACAAGGACACGCCGCTGGGGTTTTGAATCAATCAACTCAATTGGGGGAAAGAAAGAAACTCCACTAAGGAACAAACACTCAACTAGGGGACTGAATCCACTAGCTGAGGACAACAACACTCTACTGAGGACATGAATTAACACTGATGCCTAGAGATACCCGAAGAGTTACTGCTTGGGGAACCTCAGATGCTTCACACTTAAGGACTTGCTATTCACTAAAATGCTGTTGATATTACAGTTACTTTGTTTGGAAAAGTTCTTTCTTTTATATATTTAAGAAAATTTGATTTTGATTTAAAAATTTTATTTCAAAATGATCATAATAAAAATTTAAAACTATTGGCTGAAGTAAATAAGAGTAGAAACAACTGGATAAAAGCTCAACTTTATTTATAGAATGGTAGTCTGTAAATGACAAGACTCCATAGATTTTACAAAGTTGAAAATGGTAATTTACATGGAAAAGGGTTATATTGAATACAAATGATCCTTAATCCTTCTACCAAATCTTGATATCCACTGTGTTTTCTACCGCTGCTGAAGACGAATTGACGTCAACTCTTGTGCTAAAACAAAGTCTTCGAAAATTACTGAAGATCAGCAGAATGCAGTTACTTGCCATAATCCCTAATTTTTGCGTAAATTACCCCAAGGTGGGGTACTCAACTTATCGGGAAATTATTTTATGTTTTTATGTCTCTAAGTTTTTCCTGGATCGCCCCTTAGGATTTTCATTCCACCGAGACGCTTATTTTTGCCTAAGCCACCCTTTCGGGTTTTCAACTTAGCGAGTTGTTCTTTTCTTTTTTAGGCGAAGTATTTCTTGACTACATCTACGTTCCTAGGACGAGTGAACTCTTCACCATCCATAGTTGTAAGAATCAATGCACCGCCTCAAAAGGCTCTCTTGACAACATATGGGCCTTCATAATTAGGAGTCCATTTTCCTTTGGAATCTGGCTTGAACGACAAAATATTCTTGAGCACAAGGTCACCTTCTCTTAACACACGAGGTTTGACCTTCTTATCAAAAGCTTTCTTCATCCTCTATTGATACAACTGACCATGACACATGGCAGTCAATCTCTTCTCTTCAATCAAATTCAACTGGTCGAACCTGGTCTGACACCATTCTGCCTCAGTCAACTTGGCTTCCATGAGCACACACAATGAAGGAATCTCAACCTCTACAGGGAGCACTGCTTCCATACCATAAACAAGAGAGAAATGGGTTTCCCCTATTGAAGTGCGGACGGATGTACGATACCCATGCAAAGCAAATGGAAGCATCTCATGCCAATCCTTGTACGTAACAACCATCTTCTTGATGTTCTTATTCACAGCTTCAACAGCCCCATTCATCTTGGGTCTATAGGGAGAAGAATTATGATGTGCAATCTTGAAGTCTTTGCAAAGAGCTTCCACCATATTGTTATTCAAGTTCGATCCATTATCAGTAATGATCTTACTTGGCACACCATAACGACATATAATCTGATTCTTGATAAACCTTACAACAAGTTGTTTGGTTACATTTGCATATGATGCCGCTTCAACCCATTTTGTGAAATAGTCAATTTCCACCAAAATGAAACGATGTCCATTTGAAGCTTTGGGCTCAATCATCCCAATCATATCAATTCCCCACATGGAGAAGGGCCATGGAGAAGAGATAACATTCAATAGTGTCAGAGGAACATGAATCTTATCAGCATAGATTTGACACTTGTGGCATTTCTTCACAAACTTGCAACAGTCAGATTCCATTGTCAGCCAATAGTAACCTGCTCGCAACATCTTCTTCGCCATTGCATGTCCATTAGAATGAGCATCAAAGGATCCTTCATGCACTTCGGTCATCAACAAGTCCGCTTCATGTCTATCCACGCATCTGAGCAAAACCATGTCGAAGTTTATCTTGTACAGTATATCACCCTTCAAGTAGAAATTATCGGCTAATCTTCTCAAAGTCTTCTTATCTTTCAAAGATGCCCCAGGCGGGTAGATCTGACTTTGGAGGAAACATTTGATGCCGTAATACCCCGGCTTCTCGTCTTTGATCTCTTCAACAGCAAACACATGAGCTGGCCTATCAAGATGCATCACAGATAAATTGGGAACTTCATTCCAATACTTCACCACAATCATTGACGCCAACATTGCAAGAGCGTCTGCCATCCGGTTCTCATCTCGAGGGATATGATGAAACTCAACCTTTGTAAAGAAAGTTGAAATCCTCCTCGCATAATCTCTATATGGTATTAAACCAGGTTGATTTGTCTCCCATTCTCCTTTGATCTGATTCACTACCAGAGCTGAATCACCGAAGACATCCAAATATTTAATTATGAGATTCATGGCCTCTTCAAGCCCCATAATGCAAGCTTCATATTCTGCCATGTTGTTTGTACACTTGAAAGTCAATCTAGTGTAAATGGTAGATGTGTGCCTTAAGGAGTAATAATTATTGCCCCAATGCCATTTCCTTATTGATTAACAGCTCCATCAAATACCATCCCCCAACGGGAACCAGGTTCTGACCCTTCTTCTAGCAATGGTTCATCACAATCTTTCATTTTCAAGTACAAAATCTCTTCATCAGGAAAATCATACTGCACTGACTGATAATCTTCAATTGGTTCGTGAGCCAAATGGCCAGCCAAGATACTACCCTTGATTGCTTTTTAAGATTGATATTCAATATCATACTCTAATAACAACATCTGCCAACGGGCAATTCTCCCAATTAAAGCAGGCTTCTCAAATATATACTTGATTGGATCCATTTTGGATATCAACCAAGTGGTATGGTTAAACATATACTGACGCAGATGCTTAGCAGCCCATGCCAATGCGCAACAAGTCTTCTCAAGCATTGAATACCGAGTTTCACAATCGGTGAATTTCTTACTGAGGTAGTAGATTGCAAACTCTTTCTTCACAGTCTCATCTTGCTGACCAAGAACACGACCCATACTATCTTCGAGCACAGTCAAATACATGATCAACGGTCTTCCTTCAACAGGTGGAGACAAAATCGGAGGTTCAAGCAAATACACTTTGATACTATCAAAAGCTTTTTGGAAGTCTTCGGTCCAATCACAAGACTGATATTTCGGAAGAAGCTTCAATATAGGCGCACATGTGGCAGTCATGTGGGAAATGAATCTGGAAATATAATTCAAGCGGCCGAGGAAACCTCTGACTTGCTTCTCAATTTTGGGCGCAGGCATCTCTTGTATTGCTTTGACCTTGGCAGGATCAACTTCAATACATTTCTCACTGACAATAAAGCCCAACAACTTACAAGAACGAACACCAAAAGTACATTTATTAGGATTCAAGCAGAGTTTATACTTCCTCAAACGCTGGAATAGCTTCAACAAATGCTCAACATGTTCCTCTTCATCAATTGATTTAGCAATCATGTCATCGACATAAACTTCAATCTCTTTATGCATCATATCATGAAAAAGAGTAGTCATTGCTCTCTGGTAAGTCGCACCAACATTCTTTAAACCGAAAGGCATCACTCTATAATAGAATGTTCCCCAGGGTGTAATGAATGTGGTCTTCTCCATATCCTCGGGTGCCATCTTAATCTGATTATATCCGGAAAATCCATCCATAAACGAAAAGGCTTTGAATTTAGCAGTACTATCTACCAACATATCAATGTGTGGCAGAGAGAAATCATCTTTCGGACTAGCTTTATTCAAATCTCTATAATCGACACACATGCGGACTTTTTCATCTTTCTTCGGCATAGGCACAATGTTGGCCATCCATTATGGATATTCAGCAGTCACAAGGAAACCGGCATCAATCTGCTTCTGAACTTCCTATTTGATCTTCACAGCCATATCAGGATGCGTTCTTCTTAACTTCTACTTAACTGGCGGGCATTCTGGGTTCAACGACAATCTATGCTCCACAATATCATAATCCAACTCGGGCATGTCTTGATAGGACCAAGCAAACACATCTGAATACTCTCAAAGGAGATCAATCAACCCCTTCTTAGCATCTGGACACAGTCGAGACCCAATCTTGACTTCCTTCACATCATCTTCGGAACCCAAGTTGACTAGCTCAATCTGCTCTTCGAACTGCTGAATAATCTTCTCATCTTGCTCAAGAAAACGAGACAATTCCTCACTTACTTCTACATCACTTTCCTCCTCGGCCTCAAACATAAGGAATTCAAAATTTGGAGAAGGAGAAGGATCATTGTATTCAATGGGGTTAGGAACCAACCTGCATAATGATTTGATATTTTGATTTTAGAGAAGTGAATTTGTGACCAAATATTATGCAGATGGACAATTATATTGTTTATTTATGTTTTTTGTGATTACCATTTTCAGAAATAAACAAAAAGTAAAAAATAAACATCAAAGATGTGGATGAATAGAGTTAATTTTATTGATGATCAATTTAAAATGCCCAACAATGTTCACTTTTCCCTTAGGCATAGGAGAAGGATTTTAAAAAAAGCAAATTACTTAGATCGATGCAAAATAATAGGAATATCAATAACAATCCAAATGTTGCATGTTTGTCCATGCGTCACAAAGTTGGTGCAGTTTTCCTCTTCATTGTCCTCTAGCACAACAACTAAGTGTTGTTCATCCCCAAGAGTGAACCCTCCGCTACGGAAGCTGAGTTGCATCTCTTCTGATCTAACGGTTGACGAACCCTTCTGGAACCCCAAACCAGTTCTTCCCTTGTTCTCGGCGACCTCTACCACGTGCCCCCACTGATCAACAGAACCTTCTCCAACAATCTTCTGCGCATCTTTCAGAGAGGACATAGGTGCCCTAACTCTCTTCTCAGCAGCAATAACAAGGCTTGAAATGGCGTCCCAACCTCATCCTCAGCTTCCACATATGAAAAAGATGACAGATGGCTGACCAACAGCGCTTTCTCACATCCCACAATCACCAACTTGCCATTCTTGACAAATTTGAGCTTCTGATGCAGAGTGGAAGTAACAACTCCTGCTTCATGAATCCATGGCCTTCCCAACAAACAGCTGTAGGCTGGGTGAATATCCATTTCCTGGAAAGTAATCTGAAAATCACTCGGACCTATCTTGATTGGAAGGTCCATTTTCCCAATGACAGTCTTGCGTGAGCCATCAAAGGCTTTGATAATTACTCCACTGTACCTCATGGGAGCTCCTTGATAAGATAACCTTGACAATGTTGACTTTGGAAGCACGTTGAGTGACGACCCGATATCAACTAGCATGTTTGACAAAGCATCTTCTTTGCAATTCATCGAAATATGCAAAGCCAGATTGTGATTTCTTCCCTCTTCAGGGAGTTCTTCATCACAAAAACTCAAATTATTGCATGAAGTGATGTTAGCTACAATGTGATCAAATTGAGCCACAGTAACATCTTGCTCCACGTATGCCTGTTCAAGAACTCTCTAGAGTGCTTCTTTGTGCGCTTCAGAATTTAAAATCAGAGACAACACGGAAATCTTAGAGGGGTTTCGAGTAACTGCTCAACCACGTTGAATTCACTCCTCTTGATCAATCTCTTGATCAATCGGAGTACCTCATCATCATCACTATTGGCTTTCAAATTGCTGGATTCACCAGACTTATCTCTTGAAAACCCAACAGGATCTACATTAGGTACCTCCGCCTTCTTACCAACAATCAAATCTTCCTCACTCTCTAGGACAACAGGCTCAAAAACTCGACCACTGCGGGTCACCTTCGTAACATCTGCAATGCTTACTACTGAACTGGTCATAGGCAACAAGACCTCTTAACCTTTCTCAATCAACATAGCATTGTGTTGATACTGTACAACTTTATCAGATGCATATGGGACAGGGCCCGCCAACCGTATTACCAACAGCGAAAATGATTTATTGCTGACGTTGTTGCTGCTATCATACTGCATCACCGATCGCTCTGGTTGCTTGAAAACGGGAACAATGATATTAACATCGTCATCTTCATGACGGGATTGACAAATCTTGATCATGCATTCATCCTTCAGGCGCTGGATGTCCCTTTTCACCACAACACACCCTCATGGGTTCACACTACAAATATCACAACCTTCGTGATCATGTTCATATTCACTCACCATACAGATGTCCTTGTGTATCTGCACCAAGGGTCCACAAATGAAACGCACATCAAAAACTTTATATTCACCTGGACAGCCATCCACCATATTCACTAAGGTATTCCCATGAGCGGGCAAGGGATTAGCTTTCACATTATGTGCGTGGTCTTCAAAAGACACCATGCCACTCTTCATAAGCTTTTGCACCTCATATTTCAACGGATAACAGTTCTCAATATCGTGCCCAGGTGCACCCTGGTTAAAAGCACAACGAAGTTCAGGTTT
This sequence comes from Lathyrus oleraceus, assembly GCF_024323335.1. Lineage (NCBI taxonomy): Eukaryota > Viridiplantae > Streptophyta > Magnoliopsida > Fabales > Fabaceae > Lathyrus > Lathyrus oleraceus. The sequence continues at coordinate 237,644,117 of NC_066579.1, read as the reverse complement.
ATACTACCAAGGAAGTGGTTCTGGGATCTGTGGCGGATTCCTCGGTTGGATCAAATTCTTGAGGACTAAAGATGGGTACAACTCTGTGTATGACCTAGGAATCAAGTCAAAAGAGACCTTCTTCCTCTCTAAATTCTATTGCTGGTGATGATTGTTGTTGGAATTGTTGTTGTTGTAGGTGTTTGTTCTTTGTTGCGGTTGTTGATGTTGACGTTGATTTTGATACTGATGTTGTTGTTATTGTTGAATTGGTATTGTTGAATGATTTGAAAACACTGGAATAACAGGAGATACTTGATGATGATGATGTTGACGGGGTGGTAAATTCCTTCTTGCTTGAGGCCTCCTCTGCCTCCCACTGCTAACTGCATTTGTTTCATTTTCCTTCCTCTTGCTAAAATTGCTCCCATACTTATTGCTAGTTGACCCCTCTTCTTTCGAAAATCATCCTTCACGGATCCCTTCTTCAAGTCTCATCCTCATGTTTACCATTTCGGTAAAATCACTAGGGGCACTAGCGATCATACATTCATAATAAAATGAACTCAGGGTTTTGAGAAAGATTTTTGTCATCTCCTTCTCCTCTAAAGGAGGAGTGATCTGGGAAGCCAACTCCCTCCAACGATGGGCATACTCTTTAAATGCCTCCTTGTATTTATGAGACATGGACCTCAGCTAGTCCCTATCTGGCGCCATATCCACGTTGTATTTGTACTGCTTCACAAAAGCCTCACCTAGATCATTGAAAGTGCGGATGCTTGCACAATCTATCCCCATATACCACCAGAGTGCAGCACCTGTCAGGCTATCCAGGAAATAGTGAATCAGTAGTTAATCATTATCTATCTGGGTTGACATCTTGCGAGCATACATCACAAGATGATTGAGTGGGCAAGAGTTTCCCTTATACTTCTCAAAGTCAGGCACTTTGAATTTGACTGGGATTTTCACGTTAGGCACTAAGCACAGTTCAGCAGCACTCTTCCCAAAGAGATCTTTTCCTCTTAGTGTTTTCAGTTCCTTGCGTAGCTCAAGGAATTGATCCTTCGTCTCATCCATCTTCTCATAGACGTCCGGACCCTCAGATGGCTCGGAATGATAAATGATGTCTTCTACTCGCGGCAAAATGTGCATAACGGGAGGTGGCACATACATGATCGGGCTAGATGCCTGCATGGAATTGGGAGGCATTCCCCAAGGGAATCCAGCAGGCAGATTCGGAGCGAAATGGGTGGTGGCAGTAGGCACAGTAGAGGTAACCAATTCAAAAATGACAGTCCTCGCAGGAGGAGTTGCAGGAGTTGGAGAAGCTTGGCTCTGGGCAGCAAGAACTGACTTCATTATGGCAATCAGTCGGGCAACCTCCTTTTTCATGTCTCGGTTCTCTTGCTCAAGGTGTTCCATGATCTTCGAATGATTGGCTCGAGTGTCGTACCGGTGAGTCAGCTTGGCTAAAGCATAGAAGAACACTGATCAGACACCTGGCAAAAACTTGCTTATGCAAATGATGCATGAAATGCAATGCTTGATTATTATTTTTTATTTCCAAGGAACTTACTATATCATTTGCAAATATATAAAAATTGAAATGGAAATTGCAATAATTTGGATATGACCAAAAATCTCTTTTCATTTATATAATTGGAAGGATTACACTGAGTACAATTTCAGAAACCAAAATAAAAGGTACTAGAGAAAAGGAGACTAGTCATCCTAAGGATCCCTAACAACAGTGGCTGAAGGCACACACTTCCTTCGAATGCGACGAATCTCGGTCTTAAAAGAAGCCTTAATCTGAGTCTTCTTGAGGACAAGCTGGTCAATAATCTTCTTCCAAGCAACGGAAGGATGAGGCATGCTAGAAGATGAAACCTCTGGCTCTCTCTGTCTCTTCGTCACTCGGTCTTCAAGTAGCTCAATCAGTACATCTTTGTCCTTAGACTCTAATAGCAACTCCTCATGCTTCTTGCTCAAAGCATGGAAACGCTATTCCCACATATCCTTCTCTTGCTTCATCTTGATGAGCGCGTCTTCCAACTCCTCTACATCTTGGTTAGGGAGAGTTAATGGCTCAACCACAACCATAGACATAGGTCTCTCACAAGGATAAGGCATCTTCAACTCCAAAGCTCTCTTCTTCACCCGAAAAGTGTAAGCTTCCAAAGCTACACAATTGCGCGGGCCAACCTCGGATCTTCCTTTCCTATGCACATTATGCCAAACGTGTACAATCTTCTGCTTCAAATGTTGGGGATCTTTACCCTCTTGATAGAAAAGACCTTCTAACATCATGTTATTAGGTTTGTCTCTCAAGGGGAACCCAAGTTGACGACGAGCCAAATCAGGGTTGTAGTTAATTCCTCCTTGTGTACCAATGAGAGGCACATTAGAGAATTCACCACAATTATCAACAATCTCCAAACTCTTAAGGACGGATCATACCAAACTATATCATTATTAGTGAGAGACATAAGTCTCTGAGACCACCTTAGACATTGTTTGTTCTCCACAAAAGCAGGCGTTTGAGGCAAGTGTGAAATAAACCACTTGTACAGAAGAAGAGTACAACAGACAATCATTCCACCACCCTTAGAATTCCTTAGATGCAAAGAGAAATACATATCACCCAACAAAGTAGGCACAAGATTCCCAATTAAGAAAAGTCTAATGGCGTTAACATCAACAAAACCGTCAATGTTAGGGAACAAAGCTAATCCATAAATGAGCAACACAAAGATAGCTTCAAAAGAATCCACACTACCAGCTTGAGCAAAAGTGGTAGCTTCCTTGATGAGGAAAACAGATGGCAACCCAAATAGCCCTCCTTTCTTCACTCAATAAGCCTCTATCTCAGACTTCTTCAAGTGAAGAGCTTCAGCAATAATACTAGATCGGGGAATCTCCTCCAATCCACTAAAAGGCACTCTACTAGAAACAGGTATCCCCAAAAGATGAGAATACTCCAAGGTAGGCACAAGTTGAAAATCTGGAAAGTGAAACAATGGTAGAAAGGATCATAGAACTGCACCAATACACTCAAGAGTCCTTCAACAACATCAGCAGATAAAACGGACAGAAGCTTCCCATGACGTTGTTTGAATTCCAAGGGATCTAATACAAAAGATGCTAGCTTCCTTAACTCTTTCAAGTCGGGACATCTGAAATTGTACTTCTTAGTGTTCCTTCGTCCATAATCCATGGTCTGAAAATATTTGCAAACGATACCTCAGTTCCTTGAAATTTTGGGTGATGAATGTTATGATGTGCATGAAATGCATGAATGCAACAATCACAAGTAAGGGATCACACAAAAGCCAAACAAAGGTCAAAGGATGAATCATTTCATTGTCAAGATCAATCATCCATTTTGGTGGATTATGGTTTACACCTTATCAACACCCAAGTTCCATTGATATTGACAAGACTTGATTGGATCAACCAAGAATCAAGGGTTTGTTGCAAGTCACGAGCATGGAGTCTGGGTAAGAACCATCCCAAAGGAGTGAACTAAGGATAAAAACATGTAGATCATGTTCTAAAAAGTTCCCAGAGTCTTAATTCAATCTATCGGATATTACAGGTTAAGATGACTGACTCATCGACCTATAATATTCTCAAGAGAAACTCGTCTGAGTGTAGTATCGCGTAACAACTGTTACCAAGTCTACACTTGAACAGTTTCCGCACTACATCATAAATAGGCCAAGATGGGTTAGGTGTTCTAAGGTCCCCAGCTTCTCAGACCCAATTAGAAATAGTCATGCCTAACCACAAATACGTGTGTGAAATTTCCAAATCCAAAGGAGTCACCACTTAGCAGATGGATCTCAAGCCAACTTGTTAAGGACTATTCCACACAAGTCGAACATGACTATACCATCCTCCTATCTTAATTGCACTCAAGTTCGGGTTAGAACTTATCTCACCACTCAGAGATCACCAAGCACAACAAGCAGATTATATCACACATACATATATACAAACATCACATATATACAAATATATTCACACAAAAAGTAGGCTAAACCCACTGGAGACTACTCCCCAGTGGAGTCGCCACTTAATTTCTGTAGCGGGAAATTCATGATCATTAAGCTATTGATAAGCTAAAGATCAATTAACAAGAGTCGCCACCGCGATTTTATTGTTTCCAAGGGAAAAGGGAAAAAATGCGAACAAAAACCAAATAGTAAGAAGTTTTCAAATAAAAACTAATAAAAGTCAGAGATCACAGGTAAGGGGGTTGGTTACACAGAGGGAAGGTGTTAGCACCCAAAGTGTCCTAGGTACTCCTAGGGAGCCCTTTTTATGTGCATATGTATTTTGTACAAAGTGATGTTTACAAACAAGTAGAATAGGGGGTGAGAGAAGAATTCATTATTATATTTTTGTGTTTGACAAGATCTTCGGTCTTGTGCCTATGTACCAACATATGAATGAGGGATTAAAACCTCGTAGTTCGTGCTATAAATTTCAGAATGACTGTGTTGTTTTTTAACAAAATTAAGTTTGAAGGGCACAAAGGCATGAAAATGGTTTGGATGAGTTAGTTCTTTTTGTCTTTTTGAAAGTTTAAGTCAAGTATAGTTAAGTTTATTTACAAGTTTGATTTAAAAAATAAGTTTGAAAATGCAATGGCATAAGGCCAAAGTTTCTACCTTTTTGTAAAAGTGGTCAAAGTTTAGAACAAAATAGTTCACACAAAGAAGGTTTTGAAAATCGAGGGAGAGATTTTGAAATTAAATAAATGGGGAGAAGATGAAGAGACTACCCTAGATACAAGTAGTTTAAAAGTTTAAAGTTGAAAAAATCTGACCAAATGGGAGCAATCTAATAGACAAGTATGTCAATAGAAACCCAGAATTCCCTTGGACTTTTTAGAATCAAGCAACACACAAATGCATAATTATATCAATCTTAAAGAGCAAAGACATCAAATAAAGATGGCCTCATCCAAGCTTATCCACTTCAATGATCTTCTTCAAAATAGCCTATGTAGCTGATGAATTCCACAAGTCAAAAGTTCAACATAACAGCTTAACAATGATCAATGTTGCAGATGAATCTGGAGAGATCTTGAATGATGTGTCAGATGAATTCAAACTTGCAAGTTCTTGGTTCTTCAACAAATTGGCATTGGCCAAGTCCATTAGCAAAGGAATGTTGCCTAACTTCTAAGTCCAATTGGGGAGATCAAAACAACAGTCCACTCAAATTGTCTTTTAGGGTTTTTGTTATTATTATGTGCATTAATGGTCAAAGACCAATCAAACAAAGAAGAAAACAAAGTATATCACACAATATGGTCCAAATGGACAAAGTGAAAATTACATAAATATAAACAATTAGAATGATATGTACAATGACAAATGATAATAGAGGAATAAAAATAAATTGCATTCATAGTAAAAGCTTGAAAGTAAAAGTTAATGGTTAGTTTTGTTTTGCTTTTTGATTTCAAGACATTCTTTGGAGAACACTCAACCCACTTGCCACAAGCATGGACCATTGAACCAAAATATCTTCCAAAGGAAGGAAAGAAGGCCAAGTTTCCACACAATACCATGGAAGGGGGGAGACTTAGAATCTCACTAACCAGAATGCTTATGCCTTTTATGTCATAAATTTAGCGCTACGTTAAGCAATCGTAGTTGGACTTATGTAGAAGTCACAACTATTTGAGGTCGGGCAATAAACTTTTGGTGTTAATGCATGTTGGAGACATAGTATTAAGAACTATGCTCATTAAACATACCACATAAAAAAAATATGCAAAGGTGTGGCCTAATCTCATCCATACTCATGTTAATCTTTCAATCTACTAGCATTAGGACTTTTGAGATGTCATTGGCCAATTGGAAATGAATGGATGAAGAAGGGAATTAGATGAATAGGGAAAGGGATGAATGAGATCACAAATTGGTCAAAGGAGGACCTTTACCAAATTAATATTATTCATTCATTATGGGAGATGGAATGTACATTCCATCAGTCCCTTAAATCCAATAATATTAACTTGACAAAGTCAAATCAACCTTGATCAAGGCCCAACAACAAATGAGAAACTCAAATAAGTCAATCCAAATGGTCAACACAATTAAAATGGCATTTATCAATTAAAAGTATTAAAATAATACATTAAATTCAAATATGTTTTGTCCAAATCCTAAAATCACATCAAAACACCAAATAATTGGTCATGTGATTTATCATAGGTCAAACAAGGTCAAAGGACCTTAGATAAAAAAATTCATAATTTTTGGACACTTAAAAATATTTTTAAACAATTAAAAACAAATGAAAAATCAATTAATTCATGAAAAATAGTAATAATGATCCAAAAAATAATTTTAATTCAGAATATGAGAGAGAAAAATATTTGAAATTTTTTGGTGAAAGTCCCATATATTTTGGATCAATATTGAATTTAATATGAATTATTGAAGAAAATGAAATAAAAAGGAAAATCAGAAATTGCAAAAATACGTTTACCATCAAATCTCCCTCATTAATTGAGGTGGTAGATATGATGATCCACAGTGCGCGTTCCACCAATGCACGGGTCCACTGCGCTGTAAACTTGGTAATCACAATGCACGGCTAAGATTAGAACACAGGAGTTGGATCACACGGTCTAGACCTCAAACACATCATCACCGGAGCCAGAGCTCCGGTTGTCTTCTCCGGCGAGCTTCGTCGGACTGGCCATCATCAACCATCACCAAAATTTCAAACAGGGACATGATTTTAAAGAGAAAACATCATTGAGCACGAATATCACCTCCATTTCTTCCAATTCCAACTATATTGAGAGATATGTGGAATTGAAACAACTCAAACACCTTGCCTACATTGGTAGGACTTCAGCCAACACAATAATCAAGAGAATTGAGCAAGAAACAAGGAGAATCGAAGAGATCAAATTTTCTGCAAAATACCTTCAATGGAGGTCTGAGCTTGCTAGATCTTGATCTGAATCATGCTTTGCTTCACTTTAATTGCTTGCAGAAGAGGAATAGAATGGCTTAGAATCAAAGGATTCCTGGAGAATTGAATTCCAAAATAGTGGAGATTCAAGCTCAAATTCAACATAATTTCTCAGGTTTATCCTCTTGGTATGAAGGGTTTTTTGTGGGGAATCAAAGCTTGCACAGTGTGTGTGTTGATTCTGAGTAATTGAGCTTCAATTTCTAGAGAATTCAAGTGATAATTGCACACTCCTTTCAAGTTTCCAATTTTGGCAAAGTGATGTAAGCAGCTGCATGGGCGCGCATAGGCCCATCAAATGATTGTTCAAAAGTCCATAATGAAGTTCATATGCATTGGAGGTGGATTGGATTGCAAGGCAATTGAGCATTTTTGTTTGAAGTTTTATCTATGACACATGATACCAGCCTGTTTAAGCCATGTGCAGCCTATGCATTTCTCATCCAAAATGCATGAATTTTGGCTCTTTGGAAAGGTGAGGTCAATAGGAACAAGTTTTATGTTGAACACTTTTTCATTTGGAGCTTGAAACCTTTAGATATTTGAGGTGGAAGTTTGGAAAAATTTGACATATTGAAAATTTTCTAAGTGTCAAGCCATATGTCTCAATATTCCACCTTGCATAACTTTTTATGGGAGCTTCAAATGAGAAAAGTGGCTACATCAAAGTTGTATATATCTCAAAGACCTTCAAAATGGTCACTAATTTCATGTCATTTGGATTTGAAATGATAGAGTTATGCATTTTTGAAGTTTGGAAAAATCACTTGATCAATGGTATAGGTCAAAAGTGACCTATAATGTAGCCTCATATCACATGTGCAAAGAAGTTGAATTTACTCCAACTCCAAACATAAAATTTGAACTAGACACATTGAATTTGATTGTGAAACTTGGAAATCTTTCATCTCATAAAAATTGAGCAAGTTATGGCCTTGGGAAGTTGACTTTCAAATTAGGGTTTAGACAAAATGACCTATAATGTTTCAACATAGAAAATGATTTTCCAAGTAAAACTAGCTCTAGGTTTCAACTCGAAAGTTGTTTATAATATCATTTAGAGTCAGTTTTCTCTTGGAATCATTTTCATATGGTGAAAATTGTAGGAGATAGGGTCTAGGGAGACCCAATTTTGATAAGATGAATTCATCTGGCCAACCACCATCAACCAACTTGCTAATTTCCAATTCTCTTGACTTTCTTGGCTCCTGGTAGATAATATATGCTTAAGATGATGAATTTTGAAGTGTCCCTTGAGAAATTTGATCAATTGGTGAGATAGCTTGTTGGAGAAGTTACTCAAGATACCTAGTCAAACTAGGGTTTCCAAGGAAAATCACCCTCAAACTCTTGAAACAAACTTGATCAATATAACATGTAGAGAACATTGGGACTCATATATGATGCTCATAACCATTCTTGAATCAATTCTTGATGGTGCTCTTTGTTCATGAGGGTCTCAAACCCTAGATGTGATCAATGGATTAAGGATATCATGTCCCTTACCTACAAAAGAGTTAGACATATTTTTTTTGTATTTTGGTTAGTAAAATGATAAAATACAAGTATGATATAATCATAAAGTGCTTGGTGATCTCTCCCAAAACAAACCCAATGAAAAAAGGGTAAAGAGGATGCCAAGATATGATCCCAATGCTAATGCTTATGATGAAATGCATGAGAAATCTTAGGGTCAAAATTGGGGTCTTACACGTCCCTTTACAAAATCTTCTTTGATTGAACTTATTTTTTTCTAACTTTGACCATTTCGCAAAAAGATAGAAACTTTGGCCTTATGCCATTGTATTTTCAAACTTCTTTTCTTAAATCAAATTTGTAAATAAACTTAACTATACTTGACTTAAATTTTCAGAAAAGCCAAAAAGAACTAACTCATTCAAACCATTTTCAGGCGTCTTGTGCCTTTCAAACTTAATTTTTGTTAAAAGCAATGCATCCACTTTGAAATTTGTATCACAAACTGTAGCGGGGTATTCGTTACCTTTAGATTTATTAACTAAATCAAAAGTAAATCATACAATTGGAGTCGCCACCGCACTTCTATTTATCCAAAGTAAAGGTTAGAAAGCGAACAAAAATCGAGAATTTTTATCAAATAAAAAACTAATGAAAATGTCAGAGATCTGGGTAAGGGGGTTTGTTATGCAATGGGAAGGTTTTAAGCACCCAAAACATCCTTAGTACTCTAAGGGAGCCCTTTTTGCAAATGTTGTATGTTAGGTTGGTATTTGTGAAAATATTTGTGAAAACATGATTGGGGGATGAGAAAAGAATATACAAATTATTTACAACTTTTGTGTTTGAATGGATAAACCCATTGCCTACGTACCATCACAAAGGTAGGATCAAAATCTTGTAGTTCGGGGTAAAAATCTCAAAATAAGTTGGTGAATTGATTGGTCAAAAGCCTTAAGGTCTTTTTTTATCAAAGGGAGAAAACTCACCCTAAAACCACAAATCCACCATGTGAGGAGAGCTTCAACATACTAGTGAGGGATCCACCCTATAATAAGTATGGAAGAGCTTTAACATGTGAGGAGAGCTTTAACATACTAGGAGAGCTTCAACATACTAGGAGAGCTTCAACATACTAGTGAGGGATCCACCCTATCACTAAGGATATATGTGAGGTTTATATCAACCACTATGATAACTCAAACCTAATAGCTAATGTTTATGAAAAGCTTTAACACAAATTGTCATTGGAACCATAAAACAATTTGAGTGAGTTGTATTTAAAAATGAAAAGTATTCACAAAATAAAGTCAAAGTTGACTTAAAGTTCAATTCAAAATAAGTATTATGAAAAAGAGTTTGAAAAATCAAAGGCATAATGCCTAGGTTTCTAATTTTTGAAAACAATGACAATGTTTGCACAAAATAAGTTTGGCTTGGGTTAGAGTGTAGAGAAGAAGAGAAGGGCTAGGTCCTAAACATGCAAAGATGAGGGAAGAGAAATGAAAACCTTGGAGTTCCTTCCGTGAGATCATAAAGATGATCCAAGTTGCTCCTTTCCTTTGGACTTAGCAAGCAATAAGCAATTAACTCAAGCAATCAAGCAAATATTCAATCAAGCTCCTAGGAATCTTCCAATTGGCTTTGTCTCTCTTATCTTGGATGTCCATGACAATGGTCCTTCTAATTAGCTCAAGTTTAGGATCCCTATCACACAAGAACACACAAATCAAAAAGTTCCACAATGCAATAAAAGAATGGACAAAGAGAGTTTAGAATAGGGGTCCTTTCAATTCATCTTTCAAGATTAAGCATTCTAAAGGCATGAGGCCTAGTTTCTCTTCAACAATTTTAGAATTCTAAAGGCATGAGGCCTAGTTGCTCTTAAAACTCCATTTAGCATAGGTAAGGTCCTAAATCTAAGTCCTTTCTCCTTTTTGCATTGGTTCACACAAACAAAACAAAGCAAACACAAGGCAATAGTATATACATAATAATATGCTCAAGTGAGCAAAAGGCAAATGGCATAAACATAAACATGAGCTCAAGTGAGCAAAGGGAAAATATAATATGAATTAATGAACAAGAAATTAAATTGCATTAAAGTAAATTGCAAGAATTAAATGCTTGAATTAAATGTTAGTGATTAGTAGTTGGTGTTAGTGTGCCATAAGGCAATTTAGCGCTATGTTAAGCAATCGTAAGTTGACTAATGTAGTAGTCACACCTATCTGAGGTCGGTCAATAAAACTATAGGCAAATAAACACAAGTTAGAGACCATGACTAGTAAGCCAAGCTCCTACAACTTGCCATGCCAAAAGAAAAGAAGAATGACCTTGTATGGATTTAGGTTTTTTGCTTGACCAAGAAGCAACCTATCTTGGACACAAAGCAATTCACTTGATCTTTGATCAAGATGAATTTGATTTGGATCAAAGAAGGTTAAGCCTCTCATATGTCAAGGCTAACCACCAATCATTAACTCATTGGTCAAAAAAGAAAAAGAAGATGGAAATGGAATGTACAAAATTGGAATTCAAAAGACATAACCAAAACACATTGATCAAACATGAATAGAATCAACATCAATCAATGGTAAACAGAAGTGGAATGAAGATTAGGAGTCAAGAAATAACAAAAATATTATTGGTATTTTTTGGAATTGAAATAATACATGAAATAAAATGAACAAATAAAGGTCAAAATTCAAATCCAATTCAAATCAACTTGGAAAAGTCCAATTGGATCATCATAAGTCGAACATGGTCAAATAAGGTTTGACAAATTTTCTCAACATTTTTTGAAAACAGAAACTATTTTTAAACAATTAAAAAATGAATAAAAATAACATAATTAGACTAAAATCTCAAATAAATCTCAAATCAATTAAGAAATTGATGATAATATTTTTCATAGATTCATCATCATCCAAAGATGTTAAGAAAATATTTTTGGCATTTTTGAATATCAAAAAGTATTTTAAATGAATTAAACATAACCAGAAAATAAATAATTCACAAAAAATATTAAATGGAATCACAAAAATAATTAAAAATCATTTTTAGAAACTAGAATTTAAGAGAAATTTTTTGCAATTGGTCCTATATTTTTGTGATTCCAAATAAAGAAGTTATGAATTTTTAAAATAAAATTGAATAAAAGAAAACAAAAATGGAAATTCAGAAATTAGAAAAATCCACAGCGCTTGGATCCCACTTCATTAATTAACGTGGCTGATCACAAGGTTGGGAAACGCGCGCGCATGATGCACCTTAGTCAACAGCGAAACACATTGCATTAAATAAAGTCAATCAAACCAAGAGCCAAGATTAGATCTGGAAGAGTGGATCCAAGGGCCAAGGTGTGGATGCGTGGGGATGGTGGTGGAAACCACCGTCTTCTCCAGTGAGAAGCCCAGTTCCGCCAATCAGTTGTAGGTTTTCAAATCTCAACCATAGCACGCGATCCACATACCATTCGAAAGCTGGGGTGATGTACATCATCCCTGTGACCTTAGTTTTCACTCAAGATCCCTATAGAGGAAGAAATCTGAGCTTGGAAAATGAGGTGTTCAATCTGAACTCAACCAATTCTCAAAACTAAAACCACAAATCAATTGCCTCTCACATGAGGACTTCAGAGATGCCAACCAAACCAAGCAATGCATAATAATAAGAGAGATTCGAATCAAAACAGTTATGGTGAAAACCTTTGAAGTGCAGCTTGTGTGAGTTTGATCCAATCTAATACTCGTGTGCAGCTTGATCTTGAAGTAACAATGAAGCAAGGCTAAGGAATTAGAAGCTGAATATCAACCAGGGAAGTTGAAATTCAAGCTTGAAAAGTGAAGAAAAAATTCAGAATTCCTTTAATGGAGGGTTAGGGACTCAGTTCAGCAGAGCTTCAGGCGCCTTTAGGTTGAGATTTGAAGTGAACAAGCATGTCTATTTATAGCAAAAGTTGATGCAAGGATGTGAAGAACTCGTGTGTGCATGAACTTGGGTCCTCCATGCATGGGCCTGTACAGGCGCATGTGAGGCCCAAACTCATTTGGTTTTACATGCTGAAATCAAATGAATCAATTTTGGACGTGCAGATGGCAATGCAATGGATTGTGTAGCAAGATTTAACATGTTATGCATAATTGATCACAAAACTTCACCTTTTCGAAAATGCCATTTGGAAAATTGAAACATAAGCATGGGGGTAATGGTTGGAAAGGTCTTGACATAAGGAACAAATGTTATATTGAACAAAAGTTCATTTCGAGTTGGCAAAATACCGAAAACTGGCCATGAAGTTCAAGGTACAAAACATGTATTTGAGAATTTTGCAGAAATGGACCAACTTCAAGCCCTTCTGTTTCAATGATGCAAGCCTCAAATGACAAAACCTTCAACATCAAAGTTGTAGATCTTTTCATTAAAATAAATTTGAACTTAAATTTTGCATCATTTGGATTTGTTATGTGAAAGTTATGGGCACTTGAAGTTGAACTTTTTCACATTTCATTGACTTTGGTCCAAAGTGACCTATAATGTTTTGTATTATCACATGTGTTTCTTTTAGGATTATGAAATTTTGTCCAACATAACAATTGAAGTAGACATCTTAAGCTTTCGAATGCACTAGATCTCACCTCAAAATCATAAAATATGAAGGAGTTAGATCCTTGGGAAGTTGACCCAAAATTAGGGTTTTAGTCAAAATGACCTACAATGTTTTGAAATGGATGATGACCTTCCCAGTTTCAAATGTATTTTTGATGAACATTAAATTTGTTTATATGGTTCTTAAGAACATTTTTTCTCTTGGGGTCATCATCATTTTACAAACACATCAAAAGTTAGGTCTCAGTGGATTTCAAAATAGTCAGATGATTTGACTGATCAACTTCTCAAAGCCAAACTTCAAATCTTGATGAATAAATGATTGAGGACACTCACATAGGTTCATATATGCATAAAATTATGAATTAAAGAACTTCCCTTGATTTTTTTTGATCATGGGTTGAGGTTGCTTCATAAGCAAGGCATAGTCAATGCACAGTTGAATTAGGGTTTCCTTGGGAAACAATCCTCACGCCCTTTGGTTTATCTTGATCAAATTGACAAATTGAGATACTTGGCAGGCATATATGATGGTTGAGAGCTTTGGGAACCATTTTCATGCTTGCTTTCACTTTCATCTTGCCACTTCAATGGGCAAAGGGGCCTCCTAGGAGCCTTGGATCACATGACTGTTTGAGCTTCAAAACAAAAGAAGTTAGTGACATGTTTTGTGCTTTTGGTTAGTAAGAAAAAGAAATAATATACAATTCAAGCATGCTTGGTGGTCTCAAACCAACTCACACAAGTCCCAACCCAAGGGTTAAGGAGCCAAGATGCTATAACCCTTGAGGCAAATGCCATGAGCAATGATATGATGCCATGAGGGATCTTAGGGTCAAAATTAGGGTCTTACACAAACTACAAGGTTTTGATCTCTCATTTTTATGTTGGTACGTAGGCACGAGCCCAAAGGGCTTGTCAAACAAAAAAATATAATTAATGAATTCTTTTATCATCCCCCTATTCTATTTGTTTGTAAACATCATTTTTGTACCAAATACATATGCACACAAAAAGGGCTCCCTAGGAGTACCTCAGGCACTTTGGGTGCTAATACCTTCCCTCTGTGTAACCAACCCCCTTACCTGTAATCTCTGACATTTTATTAGTTTTGATTTGAAAACTTCTTACTTTCAGGTTTTGTTCATACTTTTTCCCTTTTCCCTTGGAAACAATAAAAGCGCGGTGGCGACTCTTGTTATTTGATCTCTAGCTTATCCATAGCTTGATGGTCATGAATTTATGGCTACAGAAATTAAGTGGCGACTTTGCTGGGGAGTAGTCTCCAGTGGGTTTAGCCTACTTTTTGTGTGTAAATATTTGTATATATGTGATGTTTATATATATGTATGTGTGATATAGTCTGCGTGTTGTGCTTGGTGATCTCTGAGTGGTGATATAAGTTCTAACCCGAACTTGAGTGTAGTTAAGATAGGAGGATGGTATAGTCATGTTCGACTTGTGTGGAGTAGTCCTTAACAAGTTGGCTTGAGATCCATCTGCTCAGTGGAAACTCTTTTGGATTTGGAAATGTCACACAAGTATTTGTGGTTAGGCATTACTATCTCTAATTTGGGTCTGAGAAGCTGAGGACCGTAGAACATTTACCCCCTCTTGGCCTATTTAGGACGTAGTGCGGAAACTGTTCAGGTGTAGACTTGATGACAGTTGTTACGCGATACTACACTCAGACGAGTTTCTCTTGAGAATATTATGGGTCGACGAGTCAGTCATCTTAACCTGTAATATTCGATAGATGGAATTAAGACTCTGGGAACTTTTAGAACATGATCTACAAGTTTTTATCCTTAGTTCACTCCTTTCGGATGGATCTTACCCAGACTCCATGCTCGTGACTTACAACAAACCCTTGATTCTTGGTTGATCCAATCAAGTCTTGCAATATCAATGGAACTTGGGTGTTGATAAGGTGTAAACCATAATCCACCAAAATGGATGATTGATCTTGACAATGAATTGATTCATCCCTTGACCTTTGTTTGTTTGCCTTGTGTGTGATCCCTTATTTGTGATTGTTGCATTCATGCCTTCATGCACATCATAACATTCATCACACGAAAATTTCAAGGAACTGAGGTATTATTTGCAAATACTTTCAGACCATGGATTGTGGACAAAAGAACACTAAGAAGTACAGTTTTAGATGTCCCGACTTGAAAGAGTTAAGGAAGCTAGCATCTTTTGTATTAGATCCCTTGGACTTCAAACAACGTCATGGGAAGCTTTTGTCCATCTTGTCTGTTGATGTGATCGAAGGACTTTTGAGTGTGCTAGTGCAGTTCTATGATCCTCTCTACCGTTGTGTAAGACCCCAATTTTTGTCCCTAAGATCCCTCATGGCATCATAAGCATTGCATTGCATAGCCTCAAGGATCTTTGAGCATCTTGGCTTCCTTTCCCTTTGGGTTGGGATCTCCTGTGAGTGGTTTGAGATCACCAGGCATGCTTGCTTTGTATATCATTGCTTTTCTTGTTTTATTCACTAACCAAAAGCACAAAAATATGTCATTTACATTTTGTTTTGCAGTTTAAGCAATCACAGGTCAAGCACTTCAAGAGCATCCTTTGTGCAAGAGCTGAGATATTTTCCTTGGTATAAGGACCACATGATCATTCTATGGAGCTTACATGAGCTAGGGTTTCATTTTGAAACAATATCCTCAAGTGGTAGAGGCTCAAGTTCATCAAAGCATGTCAAGGTCATCTGAAGACCAAATGGTCAACTGTGTAGTCAACTGAGGACTTTGAGGGTGGGGAAATGAATTTAAACACCTCAATCATGTTCAAAAGAAGTCTATTTGTCATTTCAAACATCTATCTTGAAGATTTTAAAGTCATGGCAAAAGTTTCCAAAAATGGAAAGTGACTTGTAATTTCAAGTTTCCAAAAATGGGAAGTTTCTGGTCCACAATCAACTTAACTTTTCAACATCAACGAAGTTTCAAATGGATTTTTGGTGAACATGAAAGTTGAATATCTTTGTCTCCCCTTTCCAAAAAGTCCTATTTCATGATCATATGATAAATGGTAGAGACGTTATGGCAAAATGATCACAAGGTGTGCATGGAAGTTCAAAGTGACATAACTTTTGATACAAAACTCCAAATTGGTCCATTCTTCTTGCAAAATGCCTCTCATGACCAAGAATTTCCAAATAAACATTTGCCATGCATGGAAGAAGCTCATATGATCACTTGTTCACACATGTGCAAAATGGAGGGAAATTCCATAATTCAAATTTGGTTGATGATGCAAGCAAAATACCATTCAAATTTTGATTATTAGATGATTTTAAATGATTTCCAAGATTAACATGGCACTGTTCACGTGTAGCATGTGCATGCTAGCTCAATGTGCATTTTTGCATTTTTACTCCAATTCTCACTAATCATGTTTAGCCATTGCTTAATTGTGATTTCAGCATGATTAGCACATCATATAAAAGAAAAACCCTAACCATTTGCAAAGAGGATAACAGAATTCAGATCTGAAAATATCAAATTCCCTCTAAATTCTCTCTCTTCGAAATTCAATTTTCTCCAGATATTTCTTCATTCTCTTTGTAGATTCATGATGCTGGAGGAATTATGAGCAAGATCCAACCATTGGTTTGAGGAATTGAGCAAGATTTCGTGCAGATTCAAGTGCATCACATGTTAATGGAAGTTTGAAATTGAAGTGAATCTAGGTGGTTTCAGCTGTTGTTTCTTGCACAAAGCTTCTAGTCAAGCATAGAGGAGTAGATCTGGAGATTGTGAGAGCTTGAACACACGATTTCAGCAAACTCCATCTCAAGTAAGTCAAAATTTCAACACCTCCTTTTGCCAATTTCTTGATATGATTGTGTAGATCCTGTAGCCTGGAGCATGTTGATAGGTTTAGTTTTGAAAATGGATGAATATTGAACATGTTAGATGAACTTTCAGTTTTGATGTTGATAATGTTTTTTCTCGATCCATAAAACCTAACATTAATTAGATGACATGAACATGATATTTGGACTCCTGGTCGAATGCTGGTTCGAACGGTGTATCATTTGCCAAAATCTGGAAAAAAATCATGAAGCTCCGCAGGAGACGGCCGGAGAAGACGGTTTTTTCCGCCGTCTGGTTCGTTTAGGGTTTATATCCTAGGTGTATTCCATGTAAGCGCGTGTTTGGCAGTTCCATTGGCTTGTGCGTGTTTGACTATGCTTATGTGTTGCTTTGACTGGTGATGTGTGCATGACTGGACTTAATGAAACGCGTCGTTTCATTTAGGTGATATGGCTGCTGATGCGTGTGCTGATGTAGCGCTTATGTGTGTGTTCTATTGGTTGTTGTGTGTTTGACTTGCTTGCGTGTGCCATTGATTGCTGAGTATGCTTGCCACGCTGATTAATGAAACAGTGTGCTTCAATGTTTGAATTTGGACCGCTTGATGTGTTTAGCACGCCTGATCCAATGGATGAGAATATTCTAAGTTTAATTCAAACATTTCTTTTCCCTCCATTTTTATTTTGTTATGTCAATTATTTTATTCATCTTTAAAAAATCATAAAAAATAGTAATATGCTCCAAATTGACTCCAATTTTTTTCATGATCTTGTTTTAATGTCTAGTTTTTTATAGGATTAATTCCATGATTTGTTTGCCACTGGATTTTTATATTGGAACTTTTGTTTGAACCTTGTGCCATATTGACATGTTGAATTCAATGCCTTGTGAAATGCTATGTGTTGATTCAATTGATCTGAATTTTTACATGCTTGATCTTCACATGTGATATGAATTTTTGAGAATTGGTTTGGAATTTTTCTCATATGCTATCACTGTTTTTGACACATGGAGATATAGTGTGACAATTTGTGTCACATTTTTGGCATTGCATTTGTGCATTTTTGTTCACCTATCATTTAAGCTCTTCTGGATTTGATTTTTTGCATGATGATTGTTCATAACATGAGAAACTTGCATAAAACATTTCACAGCCTTTTCATGCTTTTCTGTTTTGATTTGGATTTTCTAATTTGGATGTCCATTTTGTGCACATTTGCTTGCCTTTGCTTTACATTGATCATTTGAGCTACTTGCCTTGTGAATTGATGTTGGTCGTTTTGAGGACATCTTGTGATATGTTTGAACTTTCTTTGTGCAAAAGATTGACTTTTGTTTTGATCATTTGGTTTGGTTTTGAACCTAGTCTTTGTAATAATGTTTTGTACATGAACTAACATTGACTTGTGTTTCAGGTTTGGACACTTAGCATTAATGGTTGAGTTGCTCACCTTTTGAGATGCAAATTGGATTGTGTTCTGACTTCTTTGTGTTTTGTAGGGATTTAAGTTGATGTGTTGAGCTCATTGCTTCATTTGATTGCTTGACCATTACTCATTGAATTGTGTAACAGTTGAATAGTTTCACTGTTTGTTTTCTGATTGGTTGTCTGAGATCCTAACTGTTTAGCTTTTGTACAGGTACATTAGTTGCTTGCTTTTAGCTCTTGCTTGAGATTTGGATTGTGGTTGATACACCACTTAGGTAGCTATTCTCTTACTCCATGTAGTCTGGAAGTCCTGTCACCTTTTTGGCAGGCATTTGGCTGGAAGTCCTCCTTAAGAGGCTCTGTTTGTGTTTGTTTACAGATTGTGCCAAAGACCTCTAGATGAGGCATGTGTTACTTGTTAAGTCCTCCTAAGTGAAGAGGCAATTGACGGATAAAAGGGATTAGCAATCAATCCCCCGTTATTCAGTGAGTCGTTCATTATGCTCGCACTATGTGCTGATGCTCTTGAACATATACCCAAGATCTTTGTCCAGTGTCTGTCAAGTGGAATAGGATCCCTCTTTCTGGATCCCCACGCTTTCTTTGTCATAAGCTCACCCAGGCCAGGGTTAAGAGCATGAGGTCTCATCCTCATTTCCATATTTTAATCAGCTTCACCCTAACTCTCAATGTTAGTGGTTAAGAGCTCAGGAATCGCCCTTGTACAGTTTGGCTTGTTTGTCGAGGTTGATATGACCCCTCTTGACTAAAGCCCTCCCATGTGATTGAGCCTCTTGTTTGTATATAGTGTGTCATGCATTGTTTGCTTGATTTCTTTGCATGTGTTTGCTTTTGATGTTTTTTTGGGAGTTGGATATAAGTCCATATATTGGCATTCTGTTTCCTGCCTATTGTTGGGAGTTGGATATAAGTCCATATATTGGCATTCTGTTTCCTGTTTGTTGTTTGGAGTTGGATATAAGTCCATATATTGGCATTCTGTTTCCTGTTTGTTGTTTGGAGTTGGATGTAAGTCCATCTATTGGCATTCTGTTTCCTTTTTGTTGTTAGGAGTTGGATGTAAGTCCATATATTGGGATTCTGTTTCCTTTTTTGTGGTTGGAGTTGGATGTAAGTCCATCTATTGGCATTCTGTTTCCTGTTTTTGTGGTTCTCTTATTGAGATTTGCTTTTTGCTTTGAGCTTGCTTATTCAAAAGGAACTTACTTGATCATCTCTATGATCTCAAGAAAGGAACTCCTAATGTGGTTTCACTCCTTAACCCTCACCTTTTTTATTCCTTCATTTCTCCATCCTCACCTAAACCAAAAACCTTATTTGTGCAAACATTTGACTTGTTTTCAACATTAGAAACCTAAGCCTTATGCTTTTGATTTTCAAACTTTCTTTTCATAACACTCATTTTGAATTGAATCTTTAAGTCAACTTTGACCATTTTTGTTCATACTTCTAATTGGTTAATGCAACCCACTCAAATGTGCTTCTTTTGTGGTTCGATGTCCACTTCTTAATCAAATTTTTCATAACCTTTAGCTATTAGGTTTGAGTTATCTTTGTGGTAGATGTAATACTCACCTATGTCCTTAGTGATTGGACAATAAGCCTTCCATGCTTATTATAGGGCTAACCCCTCACTAGCATGTTGAAGTTATCCTCACATGGTGGACTTGTGGTTTTTCAGGTTGAGTTTTCTCCCTTTGATAACAAAATACCTTAAGGCTTTTGGACAAATCAATCCACTCATTTGTTTTGAAATCTTTTACCCGAAATACGAGATTTTGACCCTAATCTTTTCATAAGAGGGTACATAGGCAATGGGTTTATCCATCCAAACACAAAATGTAAATAAACTTGTATATTCTTTTCTCATCTCTTCAATCATGTTTGCACAAAATATTTTCATAAACAATAACCTTTGCAACAAGCGTGAAAAGGGCTCCCTAGGAGTACCTAGGATGCTTTGGGTGCCTAACACCTTCCCATTGCATAACCAACCCCCTTACCCAGATCTCTGTTTCTTTTACTAGTTTTGTTTGTAAAACTTTTAGGTTTTTGTTCGCTTTCTAACCTTTCCTTTGGATAAATAGAAGTGCGGTGGCGACTCGACTTTGTATGATTTACCTTGGATTTAGTCAATATCTCCAATGGTAACGAATACACCGCTACACGTTGTTTCACATTCCCTGATTTTTAGCTTGTGCCTATCTTGGAGGAGTATTCTCATCTTTTGGGGATATCTGTTTCTAGTAGAGTACCCTTTAGTGGATTGGAGGAGATTCCCCGATCTAGTATTATTGCTGAGGCTCTTCACCTTAAGAAATTTGAGATAGAGGCCCATTGGGTGAAGAAAGGAGGATTATTTGGGTTGCCATCTGATTTCCTCATCAAGGAAGCTACTGCTTTTTCTCAAGCTGGTAGTGTGGACGCTTTTGAAGCTATCCTTGTGTTGCTCATTTATGGATTAGCTTTGTTCCCTAACATTGACGGTTTTGTTGATGTTAGCGCCATTAGACTTTTCTTGAATGGGAATCATGTGCCTACTTTGTTAGGTGATACGTATTTCTCTTTGCATCTAAGGAATTCTAAGGGTGGTGGAACCATTGTCTGTTGCATTCCTCTTTTGTACAAGTGGTTTATTTCGCACTTGCCTCAGACACCTGCTTTTGTGGAGAACAAACAATGTCTACGGTGGTCTCAGAGACTTATGTCTCTCACTAATGATGTAGTAATAAGAGGGAAGTTTCCCAAAGATCGATCTTGAGGATTGCGCAGCAATATAAACATAAATAGTCACTCAATTGAACAAAATTTATAGTTATGGTTTTGAAGAATTCACTGTAAGGAAAAATATAACAAATAAATATTTTCACAAGTTAATATGATATGCCAAGGTGGGTGTGTAAATATCTCCTGTAATGACCCCTTGAGTGTATATCTCCCTATTACTGAATATTATTTCAATTACCGGATCTTAAGATTTTTTCCCCCTAAGTCCTTGGAGGGAAACCTTTGGTATTCAATCTAACCTCTAAGTCCTTAGGTGATTATGATGAAACCAAGCATTTTAAATTAACAAGAGTAATCTAGTAACCATAGGGTATCCCTAGTCCTAGGTGATCTCTACTACGGTTTCGCTATATGAAAACCTTAACTATTGCAGTCCTACTAATCGTTAACCATACATCAATCTTAATTTTTGCCAAAAAGAAAGCATTACGCAAATCATACAGTGAAATTGAAATCAAATAAGATAAATTAAGGGAAAACAAACATTGGAGTCATTACATGATCAATTCAGAGACACCCCCTGGCATTTGGGGGTTTAGCATATCATATTATTCAAATCAGATACAAAAGTAAATATGAGACATTACAAAAAGGTCGGATTTCGGTTGATCTTCAATCGCGTCCGCTCTTGAAGGATCCCCGTTCTTCGCTTCTTGTCACTTCCTCAATCTTGATCCTTTCCAATTCTCTATCGTATACAAAGTTTCCTTTCTCCAATTCAAATCCATTGTAAATAGTTTCTGATGACAAATTTCCTTGTGTAAAAGTCCAAAATGCCCTCTGGGATAAGCCGTGCCAAAAATAGCAAAAAATTGGAAATTCAAGTGCCCAAGCCAACACTGGCCGTGTTGGCCTCTGGGCACAATTATGTTGTGACACGCCCCTTCAGGGAGACTGACACGAGCCGTGTTAGCTGACACGGGCGGCCGTGTCAGCTTCCTATTTTCCATTTCCCCACCTTCTCTCCTGACACGGCCCGTGTTGGCCAACACGGGTGGCCGTGTCAGGGCTACTGTAGGTCCATTTTTCTTCTTCTGTCGGGTTCAGAATGCCTGTTTTTCCTGTCTATCCCTTTGGTGCACTTGTTTATACCTGAAATCAAAAGAACTACCACAAAAGGACATAAAATGAAGTATGATGATGCATATATTATGTGCTTCATAAATAGAGACAACAATATCAAACATATAGATAACGCAACAAAATAATAAAATAAGTGACTAATGTGTTACCGATTCCGTACAAAGGTGTCGAATGAGTGTCAGAAAACATGGAGAATTGGCGACTGATCACAACCCTCAAACTTATCTCATTGCTTGTCCTCAAGTGATGCTTGAGACATCAGGACGGTTTCCCCCAAATGAATGAATCCATAATGCTACCGCGATCTTTTGCATTCTCATGTTCACTTTCAATCATAGTTTTACTCTTTCCCGATTTCCGACTTTAGCCACACTTTAACTTTGACACATCTTTTGGCCTATAGCTTTTCACACTCTCACCAAATCTCTCGGGGTCAAAGTGTTTACACTCAAGAAAACAGAGTATGCAAAATCAGCTCTTAGGTTTGAAATACAGATACCTTCATAACAAGCAACACACAACACACACTATTTGAGGACTTTTTCGGTTGTAACAGGGATAAGGTGTAAGGTGGGTAATAGAAATAAAAAAAAAGGAATACTAGGGGTTTAGGCTCAGATTTCGTGTTGTTACCCTTGTGTCGTTTGTTCAAATTTCAAACTCGGGGGTATTTCTTTTGGACACCATTTTTCTTTGTTAAGGTTCATTGGCACATATAGTTTCTTTTATTGCTCTCTTGATGCAAGCTTTTTGCCAACCATAGACTTCCTAGATAAGTGCTTCAAGACTTCTCTTTTATTTATTTATTTCTCTTCTTTTTCTCTGCATTTTTCTTCATCTTTTTGCACTTATAAAAGGTTTGCCGGTGTCCCTAAATTTTGATGAAACCCCAAAATTAAGCTTTTCGGTAGCTTCGGGGTAAACAACACTTGTCTCATCATGGTGTGGTAGTGTATGGGCTTATGGCTATATATAATGGTAACAATAAAAACAAAAGGAAATATGGCTCAAAATTGGTGAACGACGAGTAATTATGACGGGTTGGCTTGAAAGACTTAGGGTTAAAATACAAATACAATGCCTCAGTGTGTATCGTGTGCTATGTAATTTCAGTATCTCTATGTAAACCTAGAGAGACAAAGACATACCTGAACAACTCTCATGATGATAAGTGTTTGGCTTTTTGTAGCTCTCACCATGTTTTGTCTCACTTTCAGGCTTCCAAGATGTTTCTCAGTGTGGTGTAGCTTCGTCTTCTCTTCAGTTGCGGAGTATCACTACAAAATCCAGTGATAGAGAGTCGCGTCCGATATTTTGAGTCGGTAGCATCAATCTTCGGGGGTTTCCAGAAGAGCAGGTAGAGGGGTGTGTCTTCCATCCAATCATTCCAAGCTTCATCGTTCATCCAACACGAATGTCATTTATCTATAACACATAGAGTACACACAACTTAATTCAAACAAAAATATTAAGAACAAAAGAAACAACAAACCAAACAAACAAAAACAACAATAAATAATAAAAAAAACCCACACTTGAACTAAACATTGTCCACAATGTTTGCATCCAAGATAGAGGGGTGCTCAAACTGGCTCACTGTGGCGGCGGAAATTGCAACATTAAACGTTGCATCATCGTGTGCATCTCATCCATCATAGTCCCTTGACGGGTGATCAGTGAATTTTGATGCACGTTCTTTCATGTTTGTACTCAAGCATTTCTTCGGTTTGCTTTGGTTATTTTTATGTTTTAATGTGTTTTCATAATTTTTGTTATTTTTGCACTTATTTAATTTTCGTATTTAATTTTCAGCATTAGCAGCTTTCGTAAGAAAAATCATATCTTGAGCTAGGAATATCGGATTAAAACGTGCTACCAGTCAATGGAAAGCTAAGAAAAAGATCTACAACTTTTGTTCAGAAGTCGAGAGCTTAATCAGATTGTAGCAGGGCCAGAAAATTCGTTGAAGTTGCAGTGTTAGTTTTATTTAAGTTTTGGGTCATTAGTTTTGGGCTTGGGTTATGTTTTCGATCCAGTTGGGTTGTAAACCAAATTCCTTGTTTTCCATATACCTAGCAGCCGCATAACATTAGGATCATCACTATTCACGAAAGACTTGAAAGCTTTGGCAAGAATTCTCATGAAGAACTAATTGATCCAAACAATTTGCTGTATTCGGGTTCCGATACCTTGAGATTTTAGTAATTCTTATTCAGGTTTTTTATTCCTTTCAATATTAATATATGTATTTTATTTGCTTAATCCTATTTACATATGCTATATTGATTTAATTCGATTGATTATGTGATCCTAACTATAGTCACGATTTCGTTTGCTTAATTCGTTATCGATGTCCGTTTAATTCATGTTTGCTTAATTCATGAAACTTAATCCCGTTTGCTTAATTCGGATAATAGGAACATATAACTTATACTATCAATTGCGTTTGTCAGTTGATATTATAATCGAATAAGAATAGTTAATCTGCGGTTGGAATTACGATAGTCGATGATAGGCAAAGACCGAATTAGTAAATTGTTGCTACAACTTATTTCAATAATCACTTAATTTAATCTATTTTATTTAATTGAATCCTAAACCAACCAAAACCCCATTAATCGTTACTATCATTGGTTAATCCATTCAAGAATCCTTGTGAGAACGATAATCCGAGTCAATTTGTCGCTAACTATGTTTTGTCAAAAATACTCGTTTTTGATCCGCGCGCAACAGCGGATCAACGGGCCTGCTCTACACCTTAGCATGCTTGCTCCGCTCGAAGATCGCCAATTTATGTTTTCATCCATGACCATTGGTCCGGCGTCACATATGAGGAACCGGAACCGGGGTGCATGGATTCCTCTGGTGGGACAGAAAATTGCTCCTGATCCTGCATCTCTTCCTGCACTTCTCCCTCCTGTGGGTTACCTGCAGCAAATGTATCAGCATTGTGCTCGTCCATATCATCTTGGACGACACTTTCATAAAGCCAATTGGCCGTTTTTGAGATGCTAATACGTGTCGTGTCAGGTAGAGCCATAATAAACTAACTCGAACTCATTAAGGCATAATAATCAGAAACTTGTGAAATCATACATTGCTGGACTAATGCGTTCATGACCAGTTTGCTCTTACCTGCTACCGGTGTCTCATTAAGTGCAGTCGGGTCATATCCGAAATATTGGGCAATTTGGGTGATGATGCCTCCTATAGAGATTCCTCCTTGGGCTGCTCTCCTCACACGACCCAAATAATTTGCATCGAATGTTGCAACACTCACAACTACCCCGTTTGCCATGGAAAACAAAACGAACAAC
The DNA here is from genome assembly GCF_024323335.1 of Lathyrus oleraceus. Lineage (NCBI taxonomy): Eukaryota > Viridiplantae > Streptophyta > Magnoliopsida > Fabales > Fabaceae > Lathyrus > Lathyrus oleraceus. Next base: position 237,618,570 of record NC_066579.1, on the reverse strand, counting down.
TCTCTCTAGGTGGCTACACCTGTACTGTCACCCCTGCCAAATAGTGTGAAGGCTAGCATCTTCTGGGCATACTTGAAGCAGGGGTTTTGAATGCCTGACGCCTTTGCTCCTTTAGCCTGGTAGTCGGAACGTCCCATAATGGCCAACCAGAATGTCTTAGCATCGAAGCTGTCTGGTACGGATCCGGAGCCATAAAGGGGTAGGCGAAGAATTTCACCCAATTGCTCGATCGTCAACTCATGGTCGACATTGTACAACCTGAAAAACATAGTTCCTCCAAAGTACATAGTTGTACCCGTCCAACCCTTTTTGAACTTGAACTCAATTGTGCTCAGAAATTCTAATGTGATGCGCTCAAAGGTTGGCGCTTCACAATGGACAAACTCCAGCATTCCCAGCACATGAAACATCCTATCCAGTTCTTCAGACATACCTAATTGAAAAAGAGTGTTAGAGCAAAGGTACCTGGTCAGAGTGATTTTTCGTTTGACATGAGATGCATAACTCCCTTCATGCTCCGGGTTATAAAAAATTATGTCATGTGAATTGGGATGACGGATTGTCCGTTTCCTTGGACGGGATGATTCCGCGTCCGCTTGCTTCCCTTTGGAGACTCTTTTTGGCGGCATTCTTGCTTCCTGAAATATAAATTATCACCCAATTTTTTTTAAGGAAAATGGAAAAAGATTACCGTAGCGTTGTAGAGGATGGCGAGTAGAATAACTTTCGTGAAGGATGCCGGCACTTTGGACAGGAAATGGCGGTAAAGTTTGGAGCTTTTTGTGAGTTAGGTTATGGAGGAATGTGGACAAAGTGTGAGGAAGGAGAAAGATAATGAAATAATGAAGGAAGGTGATGAAGAAAAATCATAATTTATTGGTGGATAGTGGGTAAAAAGTGTTTAATTGATGAAAAGTTCGGTTGGGGCCCACAAAACACAAAAATAAATTTTTTGGAAAATATGGTCGTTGGGCCTGACACGGGTCGTGTCAGCTGGCACGGGCGTCCGTGTCTGCTGACACGGGTGTCCGTGTCAGGCCACTAGAATTTGAGGCTTGGTTCAGTAGGGCTGACCAGGGCGGCCGTGTCAGCCCACTGTAAAAAATTGATTTTTTTTGCTTTTCCTGACACGGGCCGTGTCAGCTAACACGGACCGTGTCAGCTAACACGAGTGCCCATGTCAAGGCGCAGTTTTTTCAAAATTTTCCGACTTTTTTTTTCGTTTTCAAATTTTTCCCTGTTCTTCCGGTGTTCGACCATCTAAATCAACCTTTCTATTATGAATGTGTGATGCAACCGTGAATCTATGAGTGAACTTCTAGACATACCAAACAATAAAAAAGTTAGATAGAAACCGCGTGGGTTGCCTCCCAGGAAGCGATGCGTTTAACATTGCATGGCTCGACGGTCATCACCCTCATCCTTGGAGACGAACATTCTCAATCAGACCACTTTCCTATCCCTGATAGTAGTGCTTCAACCGTTGTCCATTTACTTTGAAAATGTCCCCATTATTTGGGTTTTTCAGTTCGATTGCTTCATGGGGGAACACTTTGTGAACCAAAAACGGACCCGACCACCTAGATTTCAACTTTCCTGGAAAAAGTTTTAATCTGGAGTTGAACAAGAGAACCGGTTGTCCCTCGACAAACTCTTTTCTCTGTGGCCTGGTATTGTCAAGAACATGATATATAAGACTTGTGTCTAACAACTTCACCGCCTTTGCAGTAGCATGACATTTTCCTTTAGAATCTAAAAACACATCCTTGAGGTTTTCCGGAATTTGTTTCAATTCCTTTCCTTTCTTTGGTTCTTCACCCTCCTTAATAGAGTGAGGTGAGTGTATATCCCCCCACCGGTGTGGTTGAGATCCTTTCCCTGGGGTTTGCATATCCAGTAAGGCTAGCACTTAGGGGTCCCCGTTGTCCTTTTCTTTCTCACTGTCGGACATGCACAAGCTCAACACTCTTTTCAAAGGTGATGGTGGTATATTCAAAGGGCCATCATATGTCGTCACTTGATTCAGAACCTCTATAGTGTAACTGGTGCAAATATCGTTTTTTTCTTTCATGGTGTTTCGAACATTGATTTTCACTTCCTCGTCATAAACCTTCAACGTCATGGTTCCTTCTTCTATGTTGATTACACATCTTCCCGTCTCCAAAAATGGTTTACCAAGAATGAGAGGGATCTCTTTATCTTCCGGCATCTCAAGAATTAGAAAATCGACCAGAAATACAAACTTGTCAAATTTCACCAGGACATCTTTAACAATACCATACGGTTTCTTGACCAAATGATTTGCGAATTGGAGTGTCATTCTGGTATCTTGCATCGCCCATATACCAAGCTTGTTGTAAATGGATAATGGCATGAGACTCACACTAGCTCCTAGATCAATAAGAGCTTTGTTGAATGACCTATCTCCAATAGTACACGGGATGGTGACGGCTCCTTGATCTTCCTTCTTTATCGGAATCTTCATACCCTGCAAAATAGCACTACAAGTTTCGGTTAGAATGATCGGGTTAGTGTTGGGGGTACGCTTCTTCGAAATGATGTCCTTCATGAACTTCGCATAAGTGGGCATTTGTTCAAGTGCTTCCAACAAAGGAATGTTAATCTCCAGATTCTTGAACAACTCTAAGAATTTTTCAAAAAATTTCTCATGTTGTCCTTTTTTCTTGTTTCTCGTGGGGAATAAGAGCTTAACAACCGGCTTGGGCTCAATGACTTTTTTGGTGCTACCACTTCTTCTCTAACAACTTCATTTTCTTTGATCTCAAGGTCCACTTCGATTAATTGTTCTTCCTCTTCATCCACTTCCTCAGATTTACCACTTCGTGTTGTCACAACGCTCACGTTATGATGCTCTATAGGATTGGGCACAGTTGCACTATGTAGAACACCTTGTGCTTGAGAACTTGATTCTATTTGCTGAGCGATTTGACCCATCTGGACTTCAAGATTTTTTATGGAAGTTGTGGTGTTTTTCTGATAGTTCCGGGTTTCTTCTTGAAATTGAACATGATGAGCTGCCATTCTTTCAATGGCAATCTCCCACTCAACTTTCTTAGGTATCTGTTGCTGATATTGAGTTTGGTACTGACCATGTTGAGGGGCGGTCTCTTTTTGGTCTTTCCAGGAGAAGTTGGGATGATTCTTCCAACCCAGAATGTACGTGTTAGAATAAGGATTATTCTGCTTCAAAAATTTGATCTCCTCCACTTGTTGAGGAGTTGCAAAACAATATAGAGTTTGGTATGGACCGTTACATATTTCACAACAGACAGTAGGGGTTGGTTGGACCTGTGCTACCTGTCGGGTACCTATATTCATCGCCTTTAGCTTTTTCTCAACTTCAGCAGCTATAGTATCTTCAAAATGGGTTTTCGTAGTTTCCAGGTTTAAATCTATCACCCCTTCTGGTTTGCTTTGATACCTATCATACAACTCCAAGTGTTCATTAGCAGCAATAACTTCAATGATCTTCTTAATACCGGTGGCTGTTGAAAAATTTGTGGAACCATCGGCTGCAGTATCAATTAGTTGTTTGGTCTTTATTTTAAGCCCATTCACAAACATCTGCATTTGTTCAGTTGCATCCATATTATGAGTTGGGCCGACTACCAGGACTCTCTTGAATCTCTTGTAGGCATCTCCCAAAGTTTCCCCGTCCTTCTGCTTAAAATTCAGAATTTCATACCTCTTCCGCAGAAACACCGAGGCTGGAAAATACTCATTCAAGAAGGCTTTTTCTATTTCTTCCCAAGTTGTGATGCTACCGGCAGGTAAAAAATAACACCATTCTTCAGCTTCTTTCGCTAAGGTAAATGAGAACATTCTTAACTTCTTGGCTTCTTCAGCGTGACCATCAATTTTTAGAGTGTTGCTCATGGTCAGAAACCTCTACAAATGCGTGTTTGCATCTTCATTAACTTTTCCCATAAAATGCTACCTTTCAAGCTGATTAGTGGTGCTCTGGTGCAACTGGAAATTATCCACGTTCACTGGTTGGTTGACAATAGTTAATCTGTCGGTTTGTGCATTTGCACCTCCGTAGTCTCCCAACAGTCTTTCTGCTGGCGGTAGAACATCAACCATAGTTTCGATCTCTCTATCGGGACCTAAATCAGTGCTTGAATGGATAGAGAGTTGTTCTTCATCTGATTCCAATCTGGCTAATCGAGCTTGTCTGAGTCTTGCCTGCAAGGTTCTCTCGATTTCTGCGTCAAAAGGAAAATTAGCTGAGGCCTTACCTCGCATACAAATATTAGACACAAAATTTTAGTTGTAGAGCAACAAAATTTCGATTGAGATAATTTTTAAATTTATATTTGGAAATCCCCGGCAACGGCGCCAAAAACTTGATCGGAAAAATAGCAAGTCTACTATTTTCGCCGATGTAGTAATAAGAGGAAAGTTTCCCTAAGATCGATCTCGAGGATTGCGCAGCAATGTAAACATAAATATTTTCACAAGTTAATATGAAATGCCAAGGTAGGTGTGTAAATGTTGAAAAGTATATCTTCGGCAAATATTTTTATATCGTATCCACAGAGATTGGTTGATATTACCGCCGTTCTATAATCCAAATGTTGTAAGTTTAGAAAGTAACAAGGTTGTTTTGGTTGAAAAGTTAACTTGTGAGTAAATGTCACTAAAAACAGTAAAATGGTTTTAATCTAATGTAAAAGCTTGGCAAGATTGGAGTTCACTATTTCAAATGCTTATGATTCCTTATGATAAATAAATAGATTCAAGATTATTGATGATGTTCAAGTATCCTCTCAAAGTCATTTATGTCTAAATGATATTGTGATAATCACTATATTGATCCTTAGACGATCTCTCCACCTAACTATCAATATAGAAATCTTTAATGCTTAATACCAAAGAAGAGTAATGAATAAATCTATCTCTACAACTTATTCACTACTTGAAAATCTGTTTTATGTCAAGACTCAAATAATCTCTCTCGACAACTACTCAAATCTAGTTTTCAACTTAGGGCAAAAACAGTATTCAATACATCAACAATCTTTATCATATATATAAATCAACTAGAATACATAAACATATGAGAATAACTACTACCTCCAATCTTGACAAAAGGGAGTTTAGCTCCTCATCATCATTGTTCAAAGCAGAAAGTTAAAGAAGAAAAACTCTGTTTTTCTCTCTTACAAAAAGCTCTCAATATCAATGTGTGAATGATAATAGTCTATGAATGTGAATAATGTGTTTTTCTCTCCTAAAAGAGTTGACATTTCCTTAATTGATCATTTCCATCCAAAGCAGAAAAGCTATCCCAAGGCAGACACCAAAATGGCAAAACCAGCTGGCCTTCAAAACAGCACTTTTGACCCAAAAATCAGTTTGCTGGATTCGCAGGGTTCGCGGGGCGAACTGATGCTGTCTCATTCAGTTCGCGGGGCGAACTGAAGCTGCCTCAGTTTCCTTGCTTTGCAAGCTTCATCCAAAATCTTCCATATTATGATGCTGCAATCCAAAGCTTTCTCATCCAAAAATTCTACAAAACTAACAAATATGTGTAATAACTATTCAAAACAAAATAAATGAAACCTAATTGTATTTATACAAAATAGTGAGAATAAAAGTGTGTAATTACATCAAAACTTGGTAAAAGGGACCAATAAAATGATATAAAAAGTAGTACCAATTGGTCCCTAACAACTCTCCCCAATTTAGCATTTTGTTTGTCCCTAAACAAAAGTTTCCACCCTTACAACCAAAGCAATGACACAAAAGATTGAAACAAGGATTTACCAAGGACATTCAAATGGTTCAAAAGCGTTTGGCATTTTCTCAATACACCTATCTCAATTCTAGACAAAACATGAATAAGGGAAATGGTAAAGTGCAAAAATCATTCCAAGGAATTCAAAGCCATATATGTCAAAATTGAATCAAACTTACACACACATCATACTAATGATGAATAACATGAAGGGTTACTTTCACTCATCCAAGCAATTAAATCAACAATAACTCAAATCATGAGGTTATCACAACAAGTACCAAATCATGTAAAAAATGAGAATCAAGAGGTCTTTCAAGGTTGTAATGTGGCTTAGGTTACAAGAAAGGATATGATTAAGAGAATTCAACCAAATTGCTTATCCTAAGGGAGCATTCTCAAACATTTAACTCTACACAATTTCCCTTTCTTTGATCCCTATCTTTTTCGTTTTCTTTTTCTTTACAAATCCACACAACCATGAGCATTTTCTTTGCTTTTTTTTTTCTATTCTTTTTTTTTCTTTGCTCTATGGTTTCAAGGGTGATTTCTTTTTCTTGTTTCTTTTCATATTTTCACCCTTTCATAAAAACTCACTTTTCCAAGTTTCTAATCAACTTTTCATTTTACTCTCCCCAACTTTAGATTCCAAAACCAAATTTATTCAATAATGCTCCCTACTTAGAAATAAGCAAAAGGCAAAATTTTGCAAACAACTCGGTTTGAGGTTTCAACTGATACGAAAGAAATTAGGATTCATTTATTCCACAATTTTCAATTGATTTTACAATGATCAATCAAATGAATCCTAAAATAAGCTCAAAGGGGGTTAACTAAGGATTATTCCTCACAAGGTTAGTTGATTCAAACTTTTTGGTCAAGTGGTTTTTCTCACAAACAATGCCTCTATCATTTTCAAAATTTTCACACAAAAATAGATTGTTGCATGATTTAGCATGATAAGAATGAGTTAAAATAATGCTCGGTTTCCCGCTTTTTAGTGTATAATGGAAAGCCTCCTCACAATTGGTTAAGTCCTATTTTGATTCAAAAATGACACATACTTCATTGAATTTATGACATGGAATTTGCACACATCATCAAACTACTCATGTTAAGTCTAGAAAGCGATAAAGTGTACCTTGAAATGCCGACACTAATTCTTATCATCACCATTCGAAGTGTCATATGCTTCTTTCTTTGCGATCATTTCTCGGTTGCTTTAAGAGTAAGAACAATTAAACAAAAATGTTGGTAAATCAATTTGATTGTAACACACTTAAATTTCAAAAAGTATTCATGCAATTATCAAGACAAACTCTAAATTTCAACAAACTCCTCAGTCTTCCTTCAACTCATCGGCATGGGTTACACCACCTCCTGCAGCCCCCCAAAAAATTGGCTTGCCCTCAGGCCACTTGGCATAATCAACAAAATCCTCTTAGGAAGGGAATGGAGAGGGGAAGTTTTAAAATTTGGAGGTTTGGACGTGGAGTAGCGAGGTTGTTGAAAGAATCTCCTAAGTTCGTGAAAATAGGAATGAAACGAAAATGACATAAAACAAAAGTTTTTGTTTTTTTTTTGTTTTTTTTTTCTTTCAGTTCGCGGGGCGAACTGAAGGAAATTTCAAAAAAATTGGTTCTGCCATTCACTGTTCGAGGGGCGAACCTTGTTCGCGGCGCGAACTGAAGCTGTGAATTCAGTTCACGGGGCGAACAGTGTTCGCGGGGCGAACCGTAAAAAAACAGAACCCAATTTTTTCAAATTTAACACAGCAGAAACTCACACAGCAGAAAAAAGATTAAAATGTAGACTTACAACGTTGGGTTGCCTCCCAACAAGCGCTTTGTTTAACGTCGTTTAGAGCTCGACGGTTCAACGGTCTTCACGATCCGGCTTTGTTGAGCAACTTCCTCAAGGGCTTTGTTGTCTTTAAGAGGTTCTTGATGAACCTTCGATAAAATCCGACACCACCCGTTTTCGGAACTATTCGCACAACACTCACCCATTCACCATCGGAAATAGAACAAATCATCCCAACCTCTACTAAGTTGACAACTTCCTTCTTTTTTAGCACTCGCATCAATCGGTTCTCCTCTTTTGTGGATAATGTATTACTAACGACCACCGGTTTAGTGCCGTCATCACCAAGGAACGAATACTTCAAATTTGGCTCTAGTTTTGGCTCTTCCACTTCCTTTGTCATATCCAAGCCTTCGTTTTTGGTCAAAACTTTGTAGACTCCGATAAGAGATTTCTCTGATGGATTAGAAAGATGAACCTGGTCTGCGATATCAACTAGTCCCTCTTTGGTGGCATCGATTCGGAAGGAGTCACACTTACCATTGAAATGCTTTTTGGCTTCAAAAAGATTGAAGGCTACCTCTTCATCTTGCACCCTCACTTTCATTAGTCCATCATCAATATCAATCATCATTCGGGCCGTTTTCATGAATGGTCTTCCAAGAATTATAGGGACATCACGATCCTCATCCATGTCTACTATCACAAAGTCTACCGAAAACAAGAATTTGTCCACTTTCACTAACATGTCTTTAGCGATTCCGTATGGTGAAGTGGTAGACTTGTCAGCTAGTTGTAAAGTCATCCTTGTCGATTTGATCTCAACATTTCCCAATCTTTTAACAATGGAGAGGGGGATTAAATTGATGCTAGACCCCAAGTCAATCAAACCATTACCAATGTATGTGCTTCCAATGGTTACTGGTAAAAAGACTCGGCCCGGATCAGATTCCTTTCTTGGTAGGGTCTTTTGAATGATGGCACTACAACGTGCATCAAGCAAGATGGTTTCGTCTTCCACGTGTCTCCTCTTCTTTGTAAGAATGTCCTTCATGAACTTAGCATACCGTGGCATTTGTTCTAATGCATCAGCAAATGGAATGTTGATTTGGAGTTGCTTGAAGATGTCCATGAACCGTGCATAATGTCTAGCATTATCCTTCTTTGATGGTGCGTGCGGATAGGGTAGATGTTGAACTGGAATGACATTCACTACTTTGTCCCTTGTTTTCTTTTCTCTTGGTTTAATTTCCTTCCTCATTTCCGCTTCACACTGCTGTTCTTCCATCAATTGCTGATTCTGCTGTTTTCGCGGCGCGAACTTAGCAGTTTTTGCCACTTTCTCCTTCCCACAAGCCACATCCTCATTTTCCAGCACAGCATCCATATCATTCTCAACTGTAATTTCCTCACCTTTTTTACTTGCCAACTCTCTACCGCTTCTAGTAAAAATTGCTTTACAATGCTCCTTTGGGTTGGGTTGAGTGTTAGCGGAGAAAGAAGATCCTGCGTTTTGTTCCGACAGTTGCTTTGCAAGTTGGCCTACTTGAGTTTCCAGATTTTTAATTGTTGCTTCGTTACTCTTCTGATTTGCCATGGAAGCTTGCATGAATTGTTGAAGAGTATCCTCTAGCTTGGAACTTCCTCCTTGCGACTGCTGTCCTTGAGAATTTGGATGTTGGTAAGGACTTTGTTGCTGAAAATTTTGATTGTTGAACCTTGATGGTTGATAACCTTGATTGTTCCTTTGATAGCCTTGATTTTGATTGTTCACATAGCTTACTTCTTCTAGTGGAGGACAAAAACCAGTAGGGTGATCTCCTTGACATAATTCGCAACATGCTACTTGATGTCGAACTTGAGACCCTTGAATTTCCTTCATTTGCTGTGGAAGCTTGGCCATTTGTTGAGTAAGCAACTCCACTTGTTGAGAGAGTAGCTTGTTTTGAGCAAGAATGGCGTCATTGGTATTTAACTCAAGAACTCCCGGTTTACGTTGTGAAGGGCTACGGTCATGTTGACTTTGGTGATCATTGAGTGCCATCCGATCAATAATGACTTTAGCTTCTTCCGCATTCTTTGACATAAGAGAGCCACCCGCGGTAGCATCCAAAAGTGTTCTGTGAGTTGATTGGAGCCCATTTAGAAAAATATGGACTTGAGTGAGCTCATCAAAACCATATCCCTTGCATTTTCTCAACATTGACTTGAATCTTTCCCAAGCTTCATTTAGAGACTCGTTGCCTCCTTGAGTGAATACCGTAATAGCCGTTTTGGCTTCCATGAATCGGGATTGAGGGAAGTATCTTTCTAAGAACTTTTCTTCTAGTAAGTTCCAATCCGTAATCACTCTCGGTGCTTGATCAAGGTACCACTCTTTTGCCTTTCCCACTAAGGAGTGTGGGAACATCCTTTTGAATAAAGCCTCTTGTCGCAACCTGAAAAATACAGTGCGAAAAAAAACAATCGGCGAAAGAAAAAGACAGAAGAGTCGCCACCGTGCCTTATTCATCCCAAAGGAGGGAAAGGAAACGCTCGAAGTAAACCTGAAAAAGGAAAGGACAAGACGGGGTCTCGCAACCAAATCTTGGGTTCGGGAGTCGGTTATGCGAAGTGAAGGTATTAGCACCCCTACGCATCCGTAGTACTTTACGGGATCCACTTTTGTAGTTCTTGTCTAAAGGGTGTGGGTTTATCTTGTGCTGTTTACCAAAAAAAAAGGTTAAATGAAAATGACTCGCGCGGATGTCGCATCCACTGCATACGTATCTCATCTGAATATGAGAATCAGAGTCTTCGTAGCTCGGCTGACCTATGGGTTGGGGGATGTGTGCTCGCTAAGACATCGCGTCTTATGCCTACGTATCTCATCTGGCCTGAGAATCAGAGCAAAACGTAGTTCGGCTAACTACGGGGTTATGGATTGGGTTTTGGGCGAACAACGTTACTACGCAATCTACCGGATGCTCGACCTTTGGAGACTTACTCGCCTATAGTAGAAGGAGTTAGCGTGTTGCTTTGGGTTTTAGGGTTTGGGATGCTCGAGGGGAAAAAAGGCAGTCCTTGACGAAGGAACCGCGCTGCCTGCAGGGATATGAATACAAAACACAAAACATGTATCTCAAAGTAAAATGCCACCAAGGGGCTCAAACGTTGCCTCCTATCGAGGTCTTCCAGCTAGGAAAGCAGTAAAATGCGGGAAAAATGTAAAAGTACCACGCGGATAAAGATCTGAAGTAACAGCAATTAGAGGAATGGGAAACCCTGAGATCCTTCCAAGCTAATGCCATCAAAGAAAAGTGAGTCAGTACAGGTAATCGGAATGAACTTCCAGGGGTTATCCCACAAATAAAGTGGGAAACCACGCAAGTTATCCCTGCAAAAGTCATGTGAGCCCTCACAAAAGTTCAACAAAAGGGTTAGTGAAACACCATAAGCATTTTTTTCATGATCATCAGTATGGTTTCAGAAACCTCAAATCCTGTGGCATACACTCAAAAATTAAACGGTTAAACATTCAAGGCATTGTTTATACATTCATATACATATTAAACCCATGGGCGAAAAACCTAATGAAATTCATCCATCATACCTCATACATTCAGAGTATTCAACTTCAAAGCAAAAGGTAATGGGAATAAAGGCAAACCTGATTGGAGAGCTTGATTGAAATTGAGTTGCACCCGTGAGGTTTACAAAACAATCTTCAGGGTTTATGTGAGGCAGAGGTGATTCTGTGTAGTTGAGTTCCCTTCGGGGTTTGGAGGCTGCTCTGAACTCCGTTAGGTCTTCTCTCACTATCTTTTTCCTCAGGGTTTTGTTCCAAGGAAACCTCAGAGTATTTTGCTTCTCTTCAAAATCCCCCTTTGTTCTGTGTGGCTTTTGTTTCAATGAAACTCTAGTATTTATAGGCTAATATTGGTAGCTTAGTGGGCTTTTGAGAAAGGTCCAAGTCCAAAATTTTTTATTATATTTTATTTATTTAATTATTTATTTAATTAATTAATTAATTAATTAAAATTTATTATTATTATTATTATTATTATTATTATTTTTTATATTTTTATTTTTTTTTGTAAAAAATTATTATTATTATTATTATTATTATTATTTTTCGTTTTTTTTTTGTTTTTTTTTTGTTTGGATCTAATTCTGATTGACATGATGAAATGCAATATGAAATGCTAAATGAATGCATGAATGAGGAGGGCAAATTTTGGGGTGTTACACCTCTTCACCCGCTTCGTCTATTCCCATAGAACCCGCAATCTCATAAAATTTAATGAGATGGGTATACGGATCTTCATGATCCATTCCGGTGAATGGATTTGCATAGAGAAGTTGGAGGATTCCGGTCTTCATCTCCGTATTTCTTCCTCCACGGGCAAATTGAGCATTTCTTCTTGGATTATTAGCGGACATTTCGGTACGATTGTCATCCGCCATGTTTCCGTCACAAGCCTCTACAACCACTTCTTCGATTGGAACAAGTGCGGAAGTAGATGCTTCTTCTCTCCGGTTCCTCTCTTCGGCTAGTTTCCTTCTTCTTCGTGTTTTGCTATTGAGCTTCCGAAGTGTTCTTTCAATTTCAGGATCGAATTGAAGTTGCTCCTCGGTTGCTTTTCCTCGCATGCACTAGAATCTACAAAACTAACAAACCAAGTGAAACAAAAGAGGGATAACAATAAAAGTAACAAAACATAAAACAATGAATTATTGCAATGCTTGTAATATCGACACCAATCCCCGGCAACGACGCCAATTTGTTGAAAAGTATATCTTCGACAAATATTTTTATATCGTATCCACAGAGATTGGTTGATATTACCGCCGTTCTATAATCCAAATGTTGTAAGTTTAGAAAGTAACAAGGTTGTTTTGGTTGAAAAGTTGTAAAATGGTTTTAATCTAATGTAAAAGCTTGGCAAGATTGGAGTTCACTATTTCAAATGCTTATGATTCCTTATGATAAATAAATAGATTCAAGATTATTGATGATGTTCAAGTATCCTCTCAAAGTCATTTATGTCTAAATGATATTGTGATAATCACTATATTGATCCTTAGACATTCTCTCCACCTAACTATCAATATAGAAATCTTTAATGCTTAATACCAAAGAAGAGTAATGAATAAATCTATCTCTACAACTTATTCACTACTTGAAAATCTGTTTTATGTCAAGACTCAAATAATCTCTCTCGACAACTACTCAAATCTGGTTTTCAACTTAGGGCAAACACAGTATTCAATACATCAACAATCTTTATCATATATATAAATCAACTAGAATACATAAACATATGAGAATAGCTACTACCTCCAATCTTGACAAAAGGGAGTTTAGCTCCTCATCATCATTGTTCAAAGCAGAAAGTTAAAGAAGAAAAACTCTGTTTTTCTCTCTTACAAAAAGCTCTCAATATCAATGTGTGAATGATAATAGTCTATGAATGTGAATAATGTGTTTTTCTCTCCTAAAAGAGTTGACATTTCCTTAATTGATCATTTCCATCCAAAGCAGAAAAGTTATCCCAAGGCAGACACCAAAATGGCAAAACCAGCTGGCCTTCAAAACAGCACTTTTGACCCAAAAATCAGTTTGCTGGATTCGCAGGGTTCGCGGGGCGAACCTTGTTCGCGGGGCGAACTGATGCTGTCTCATTGAGTTCGCGGGGCGAACTGAAGCTGCCTCAGTTTTCTTGCTTTGCAAGCTTCATCCAAAATCTTCCATATTATGATGCTGCAATCCAAAGCTTTCTCATCCAAAAATTCTTCAAAACTAACAAATATGTGTAATAAATATTCAAAACAAAATAAATGAAACCTAATTGCATTTATACAAAATAGTGAGAATAAAAGTGTGTAATTACATCAAAACTTGGTAAAAGGGACCAATAAAATGATATAAAAAGTAGTACCAATTGGTCCCTAACAACTCTCCCCAACTTAGCATTTTGTTTGTCCCTAAACAAAAGTTTCCACCCTTACAACCAAAGCAATGACACAAAAGATTGAAACAAGGATTTACCAAGGACATTCAATTGGTTCAAAAGCGTTTGGCATTTTCTCAATACACTTATCTCAATTCTAGACAAAACATGAATAAGGGAAATGGTAAAGTGCAAAAATCATTCCAAGGAATTCAAAGCCATATATGTCAAAATTGAATCAAACTTACACACACATCATACTAATGATGAATAACATGAAGGGTTACTTTCACTCATCCAAGCAATTAAATCAACAATAACTCAAATCATGTGGTTATCACAACAAGTACCAAATCATGTAAAAAATGAGAATCAAGAGGTCTTTCAAGGTTGTAATGTGGCTTAGGTTACAAGAAAGGATATGATTAAGAGAATTCAACCAAATTGCTTATCCTAAGGGAGCATTGTCAAACATTTAACTCTACACAATTTCCCTTTCTTTGATCCCTATCTTTTTCGTTTTCTTTTTCTTTTCAAATCCACACAACCATGAGCATTTTCTTTGCTTTTTTTTTCTATTCTTTTTTTTTCTTTGCTCTATGGTTTCAAGGGTGATTTCTTTTTCTTGTTTCTTTTCATATTTTCACCCTTTCATAAAAACTCACTTTGCCAAGTTTTTAATCAACTTTTCACTTTACTCTCCCCAACTTTAGATTCCAAAACCAAATTTATTCAATAATGCTCCCTACTTAGAAATAAGCAAAAGGCAAAATTTTGCAAACAACTCGGTTTGAGGTTTCAACTGATACGAAAGAAATTAGGATTCATTTATTCCACAATTTTCAATTGATTTTACAATGATCAATCAAATGAATCCTAAAATAAGCTCAAAGGGGGTTAACTAAGGATTATTCCTCACAAGGTTAGTTGATTCAAACTTTTTGGTCAAGTGGTTTTTCTCACAAACAATGCCTCTATCATTTTCAAAATTTTCACACAAAAATAGATTGATGCATGATTTAGCATGATAAGAATGAGTTAAAATAATGCTCGGTTTCCCGCTTTTTAGTGTACAATGGAAAGCCTCCTCACAATTGGTTAAGTCCTATTTTGATTCAAAAATGACATATACTTCAATGAATTTATGACATGGAATTTGCACACATCATCAAACTACTCATGTTAAGTCTAGAAAGCGATAAAGTGTACCTTGAAATGCCGACACTAATTCTTATCATCACCATTCGAAGTGTCCTATGCTTCTTTCTTTGCGATCATTTCTCGGTTGCTTTAAGCTTGACTTAAGAGTAAGAACAATTAAACAACAATGTTGGTAAATCAATTTGATTGTAACACACTTAAATTTCAAAAAGTATTCATGCAATTATCAAGAAAAACTCTAAAGTTCAACAAACTCCTCAATCTTCCTTCAACTCATCGGCATGGGTTACACCACCTCCTGCACCCCCCAAAAAAATTGGCTTGCCCTCAGGCCACTTAGCATAATCAACAAAATCCTCTTAGGAAGGGAATGGAGAGGGGAAGTTTTAAAATTTGGAGGTTTGGACGTGGAGTAGCGAGGTTGTTGAAAGAATCTCCTAAGTTCATGAAAATAGGAATGAAACGAAAATGACATAAAACAAAAGGTTTTTTTTTTTTTCAGTTCGCGGGGCGAACTTTTTTCGCGGGGCGAACTGAAGGAAATTTCAAAAAAATTGGTTCTGCCATTCACTGTTCGCGGGGCGAAGCTTGTTCGCGGCGCGAACTGAAGCTGTGAATTCAGTTCGCGGGCCGAACGGTAAAAAACAGAACCCAATTTTTTCAAAATTTAACACAGCAGAAAAAAGATTAAAATGTAGACTTACAACGTTGGGTTGCCTCCCAACAAGCGCTTTGTTTAACGTCGTTTAGAGCTCGACGGTTCAACGGTCTTCACGATCCGGCTTTGTTGAGCAACTTCCTCAAGGGCTTTGTTGTCTTTAAGAGGTTCTTGATGAACCTTCGATAAAATCCGACACCACCCGTTTTCGGAACTATTCGCACAACACTCACCCATTCACCATTGGAAATAGAACAAATCATCCCGACCTCTACTAAGTTGACAACTTCCTTCTTTTTTAGCACTCGCATCAATCGATTCTCCTCTTTTGTGGATAATGTATTACTAACGACCACCGGTTTAGTGCAGTCATCACCAAGGAACGAATACTTCAAATTTGGCTCTAGTTTTGGCTCTTCCACTTCCTTTGTCATATCCAAGCCTTCGTTTTTGGTCAAAACTTTGTAGACTCCGATAAGAGATTTCTCTGATGGATTAGAAAGATGAACCTGGTCTGCGATATCAACTAGTCCCTCTTTGGTGGCATCGATTCGGAAGGAGTCACACTTACCATTGAAATTGCTTTTTGGCTTCAAAAAGATTGAAGGCTACCTCTTCATCTTGCACCCTCACTTTCATTAGTCCATCATCAATATCAATCATCATTCGGGCCGTTTTCATGAATGGTCTTCCAAGAATTATAGGGACATCACGATCCTCATCCATGTCTACTATCACAAAATCTACCGAAAACAAGAATTTGTCCACTTTCACTAACATGTCTTTAGCGATTCCGTATGGTGAAGTGGTAGACTTGTCAGCTAGTTGTAAAGTCATCCTTGTCGATTTGATCTCAACATTTCCCAATCTTTTAACAATTGAGAGGGGGATTAAATTGATGCTAGACCCCAAGTCAATCAAACCATTACCAATGTATGTGCTTCCAATGGTTACTGGTAAAACGACTCGGCCCGGATCAGATTCCTTTCTTAGGAGGGTCTTTTGAATGATGGCACTACAACGTGCATCAAGCAAGATGGTTTCGTCTTCCACGTGTCTCCTCTTCTTTGTAAGAATGTCCTTCATGAACTTAGCATACCGTGGCATTTGTTCTAATGCATCAGCAAATGGAATGTTGATTTGGAGTTGCTTGAAGATGTCCATGAACCGTGCATAATGTCTTGCATTATCCTTCTTTGATGGTGCGTGCGGATAGGGTAGATGTTGAACTGGAATGACATTCACTACTTTGTCCCTTGTTTTCTTTTCTCTTGGTTTAATTTCCTTCCTCATTTCCGCTTCACACTGCTGTTCTTCCATCAATTGCTGATTCTGCTGTTTTCGCGGCGCGAAGGAAGATCGCGGCGCGAACTTAGCAGTTTCTGCCACTTTCTCCTTCCCACAAGCCACATCCTCATTTTCCAGCACAGCATCCATATCATTCTCAACTGTAATTTCCTCACCTTTTTTACTTGCCAACTCTCTACCGCTTCTAGTAAAAATTGCTTTACAATGCTCCTTTGGGTTGGGTTGAGTGTTAGCGGAGAAAGAAGATCCTGCATTTTGTTCCGACAGTTGCTTTGCAAGTTGGCCTACTTGAGTTTCCAGATTTTTAATTGCTGCTTCGTTACTCTTCTGATTTGCCATGGAAGCTTGCATGAATTGTTGAAGAGTATCCTCTAGCTTGGAACTTCCTCCTTGCGACTCCTGTCCTTGAGAATTTGGATGTTTGTAAGGACTTTGCTGCTGAAAATTTTGATTGTTGAACCTTGATGGTTGATAACCTTGATTGTTCCTTTGATAGCCTTGATTTTGATTGTTCACATAGCTTACTTCTTCTAGTGGAGGACAAAAACCAGTAGGCTGATCTCCTTGACATAATTCGCAACATGCTACTTGATGTCGAACTTGAGACCCTTGAATTTCCTTCATTTGCTGTGGAAGCTTGGCCATTTGTTGAGTAAGCAACTCCACTTGTTGAGAGAGTAGCTTGTTTTGAGCAAGAATGGCGTCATTGGTATTTAACTCAAGAACTCCCGGTTTACGTTGTGAAGGGCTACGGTCATGTTGACTTTGGTGATCATTGAGTGCCATCCGATCAATAATGACTTTAGCTTCTTCCGCATTCTTTGACATAAGAGAGCCACCCGCGGTAGCATCCAAAAGTGTTCTGTGAGTTGATTGGAGCCCATTTAGAAAAATATGGACTTGAGTGAGCTCATCAAAACCATGTCCCTTGCATTTTCTCAACATTGACTTGAATCTTTCCCAAGCTTCATTTAGAGACTCGTTGCCTCCTTGAGTGAATACCGCAATAGCCGTTTTGGCTTCCATGAATCGGGATTGAGGGAAGTATCTTTCTAAGAACTTTTCTTCTAGTAAATTCCAATCCGTAATCACTCTCGGTGCTTGATCAAGGTACCACTCTTTTTCCTTTCCCACTAAGGAGTGTGGGAACATCCTTTTGAATAGTGCCTCTTCACCCGCTTCGTCTATTCCCGTAGAACCCGCAATCTCATAAAATTTAATGAGATGGGTATACGGATCTTCATGATCCAT
Organism: Lathyrus oleraceus; assembly: GCF_024323335.1. Taxonomy (NCBI): domain Eukaryota; kingdom Viridiplantae; phylum Streptophyta; class Magnoliopsida; order Fabales; family Fabaceae; genus Lathyrus; species Lathyrus oleraceus. The sequence continues at coordinate 237,600,695 of NC_066579.1, read as the reverse complement.
TCCGGTGAATGGATTTGCATAGAGAAGTTGGAGGATTCCGGTCTTCATCTCCGTATTTCTTCCTCCACGGGCAAATTGAGCATTTCTTCTTGGACTATTAGCGGACATTTCGGTACGATTGTCATCCTCCATGTTTCCGTCACAAGCCTCTACAACCACTTCTTCGATTGGAACAAGTGCGGAAGTAGATGCTTCTTCTCTCCGGTTCCTCTCTTCGGCTAGTTTCCTTCTTCTTCGTGTTTTGCTATTGAGCTTTCGAAGTGTTCTTTCAATTTCAGGATCGAATTGAAGTTGCTCCTCGGTTGCTTTTCCTCGCATGCACTAGAATCTACAAAACTAACAAACCAAGTGAAACAAAAGAGGGATAACAATAAAAGTAACAAAACTTAAAACAATGAATTATTGCAATGCTTGTAATATCGACACCAATCCCCGGCAACGGCGCCAATTTGTTGAAAAGTATATCTTCGGCAAATATTTTTATATCGTATCCACAGAGATTGGTTGATATTACCGCCGTTCTATAATCCAAATGTTGTAAGTTTAGAAAGTAACAAGGTTGTTTTGGTTGAAAAGTTATCTTGTGAGTAAATGTCACTAAAAACAGTAAAATGGTTTTAATCTAATGTAAAACCTTGGCAAGATTGGAGTTCACTATTTCAAATGCTTATGATTCCTTATGATAAATAAATAGATTCAAGATTATTGATGATGTTCAAGTATCCTCTCAAGGTCATTTATGTCTAAATGATATTGTGATAATCACTATATTGATCCTTAGACGATCTCTCCACCTAACTATCAATATAGCAATCTTTAATGCTTAATACCAAAGAAGAGTAATGAATAAATCTATCTCTACAACTTATTCACTACTTGAAAATCTGTTTTATGTCAAGACTCAAATAATCTCTCTCGACAACTACTCAAATCTGGTTTTCAACTTAGGGCAAAAACAGTATTCAATACATCAACAATCTTTATCATATATATAAATCAACTAGAATACATAAACATATGAGAATAGCTACTACCTCCAATCTTGACAAAAGGGAGTTTAGCTCCTCATCATCATTGTTCAAAGCAGAAAGTTAAAGAAGAAAAACTTTGTTTTTCTCTCTTACAAAAAGCTCTCAATATCAATGTGTGAATGATAATAGTCTATGAATGTGAATAATGTGTTTTTCTCTCCTAAAAGAGTTGACATTTCCTTAATTGATCATTTCCATCCAAAGCAGAAAAGCTATCCCAAGGCAGACACCAAAATGGCAAAACCAGCTGGCCTTCAAAACAGCACTTTTGACCCAAAAATCAGTTTGCTGGATTCGCAGGGTTCGCGGGGCGAACCTTGTTCGTGGGGCGAACTGATGCTGTCTCATTCAGTTCGCGGGGCGAACTGAAGCTGCCTCAGTTTCCTTGCTTTACAAGCTTCATCCAAAATCTTCCATATTATGATGCTGCAATCCAAAGCTTTCTCATCCGAAAATTCTACAAAACTAACAAATATGTGAAATAACTATTCAAAACAAAATAAATGAAACCTAATTGCATTTATACAAAATAGTGAGAATAAAAGTGTGTAATTACATCAAAACTTGGTAAAAGGGACCAATAAAATGATATAAAAAGTAGTACCAATTGGTCCCTAACAGTAAATATCTCCTGTAATGACCCCTTGAGTATATATCTCCTTAATGTAGTGGGGTATTCATTACCATTAGAGATATTGACTAAATCCAAGGTAAACCATACAAGTTGAGTCGCCACCGCACTTCTATTTATCCAAAGGAATGGTTAGAAAGCGAACAAAAACCTAAAAGTTTTATCAAATCAAAAATTATAAAAATGTCAGAGATCGGGGTAAGGGGGTTGGTTATGCAATGGGATGGTTTTAAGCAGCCAAAACATCCTAGGTACTCCTAGGGAGCCCTTTTCACACTTGTTGTAAGGTTGGTATTTTATGAAAAATTATTTGTGCAAACATGATTGAAGATATGAGAAGAGAATATACAAGTTATTTACAATTTGTGTTTGGATGGATAAACCCATTGCCTACGTACCATCTTAAAAAAGATTAGGATCAAAACCTCATAGTTCAGGGTAAAAATCTCAAAACAAGTTGGTGAATTGATTGGTCCAAAAGCCTTAAGGTCTTTTGTTATCCAAGGGATAAAACTCAACCTAAAACCACAAATCCACCATGTGAGGATAGCTTCAATATGCTAGTGAGGGGTTAACCCTATAATAAGCATGGAAGACTCATTGTCCATCACTAAGGTTATAGGTGAGTATTACATCTACCTCAATGATAACTCAAACCTAATAGCTAAGGGTTTATGAAAAGTTTTAATAAGAAAGTGGCCATTGAAACCACAAAAGCATTTGAATGGGTTATATTTATCAATGAAAAGTATTTAAAAACTATGGTCAAAGTTGACTTAAAGATTCAATTCAAAATAAGTGTTATGAAAAGAATGTTTGAAAATCAAAAGCATAATGCTTAGGTTTCTAATGTTTAAAAAGAAGTGTTAAATGTTTGCACAAAAGTTTTGGTTTGGGTTAGAGTGAAAGGAAGAAGAAGAATGGCTAGAGTCCTAATCATACAAGAGATGAAGGAAAAGAAACAAGACCACAAATGGAGTTCCTCTCTTGAGATCATATTGATGATCCAAGTAGCTCCCATCCTTTGGAATAAGCAAGCAAAATAAGTGTAAGCTCAAGCAATCAAGATAACCAAGCAAGCTCTTAGAAGATTCCCAATGGCTCTTGCATCTTTCACTTTGGATGAACATGGAAATGGTTCTTCAATTTGGCTCAAGTAGGATTCCCTAACACAAAAGCACACACATCAAAAATTTCCATGAAGTAAATCAAGAATGGACAAGAGTGAGTTTAGAGATTTGGTTCTTCCAATCCATCTTCAACATTAAGGCCTTTTTACTCCAATTTGCATAGGGAATGTCCTAGAAACTAATTCCTATTGTCCATTTTTTGCATTTGGTCCACAACAATCAAACAAAAACACAAGCACAATAATATATACACAATTATGTGCTCAAGTGAGCAAAAGACAAATTGCATTAACATAAACATGTGCTCAAATAAGCAAAGGAAAAAGCAAATGAATAATATGTACAAGAATACTAAATTGCATAAATGTAAAGAGCAAGAATTAAATGTTAATGGTTAATGGTTAGTGTTGGAGTTAGTGTGCCATAAGGCAATTTAGCGCTATGTTAAGCAATCGTAATTGGACTTATGTAGAAGTCACAACTATCTGAGGTCGGTCAATAATAATGTAGGCAACAACACAAGTTAGAGATCTTGATTAGTGAATCAAGCTCCTAAAACTTGCCATGCCAAAAAGAAGATGAGAAATGATCTTGTATTGATTTAGGTTCTTTGTTTGATTAGGAAGCAACCTATCCTTAATGCAAAGTCATTCACTTGATCCATGATCAAGTTGAATTAGATTTGAATCAAGGAAGATTAAGCCTCCCATGTATCAAGGCTAACCACCAATCTTTAACTCATTGATCAAAAAAGAAAAAGAAAAAGAAGAAGAAGAAGAATATTAAAGTGCATTAATGAAAATGGAAGGTAACAATCAACAAGCAATGACCAAAGATAGAGAAGATCAAGGTCAAACAATGGAAAACAGAAGTAAGATGAAGATTAGAAGTCAAGAAACAAATAAAATATTTTTGGTATTTTTCAATATTAAAAATAAAACTTGAATTAAAATAATAAAGAAAGGTCAAACTTCAAAATCACTTCAAATCAACTTTGAAAAGTCCAAGTGAATTATCCCAAGTTCAACAAGGTCAAACAAAGTTTGACAAAAAAATTCAGCATTTTTAGCAGTCAGAAACTATTTTTAATAAATTAAAAATGCATAAAAATAACCTAATTGATTTAAAATCTCAAATAATTCTCAAATCAATTAATAAATTGATGAGAATATTTTTCATAGATCTATCATCATTCAAAGAGGTTGGAAAAAGATTTTTGTATTTTTTGGATATCAAAAACTATTTAAAATGAATTAAAAATAAGTAGAAAAAAGAAAATTCCTAAAAAATATCAAATGATAAAATAAAAATTTTTATAAACTAGAAATTAAAAGGAGAAAAATGCAATTGGTCTCATATTTTTTGGACCAATAATGAAGGAGATATGAATTTTTTTAAAATGAACTGGAATTAAAAGAAATAAAAGAAAATAGAAATCAGAAATTAAAATGATGAAAATGCAAGGGGCGTCTGATGAGACCTCATTAATTGACGTGGATCATCACGTGGCCAGGAAGCGCACGCTCACCATGCACTCTAGTCAACTGAATCGCACAGGGCCATTAAAATAGTCATAACAATGGATGGATGGGATTTGATCTGGAAAATGAAATGGAAGGCTCAGATTTAATCTGGAGAAGAGACGGTGACCAGCGCCACCGTCTTCTCCGGCCAACTTCCGGCCAAGCTCAAAATTGCAGAGAAAAAAATGTTAACCAAATGCCACGATCTTGGTACCAATCGAAAGCTGGGGTGATGTACATCACCCCTGTACAAACCAAATCCACTATAGGTTTCTACATTGAGAGAAATCAGAGATGGAAATTCTGTGGTGTTCATGCAATGCAAATTAATTGATTAGCTCATGCAATGCAAATTAATTGATTTTCCAAAATTGCATTGCATGAGGGCCCAAGTCCACTTGGATTTGGTAGCTGAACAATGATAGAAGCAAATTGGACGTGCAAATGGTACAGGATTAGCTCATGCAATGCAAATTAATTGATTTTCCAAAATTGCACCAATATGTTTAGGTCTTCGAAAATGCCATGTTCAAACTTGAAACACAGCCTTATGAGTAATGGTTGGAAATTTTTTTGCATGAGGATCATTTGTTATGTTGATAAAAACTTCATTTGAGACTTGGAATTTGATGAAAAGTGGTCATGAAGTGTAGGGTGCAAAACATGTACATGTGAGATTTTCAAAATTGGCCAAATGACAAAATCTTCAACATCAAAGTTTTATATCTTTTCAAGGCCATAAATTCGGACTTATATTTTGCATCATTTGGATTTGTTATGAAGAAGTTATGGGCACTTGAAGTTGGACTTTTTCACATTTCAATGCTTTTGGTCCAAAGTGACCTATAATGTTTTTCATTATCACATGTATTTATTTTAGGATTTTGAAATTTTGTTCAACATAACAATTGAATTATACATCTTAAGCTTTCCAATGCATTTGATCCCACCTCAAAATCATGAAAAATAAAGGAGTTATGTCCTTGGGAAGTTGACCCAAAATTAGGGTTTCAGTCTAAATGACCTATAACGTCTTGGAATGGATGATGATATTCCAAGCTTCAAATAAATTTTTTATGATCATGAAAGTTGTTCATATGGTTCTTAATAACATTTTTTCTCTTGGGGTCATATCCATTTGACAAACACATCAAAAGTTAGGTCTCAGTGTATTTCAAAATAGTTAGATGAATTGATTGATCAACTTCTCAAGTCCAAACCTCATATCTTGATGAATTGATGATTGAGGACACTCAAATAAGTTTGAATATGCATGAAATGATGAATTAAAGAACTTTCCTTGATTGTATTTGATCATGGGTTGAGGTTGCTTCATGAGCAAGGCACAGTTGATGAACAGATGAATTAGGGTTTCCTTGGGAAACAAGCCTCAAACCATTTGATTTGCTTTGATCAAAATGATGAATTGAGGTACTTGGGAGGCATATTTGATGGATGAGAGCTTTGGGAGCCATTGCCATGCCTGCTTTCATCTTCAATTGGCCCAATCAATGCACATAGGCTCTCATAGAAGCTTTGGATCTTGTGACTGCTCAAGCTACAAACAAGAGATGTTAGTGACATATTTTTGTGCTTTTGGTTAGTAAATAAAATGAGAAAAGCAATAATATACAATTCGAGCATGCTTGGTGATCTCAAACCAAACTCTTAAGGGATCCCACCCAAAGGTTAAGGAGCCAAGATGCTATGATCCTTGAGGCAAGATGCAATGTGAAATGATATGATGCCATGAGGGATCTTAGGGTAAAAATTGGGGTCTTACAAATGCCCCTATTTAAGGTCATTCTAGCCGGAGAAGTGAAGGTTAAAATCTTCGTCTCGACGAGGTAGAATGGGTTTAAATAATAACAAAGTGAAAAGAAATCTTGGTCCCTAAGAGACCTCATGATGAAAATGCGTGTATGCAAAAAGTAATACTTTGTGGAGATATGTGTCCACAAAGAGAAAAGAAATCTGGAGAAACTGACCATCCATATGAGTAATACACTCAATGGGACAGAGACTCTGGGGATTCTTATGGGGATAAGAGAGGGAATAAAATGCATGAGCATGTCACGACTTAGAACTTACTGGGAGACACGAGATGAATTCCATGAAAATAACTCAATGGAAAGACTCGAGCTAACTCAGAGATGCATGTATTGGGTAATATGCCAATACAACAAAAACTATCCACAAAGGATACTTCGGATAAAAATCCGGACTCAGACGGGGAGTAATCCACTAAGGGACTTCACTAGGAAGTGTCCAAACAGGACTCATCTGAGGAAACAACAGGATAAGGTATTACCGGTTACTGGGTAATAAGCTCAAAGAGACATGTGATCGAAACACCGGTATGAGGGTGAAGGAACAACATGCTCAGGGAGAATGAATATCTAAGACCGGTATAAGGGTGAGAGATATCAAACATCCAAAAACATCTGAGGAAAACCTAAAAAGGTATATTTCAACTCAGGAAATCTGACTCCACAGGGGACAAAAGTCATAATAAGGAGCAGAAGGAAGAAACACCAGGGATACCAGTTATTGGGCATATAATAGGTGACCAACCAAGGCGTGAATTGGGGAATATTTCCAAGACACTCATCATCCAAAAGGAGGGCTAAAAAGCAAACTCAATTTACAGGATGGACATTCGACTCCGCCAAAAGGGGATACGAATCTTACTCGACTGGGGAAGAACAAAAGACTTCGACCAGAGAGCGCTTGAGATATATTATCTATTACCGTCAGAACATAGATAACATGCTCGCATGGAAGACTATCCACAATAGGCTACCGGGTTAATAAAGGATAAATTGACCGAAGGGAAAGGACATTGGGATACCGAATATTAGGTGTAAAATGATGACCAATCAAAGGGAGAAATGATCATTACCAGCCAAGAGTAAATGAAAGATGACTTGCTGGGGATACATTGATAAAGGCAATGACCCGGGAGATATATCACCGATTACTGGGAGATATACTCAAAAAGTGAAGGAATATCGATACTGAATATTGGATAAAGATAACCGACAAAGAGGGGATTACATCTACCGGATACTAGGTAGAAAACCACGGAAGAGTAACCGCCATTGGTTAGGATGAACAAAATAAGGTTAACTCTGCAAGGGGATAAAATGGGGTTTACAACTACCGGTATGAGGGTAGAAAACCACGGAAATAGGACTTATAACTACCGGTTACTGGGTAGGAGGCCACAGATTCCGTCGGGGAATAGATGGACAATTACTGGTTACTGAGCAATCATTCATCTAAACTATGGGGAAGTGCAGGGGAAATATCAAAAGGAGTCGATCTAGGAACAAACTATAGGGACACACTGAAACAAGACTCAACCCAATGAGGATATATCTCAGGGGAGAACTTCATTCCAATATATGTGTTGGGGAGGAAAGTGAAATAACAACCAACCACGAGGACATAACTCAGTGGGGAATATGGAAGAAAGGAAAGACACTTTCTGCCTATGGGGGTGACTCTATATGGAGAGATCAGACACAAACATCTGCTTGGGGAAATATATACCACCAAATAGCACGAGACAACAATCGAAGATATATATGGCAAAGGATGCAGCATGAATATCTGAATGTTAAGAATATGCATATATACGTGGTTTATGTATGATGAATGCTGACATAACATACATATCTAACACAAACAGGTCCAAGAATCAATGGACAAACATCCGGTACTACATCTCAAGAGAGAAAGCCAGGCCCACTGGAGAACATCCAATCTAATGGGGGCAACAGATACCAGGAAACCAAGATCTCTGCAGGGAAAGGAGAGCCAGTCACTCCAGCTGGGGACAGGATCAACACACGGATAAAATCCACCATATAATCAACTCTACCGGGGAGATTATCAAAGAGGGAAATGAAACTCTATGGGGAACAAACCACCAATTAGAAGGTTCCAAAACCTACAAATCTTGCATTGCTGAAGACATCATATCTGTTGAGGAGGAGAGAGAACTACTCCGCTGGGGAAGGAAAGATAAACACCTTCATCAACCACCTTTCTCGGGAGGAAACCACAAACGGGCTATGATCAGACAATTCCACTATGGAAACACTGCTGACGACCGAATTGAGGATTACCCATAGGCAAATACTGGGGATACCCTGCTGGTGACCATACTGGGGAGTAAAAGTGGGATCAAACCTGCTAAGGATGGTCGAGGAGCAAACTTGCTGGATATCAAAAGTAGACAAATCCACAGGGGAAAAGCTACAAACCAAATTTGATGATAACTCCGCTTATGCTGAGGATTTCCTGTTTGCTCTGGCGGAGATTAGCATATTCAATTTACCAATTTATAAGGGATTTTAGGTCAATCCACGCAAGGAATGTCAACCATATAATTTATAACACAAACGCTAATTCCATACTCACTGGGGAATTAGAAGATTAAGACTGCATTCGAAACTCCAAACTCTCTGGGGGATTTGTGGGATGTATAATTTCTTTTATGCCCGCGGAGGAGACATCCTGAAAGACAAATGAAGAGGATACGAGTATGCTGGGAACATGAACAAATGTCTTACCCTTTCAGAAATCATACCATTCTTGGGAGAGCACTGAAGATGTCCCAAGTATCCCTTTTGTCATTGTGAATGTTCACCTTGTTTAAAAACACCTTTTTATGAAAATTTTAAAACAATGATATTCTTCAATTAAAACATGCAAAATATTTGTTGAATAGAAACAAACAAGAGTGCAAAGAATTGGATAAAGGCTCAAATTTATTTGATGGAATGGTAGTCTGCAAATGACAAGACTCCGTGGATCTTTACAAATTTGAAATTAGTGATATATATTGGAAAAGGGCTACATTGAACATAATGACCATTTCTCCACCAACTCTGAATCCGATGTATTTGAAGCTTTAGTTGACGATGACTGAGCGAGAATCTTTGGCAGATGACAGTTGTAGAACAAAGTCTTGTCAGGATGCAGTTACTTGCCAAATCCCTAATTATTTCCTAGATTACCCCAGGGTGAGGTACTCAATCTAGCGGGATACATATTCATTCTTTATGTCTCTAACCTTTGCCTGGACCTCCCTTTCGGGTTTTCAATCCACCGAGACACTCATTTTTGCCTAAGCCGCCCTTTCGGGTTTTCAACTTAGCGAGCTATTCTGTTTTTATTTTAGGCGAAGTATTTCTTGACTGCATCTGAATTCACAGGACGACTGAAATCCTCCCCGTCCATAGTTGTAAGTATCAAAGCACCGTCGGAAAAGGCTCTCTTAACAACATATGTCCTTCATAGTTTTGAGTCCACTTGCACCTAGAATCGGGCGCGAAAGACAAGACTTTCTTGAGCATAAGGTCACCTTCTCGGAACACACGAGGCTTGACCTTCTTATCAAAGGATTTCTTCATCCTTTGCTGATATAACTTACCATGGCACATGGCAGTCAATCTCTTCTATTCTATCAAATTTAGTTGGTCGTAACGACTCTGAACCCATTCAGCATCAGTCAACTTGGCTTCCATCGAAACTCTCATTGATGGGATCTCCACCTCTACTGGGAGCACAACTTCCATGCCGTAAACAAGAGAGAAAGGGGTTGCCCCTGTTGAAGTGTGGCAGATGTACGGTATCCATGCAAAGCAAATGGCACAATTTCATGCCAATCTTTGTACGTGACAACCATCTTCTTGACAATCTTCTTGATATTCTTATTAGCAGCTTCAACAACCCCATTCATCTTGGGTCTGTAAGGGGAAGAATTATGATGTGCAATCTTGAACTCGCTACACAGCTCTTTCATCATCTTGTTGTTCAAGTTAGATCCATTATCAGTAATGATCTTATCTGGTACACCATAACGGCATATGAGTTGATTCTTGATAAACTTCACAACCACATTCCTGGTCACGTTTGCGTATGACGCCGCTTCAACCCACTTGGTGAAGTAATCAATTGCTACGGGAATAAATCTATGACCGTTGGACGCTTTTGGCTCTATCATGCCAATCATGTCAATTCCCCATATAGAGAAAGGCCATGGTGATGAAATCACATCAGAAGTGTCAGTGGAATATGAATCTTGTCCGCATAAATTTGACACTTGTGGCATTTTTTCACATATTTGCAGCAGTCAGACTCCATTGTCAGCCAATAGTAGCCCGCTCTCAACATCTTTCTAGCCATGGCATGTCCATTGGAATGAGTACCGAATGAACCCTCATGGACCTCAATCATTAACAGGTTTGCTTCGTGTCTATCCACGCATCTGAGCAAAACCATGTCAAAGTTTCTCTTATAAAGCACATCGCCATTAAGGTAGAAACTGCCTGATAATCTCCTCAATATTTTCCTATCTTTAACAGATGCCCCAGGCGGGTAAATCTGAATTTGTAGAAAACATTTGATATCATAATACCAGGGCTCATCATCTTGCACCTCCTCTACTGCAAACACATGAGCTGGTCTATCCAAGCGCATCACAGTGATATTGGGAACCTCATTCTAGAGTCTCACCACGATCATTGAAGAAAGTGTAGCAAGTGCATCTGCCATTTGATTCTCATCTCGAGGAATATGATAGAAGTTAACCTCAGTAAAGAACGTTGAAATCCTCCTCGCATAATCTCTATATGGGATGAGGCCAGGCTGATTCGTCTCCCATTCACCCTTAATCTGATTGACAACAAGGGCCGAATCACCATAAACATCAAGATGCTTGATCCTAAGATCAATACATTCTTCCAATCCCATAATACAGGCCTCATACTCAGCCATATTATTCGTGCATTTGAAAGTTAACCTTGCTGTAAAAGGGAAATGTGTGCCGTGAGGAGTAATGATCACTGCCCCAATACCATTTCCATACTGATTTACAGCGCCATCAAACACCATGCTCCATCGGGAACTAGGCTCTGGTCCTTCATCGAGCGTAGGCTCATCGCAATATTTCATTTTCAAATACAGAATCTCCTCATCTGGGAAGTCATACTGAACTGACTGATAATCCTCAATTGGTTGATGTGCCAAGTGGTCAGCCAAGATACTACCTTTAATAGCTTTCTGAGCTTGATACTCAATATCATACTCAGACAACAGCATCTGCCAACGGGAAATCCTCCTAGTTAAAGCAGGATTCTCAAAGATATACTTGATTGGATCCATTTTGGATATCAACCAAGTCGTATGATTCAACATATACTGGCGTAAGGGCTTAGCAGCCCAAGCCAAAGCACTTCATGTTTTCTCGAGCATTGAGTATCGAGACTCACAATCAGTGAACTTCTTACGCAGGTAGTAGATAACATATTCTTTCTTCCCTGTCTCGTCTTGCTGACCAAGGACACAACCCATTGAGTCTTCAAGAACAGTTAGGTCCATAATTAAAGGTCTTCCATCCACAGGCGAAGACAAAATCGGCGGCTCGGACAGATACTCTTTAATATTGTCAAAGGATTTTTGGCAATCCTCGGTCCAATTATGAGACTGATCTTTCCGAAGGAGCTTGAGTATCGGCGCACATGTGGCAGTCATGTGGGATATAAATTTGGAAATATAATTCAAGCGGCCAAGAAAACCTCAGAATTGCTTCTCAGTTTTGGGCGCAAGTACCTCTTGTATTGCTTTGACCTTGACAGGATCAACTTCAATACCTCTTTCACTAACAATAAAGCCCAATAACTTGCCGGAACGGACTCCAAATGTACACTTGTTAGGATTCAGACGAAGTTTATACTTCATCAACCGCTGAAAAAGCTTCAACAAGTGCTCAACATGTTCAACTTCCGTTCTTGACTTTGCAATCATATCATCAACATATACCTCGATCTCCTTGTGCATCATATCATGAAACAAGGTAGTCATAGCTCGTTGATACGTGGCTCCGACGTTCTTCAAACCGAAGGGCATCACTTGATAACAGAATATTCCCTAAGGTGTGATGAATGTTGTCTTCTCCATATCCTCGGGTGCCATCTTAATCTGATTATATCCGAAAAATACGTCCATAAATGAGAAGACATTGAATTTAGCTGTATTGTCTACCAACATATCAATATGTGATAGAGGAAAGTCATCTTTCGGACTAGCTTTATTCAAGTCTCTATAGTCCACACACATTCAAACTTTTCCATCTTTCTTAGGTACGGGCACAATATTGGCAACCCATTGAGGATATGTAGAAGTCACCAAAAAACCCCCATCAATTCGCTTCTGAACTTCTTCTTTAATCTTCACTACCATATCAGGATGAGTTCTTCTGAGCTTCTGCTTCACAGGCACGTACTCAGGCTTCGAAGGCAGGAAATGTTGCACGATATCAGTATCCAGACCAGGCATGTCTTCATATGACCAGGAAAATACATCGACGTATTCTCGTAGCAACTCAATCAACCCCTTCATTACAGATTCTTCCAGGAGTGCCCCAATCTTTACTTCTCGCATACAATCCTTAGACCCCAAGTTGACTGTTTCCAGATTCTCAAGATGCGGCTGAATGATCTTCTATTCGTGTTCAAGTAAACGGGTAATCTCATCAGGAATCTCTTCAACATCATCTTCCTCCGCCTCAAATACAGGGAACTCAAAGTTGGGAGATGGTGTTGGATCATTATGTTCAATGGGTTTTATCAACCTGCATAATGATTTTGGATATAAAAAGAGATTTTAGAATTCAACCAAGGCAAATTATTATGCAGATGAAAATATTGATTTTATTCTATTTTTAGGGTTTTATAGTGATCACCAATTTCATGCAAAAAGCAAAAAGTGAAAATAATTGGAAAAACAAACATTTAACATGAATTTATTGAATGAAAATATCATTGTATTTATGAGCCAACAATGTCATCACTCCTCCTTTTGGCATGGGAGAAGGGTTTTTAAACAAAATGAACATTACTTTGACTGATGGATAACTGTTGGTACATCAACAATGACCCAATTATTGCAGACCCCTCCAAGGATGACAAAGTTGCCAGAATCTTCCTCTGCATCCTCTTCCACAATGGAAGCAGCTTCCTTTTCTTCAACGGTGTGGATGAAACCACCACTCGGGAACCGCCCATGCTTGTTGAAAGCGCCAGAAGAATACCCTATGTCAGCCCGAGATTTGTTGTCTTCCAGCTTGATCATTTGTCCTAAACTGGTAGTTGTGCCATGCTCAATGGCCAACTTAGCATCATTGTAGGACGCAAATGAAGAAGTTCCTTTCTTAGTAGGCTCAGCAATAGATAAATCTTGGAACGGTGTTCCAACTTCATCCTCAGCATCTATGTAAGAAAAGGAAGACAAATGGCTAACCAGGAGAGCCTTCTCTCCCCCTACCACCACCAGCTTCTTGTTCTTGACAAATTTCCGTTTCTGGTGTAGGATGGATGTCACGGCGCCTACCTTGTGAATCCATGGTCTGCCCAACAGACATCTATATGATGGGTGGATACCCATGACCTCAAAATTGATCTGGAAATCACTTGGTCCAATCTTGACTGGGAGTTCAACCTCTCCAATCACAGTTTTGCGGGATCCATCAAAAGCTTTAACCACTACTCCACTCTTCCTCATGGGAGGCCCCTGATATGACAATCTAGCAAGAGTGGATTTTCGCAACACATTCAACGATGATCCAGTGTCTACCAGCACATTAGACATGGCATCATCCTTACAGCTCATGGATATGTGTAGTGCCAAATTGTGGTCTCTTCCCTCCTCAAGGAGATCAGCATCACAAAAACTCAAATTGTTACAAGCGGTAATGTTTACAATAATACTATTAAATAGTTCTATTGTGACGTCATGATCTACATACGCCACATCCAACACCTTCTGCAGAGCTTCACGGTGTGGTTCTGAATTCATTAACAAAGATAACACAGAGATCTTTGATGGCGTCTGTAGAAGCTGATCTACAATGTTGTATTCACTCCTTTTGATGAGCCTCAACATCTCATCACAGTCTTCTTTCACGGTGCCACTCTGGCCAGCAGAGATAGGAGTTTTTACAACTGAGGCAGGTTTATTGGCAACAAGTGCCAGATTCAGAGAATTAGCAGCATTCCCAACCGGGCGCACAGCACAATCAGCAACATCAGCTTGAGGTTTCGGCGGAGCCTAGAAAACATGACCGCTACGGTTCAGGCCGCTGACATCAGTAATATTAACAACAGAAGTAGAGGGCAGGGGCACCTCCTTCCCATCCTCCAATGCCACAACATTGTAGCGATAGGGGACCGCTTTATCAGAAGAGTATGGCACAGGGACAACTGGTTTAATAATCAAAGAGGGAGAAGCCTTCTGCTTGCTACCATCATAGCTGATGACAACAGGCTCAGGGATCCCAAATACCGGAGATATCACATTGACTTCATCATCATCATCAACATCTCGATTCTGAAGTATCTCAATTACTTCTTCATCCAGCATTTCTTGGATGTCTTTACGGACTTGGCGACATCCCTTTTGATTGATAGTCCAATCTCAACATCTGTCATGGTCGTGCTCGTAATGACTATATTCATACAACAGTCTGTGCATCTCAACCAAAGATTGTCGAATATGGCTGACATATTTGACTTTATATTTACCAGGGCAGCCCTGGACCATGTTGACAGAGGATATCCCATGCTCGGGCAATGGGTTCTTCTTCACATTGGGACCTACGTCCTCGAAACATAAGATACCACATCTCACAAGGTCTTGAACCTTGGTCTTCAGCGGGTAACAGTTTTCCACGTCATGTCCGGGAGCACCGGAATGATAAACACAATGTAGCTCAGGCTTATACCACCACTGAGGGTTGGTAGGTATAGCCGGTGGGTCTCGTGGAGTAATCAGCTTCCTATCTATCAAAGAGGGATACAATTCTGCATAGGTCATAGGAATAGGATCGAAGGTAACCCTCTTCCTCTCATAGCTTGACTGGTCTGATTATTGTTTTGAGGTTGGTAGGCCTGTTGTTGAGGACGGTGTTGTTGTTGTTGATATTGTTGATATTGTTGTTGCTAGTTATTATTGTGATGCTGATATTGCTGGTTTTCTCTGAAAACAGGTGTTATGTGAGCCACCTGGTGTTGATTACCGGCAGGACGCACGATCTTCCTCCTTACTGAGGGTCTTCTAGGTTTAGCATGGGAGGTTACAGCAAGTGCCTCACCATCTTTATTCTTTCCAAACATCCCATATCGTTTGGCAGAAGAGCCTTCTTCTCTGGTCAGGCGCCCTTCCCTGACTCCTTCCTCTAGACGCATCCCCATGTTCACCATCTCGGTGAAATCAGAAGGAGCGCTGGCAATCATCCGCTCATAGTAAAATGAGATCAAGGTCTTCAAAAAGATCTTGGTCATTTCTTTCTCCTCCAGCGGGGGCACAATCTGTGCTGCTAACTCTCGCCACCTCTGGGCGTACTCTTTGAAAGTTTCCTTGTCCTTCTGGGACATGGCTCTCAATTGATCCCTATCGGGAGCCATATCCACATTGTATTTGTATTGCTTGACGAAGGCCTCGCCAAGGTCATTGAAGGATCGGATGTTCGCGCTATCCAAGCCCATATACCATCTCAGGGCAGCACTGGACAAACTGTCCCAGAAATAGTGAATAAGAAGTTGATCATTGTCGGTCTGAGTCGACATCTTCCTAGCATACATGACCAGGTGGCTGAGAGGGCATGTATTTCCCTTGTACTTTTCAAAGTCAGGTACTTTGAACTTTACAGGGATTTTAGCGTTTGGGACCAAGCAGAGTTCAGCAGCAGACTTTCCGAAAAGGTCTTTTCCTCTGAGAGTTTTCAATTCCTTGCAGAGCTCAAGAAACTGATCATTCATAACATCCATCTTTTCATAGACATCTGGGCCCTCAGACAGCTCAGAATGGTAGATGGTGTCGTCTACTCTAGGCATAGTATGCACGCCAGGAGGTGGAACGGCACGGACTGGGCTAGATGCCGATAGAGAAGCAAAGATGGGAGCAGGACCCTCAGGAACAAAGTTGGGAGGCATCCCCCAAGGAAACCCGGCTGGCATAGCTGTTGGTGCAAAGTGGGCGCTGGCTGCAGGCATGGTTGAAGAGGCAATCTCAGAGATGACTGTCCTCTGGGGAGGAGTTGAAGGTGTCGGAGACGACTGGTTCTGGGAAGCCATGAAAGACTCCATCAGGGCAGTCAATCTGGCCACTTCCTCCTTAAGTTCACGGTTCTCTTGCTCCAAATGATCCATTAGTCTTGATGTGTTGGCTCGGGTGTAGTACCGGTGAGTCAGCTTGTCTTCAAAATAAATGAAGAACACAGAGTTAGACCATAGAACAAGAAGCCTGGAGTAAAACCTGCTTATGCACATGATGCATGCAATGCTTGTGCATATGATTTGTTTTTATTTATCAGAGGAACTTTAGAGTCCTATTTGCAAATATTGAAAAATTAATCATTTTAGACATATAGTGAAATAGCAATAATATCTGGAAAATATTTTTACACCAAAGAAGTACAGTCTTGGTAACCAAATACAATATAAGAGAGAAGGAAAATGAAAATCCTATGGAACCCTAGAAACAATCCTCTGAAGCTCTGGAGACTGGAAGATAGGCTGCACGAAGCCTCTTCACCTCCCTCTCATAGGCTGCTTCCATATCTGCCTTCTCTTTGGCGAGTTGACCGTACTTCCTCTTCCAAAACTTGGAAGACTGAGGAAGAAGAGAAGTCAATGCATCATCAGGCTCATCAATAACCTGGTGCTCAAGAAACTCTATCAAAGCATCCTTCTCTTTAATCTGATGAAGCAACTCCTCTCGTTCACGAATCCAGGCACGTGAACGGTCTTCGTCTCTCAATTCCTCTACTCCTTGGTCAGGGAGGGTTGAAGGCCCAACCACAACCAAAGGTGGAGGGTTGAAGCTCTCCTCCTAACCCAAGAGGTATACGGTTCCAAAGCAATACAGTTCTTCGGACCAAGTTCTCTTCTTCCCTTCCTATGGATCTTGCGCCAAGCGCGAACCATCCTGCTCTTCTAGCCTTGGGGATCTTTACCCTCCTGGAAGAATACACCTTCTAAAAAAATGTTATTAGGTTTATCCTTTAGGGGGAACCCAAGCTGACGACGTGCCAAAATGGGGTTGTAGTTAATCCCACCACATGTACCAAGAAGAGGCACATTGAAGAATTCACCACAAGAGTCGATAATCTGCACACCATCATACACACGGTTGTACCAAAAGATATCATCATTAGTGAGAGACATAAGTCTCGTGGACCACCGTAGACCTCCTTTGTTCTCCTTGAAGGCGACCGTCTGCGGCAAGTGCGAAATAAACCACTTGTACAGCAGAGGCAAACAGCACACAATGGTACCACCACCCTTTGCATTCCTCATATGCAAAGAAAAGTAAGTGTCACCCAACAGAGTCGGAACGGGATTAAGAGTAGAGAAAATCCTAATAGCGTTCACATCCACAAACTTGTCGATGTTGGGAAATAACACTAGCCCATAGATGAGAAGTACAAATATGGCCTCAAAGGCGTCCTCACTCATGGCCTTCCCATATAAATTAGCTTGAGAAATGATGAACTCAGAAGGGAGACCTTGAATTCAACCTTTGGTAGTCATATGAGCACCAACCAGAGATTCATCTATATGCAACATATCAGCTATCTCTTGAGAATTAGGAACCCTCTCTAAGCCACTGAACGACAACTGGTCTAAGATAGGTATACCCACAAGATAGGCATACTCCTCAAGCGTGGGCAAAAGCTGGAAATCCGGAAATGTGAAGCAACAATACAAGGGATCATAGAACTGCACCAATACAGTCATCAATCCTTCGTCCACTTGAGTAGTCAGAATAAATAGAAGTTTCCCATGACGAGCCTTGAAACCCAAGGGATCTAGTACATAGGGTGTCAAATTCCTTAACTCTTTCAAGTCGGGTTGTCTGAAACTGTACTTCTTAGTATTCCTTCTTTGTCTTTCCATGTCTGAAAATTTGCAAATAGACCTCTTAAGTTCCTTGAAAATTTTCTCATTATTGATGATATGGATGCAAATGGGTGCATGAATGCATGGATGCAACAATCACACTCAAGGATCAAGCAAAGCACACCATACAAAGGTCATGGGATGGATCAAGTCATCCTTAATATCAATCATCCATTTTGGTGGATTATGGTTTACACCTTATCAACACCCAAGTTCCATTGATATTAAGGATAGAAGAACGGATCAACCATGAATCAAGGGTTTGTTGCAATTCACGAGCATGGAGTCTCGGTTAAGAACCACCCAAAGGGAGTGTACTAGGGTTTAAACCTGCCAAACATGTTCTACAAGAGGTTCCCATAGTCATCATCCCATCTTTCGGATATTATCGGATAAACGACTACTCGTATTCCAAAAATATTCTCAAGAGAGACTTTTATGAGTGTAGTATCGCGTAACAATCGTATCAAATCTTACACTTGAACGACCTTCGCACTACGTCCTAAAATATAGGCCAAGATGGGCTTGGTAAACTAAGGTCCTTGGCTTCTAAGGTCGATATTGGAAAGAGTGATGTCTAACCACGACTACTCGTGTGACATTATTGATCCCAACATGACCTTCACCAAGTGAATGGGCTTGCAAGTCAACTTGCTAAGGAATAACTCCACACAAGTTGACAAGACTATGCCATTCTCCTATCCTAAGTGCACTCGAGTTCGGGAATAAAACTCATCTCACAAGGATCACCAAGCATACAAGGAATTCATATTCAAGCAATTCAATCATTACATACAATACAATAATCCCAAATTGCACAAAAATATGTCACAAAATAATATACAAATACAATACAACAATATGAAAAGTAGGAAAAACCCACTAGGCAAATGTCCCCAACAGAGTCGCCACTTTTCTGTAGCGGGGTATTCGTTACCATTAGAGATATTGACTAAATCCAAGGTAAACCATACAAGTCGAGTCGCCACCGCACTTCTATTTATCCAAAGGAATGGTTAGAAATCGAACAAAAACCTAAAAGTTTTATCAAATCAAAAACTAGTAAAAATGTCAGAGATCGAGGTAAGGGGGTTGGTTATGCAATGGGAAGGTTATAAGCACCCAAAACATCCTAGGTACTCTTAGGGAGCCCTTTTCACACTTGTTGTAAGGTTGGTATTTTGTGAAAATTTATTTATGCAAACATGATTGAAGAGATGAGAAGAAAATATACAAGTTATTTACATTTTGTGTTTGGATGGATAAACCCATTGCCTACGTACCATCTTAAAAAAGATTAGGATCAAAACCTCGTAGTTCGGGGTAAAAATCTCAAAACAAGTTGGTGAATTGATTGGTCCAATAGCCTTAAGGTATTTTGTTATCCAAGGGAGAAAACTCAACCTAAAACCACAAATCCACCATGTGAGGATAACTTCAATATGCTAGTGAGGGGTTAACCCTATAATAAGCATGGAAGACTCATTGTCCATCACTAAGGATATAGGTGAGTATTACATCTACCTCAAGGATAACTCAAACCTAATAGCTAAGGGTTTATGAAAAGTTTTAATAATAAAGTGACCATTGAAACCACAAAAGCATTTGAATGGGTTATATTTATCAATGAAAAGTATTTACAAAATGTGGTCAAAGTTGACTTAAAGATTCAATTCAAAATAAGTGTTCTGAAAAGAAAGTTTGAAAATCAAAAGCATAATGCTCAGGTTTCTAATGTTTAAAAAGAAGTGTTAAATGTTTGCACAAAAGTTTTTGTTTGGGTTAGAGTGGAGGGAAGAAGAAGAATGGCTAGAGTCCTAATCATACAAGAGATGAAGGATAAGAAACAAGACCACAAATGGAGTTCCTCTCTTGAGATCATATTTATGATCCAAGTAGCTCCCATCCTTTGGAATAAGCAAGCAAAATAAGTGTAAGCTCGAGCAATCAAGATAATCAAGCAAGCTCTTAGAAGATCCCCAATGACTCTTGTATCTTTCACTTTGGATGAACATGGCAATGGTTCTTCAATTTGGCTCAAGTAGGATTCCCTAACACAAAAGCACACACATCAAAAATTTCCATGAAGTAAATCAAGAATGGACAAGAGTGAGTTTAGAGATTTGGTTCTTCCAATCCATCTTCAACATTAAGGCCTTTTTACTCCAATTTGCATAGGGAATGTCTTAGAAACTAAGTCCATTTTTCCATTTTTTGCATTTGGTCCTCAACAATCAAACAAAAACACAAGCACAATAATATATACACAATTATATGCTCAAGTGATAAAAAAGAAAAATTGCATTAACATAAACATGTGCTCAAATGAGCAAAGGAAAAAGCAAATGAATAATATGTACAAGAATAGTAAATTGCATAAATGAAAAAGCAAGAATTAAATATTAATGGTTAATGGTTAGTGTTAGAGTTAGTGTGCCATAAGGCAATTTAGCGCTATGTTAAGCAATCGTAATTGGACTTATGTAGAAGTCACAACTATCTGAGGCCAGTCAATAATAATGTAGGCAACAACACAAGTTAGAGATCTTGATTAGTGAATCAAGCTCCTACAACTTGCCATGCCAAAAAGAAGATGAGAAATGATCTTGTATTGATTTAGGTTCTTTGCTTGATTAGGAAGCAACCTATCCTTAATGCAAATCCATTCACTTGATCCATGATCAAGTTGAATTAGATTTGAATCAAGGAAGATTAAGCCTCCCATGTATCAAGGCTGACCACCAATCTTTAACTCATTGATCAAAAAAGAAAAAGAAAAAGAAAAAGAAGAAGAAGAATATTAAAGTGCATTAATGAAAATGGAAGGTAACAATCAACAAGCAATGACCAAAGATAGAGAAGATCAAGGTCAAACAATGGTAAACAGAAGTAAGATGAAGATTAGAAGTCAAGAAAGAAATAAAATATTTTCGGTATTTTTCAATATTAAAAATAAAACTTGAATTAAAATAATAAAGAAAGGTCAAACTTCAAAATCACTTCAAATCAACTTTGAAAAGTCCAAGTGAATTATCCTAAGTTCAACAAGGTCAAACAAAGTTTGACAAAAAATTTCAGCATTTTTAGAAGTCAGAAACTATTTTTAATCAATTAAAAATGCATAAAAATAACCTAATTCGATTAAAATCTCAAATCAATTAATAAATTGATGAGAATATTTTTCATAGATCTATCATCATTCAAAGAGGTTGGAAAAATATTTTTGTATTTTTTGGATATAAAAAACTACTTAAAATGAATTAAAAATAAGTAGAAAAGAGAAAATTCCTAAAAAATATCAAATGATAAAATAAAAAATCATAAAAATCATTTTTAGAAACTAGAAATTAAAAGGAGAAAAATGCAATTGGTCTCATATTTTTTGGACCAATAATGAAGGAGATATGAATTTTTTAAAATGAAATGGAATTAAAAGAAATAAAAGAAAATAGAAATCAGAAATTAAAATGAAGAAAATGTGTGGGCCGTCTGATGAGACCTCATTAATTGACGTGGATCATTACGTGGCCAGGAAGCGCACGCTCACCATGCACTCTTGTCAACTCAAGCGCACAGGGCCTTTAAAATAGTCATACCAATGGATGAATGGGATCTGATCTGGAAAATGAAATGGAAGGCTCATATTCAATCTGGAGAAGGGACGGTGACCAGCGCCTCCGTCTTCTCCGGCCAACTTCCGGCCAAGCTCAAAATTGCAGAGAAAAAATGTTAACCAAATGCCACGATCTTGGTACCAATCGAAAGCTGGGGTGATGTACATCACCCCTGTACCAACCAAATCCACTCTAGGTTCCTACCTTGAGAGAAATCAGAGATGGATATTCTGTGGTGTTCAACTGAACTTGCTAGATTTTGAAAATTCGAAGCTAAAAACAATTGTCTCTATGCAGAGGACTTCAGATCACACAACAACAACAAGAAACAAGCACAATATGAGCTGATTCGAAGAAATTAAAATCAGAAGTAAACCTCTGATTTGTAGAGCTTGAAGGCACAATCTCTTGCTATGGATGCTTGCAGTACACTCAATGGATCAAGGTGATGACGTTTAGGAACTTTAAGATCTGAAAATCAATTGAGGAAATCAAAATTCAGATCTAAAAATTGAGAATAAAAATGGTGAGTTCCTTTGGAGTGACGGTGAGGATTCAATTGCACATCATTTAGGGCGCCTTCAGGTTGCCAAAATGAGAGGCCTTGGCATTGTATTTATAGGAGAAAGCATCTGATATTCATGAACATTCCATTGCATGAATGGAAAGGGCCTCCATGCATGGGCCTGTACAGGCGCATGGAGGGCCCAATTCCACTTGGATTTGGCAGCTGAACAATGAAAGAAGCAAATTGGACGTGCAGATGGTACATGATTAGCTCATGCAATGCAAATTAATTAATTTTCTAAAATTGCACCAATATGTTAAGGTCTTCGAAAATGCCATGTCCAAACTTGAAACACAACCTTATGAGTAATGGATGGAAATATTTTTGCATGAGGATCATTTGTTATGTTGATTAAAACTTCATTTGAGACTTGGAATTTGATGAAAAGTGGTCATGAAGTGTAGGGTGCAAAACATGTACATGTGAGATTTTCAAAATTGGCCAAAGTTCAAGCCCTTATGTTTCAATAATGCAAGCTCCAAATGAGAAAATCTTCAACATAAAAGTTGTATATATTTTCACGAAAATCAATTTGGACTTAAGTTTTGAATCATTTGGATTTTTGATGAAGAAGTTATGGGCACTTGAAGTTGGACTTTTTCACATTTCAATGATTTTGGTCCAAAGTGACCTATAATGTTTTGCATTATCACATGTATTTCTTTTGGAAATTTGAAATTTTGTTCAACCTAACAATTGAAGTAGACATCTTAAGATTTCCAATACATTTGATACCACCTCAAAATCATGAAAAATGAAGGAGTTATGTCTTTGGGAAGTTAACCCAAAATTAGGGTTTCAGTCAAAATGACCTATTATGTCTTGGAATGGATGATGACCTTCCAAGCTTTAAATCAATTTTTGATGATCCTGAAAGTTGTTCATATGGTTCTTAAGAACATTCTTGCTCTTGGGGTCATCTCCATTTGACAAACACATCAAAAGTTAGGTCTCGGTGTATTTCAAAATAGTCAGATGAATTGACTGATCAACTTCTCAAGTCCAAACCTCATATCTTGATGAATTGATGATTGAGGACACTAAAATAAGTTCAAATATGCATGAAATGATGATTTAAAGAACTTCCCTTGATTGTATTTGATCATGGGTTGAGGTTGCTTCATGAGCAAGGCACAGTTGATGAACAAATGAATTAGGGTTTCCTTGGGAAACAAGCCTCAAACCCTTTGATTTGCTTTGATCAAAATGATGAATTGAGGTACTTGGGAGGCATATTTTATGGATGAGAGCTTTGGGAGCCATTTCCATGCTTGCTTTCATCTTCAATTGGCCCTATCAATGCACATAGGCTCTCCTAGAAGCTTTGGATCTTGTGACAGCTCAAGCTACAAACAAGAGATGTTAGTGACATATTTTTGTGCTTTTGGTTAGTAAATAAAATGAGAAAAGCAATAATATACAATTCAAGCATGCTTGGTAATCTCAAACCAAACTCTCAAGGGATCTCACCTAAAGGTTAATGAGCCAAGATGTTATGATCCTTGAGGCAAGATGCAATGTGCAATGATATGGTGCCATGAGGGATCTTAGGGTCAAAATTGGGGTCTAACACTTAATACTGAATATTATTTCAATTACCAAATCTTAAGATTATTTCCCCTTAAGTCCTCGGAGGGAAACCTTTGGTATTCAATCTAACCTCTAAGTCCTTAGGTGATTATGATGAAACCAAGCATTTTAAATTAACAAGATTAATCCGGTAACCATAGGGTATCCCTAGTCCTAGGTGATCTCTACTATGGTTTCACTGTATGAAAACCTTAACCATTGCAGTCCTGCTAATCATTAACCATACATCAATCTTCATTTTTTCCAAAGAGAAAGCATTACACAAATCAAACAGTGAAATTGAAATCAAATAAGATAAATTAAGGGAAAACAAACATCGGAGTCATTACATGATCAATTCAGGGACACCCCCCTGGCATTGGGGGGTTTAGCCTGTCATATTATTCAAATCAGATACAAAGTAAAATTGAGACATTACAAAAAGGTCGGAGTTTCGTTGATCTTCAATCGCGTCCTCTCTTGAAGGATCCCTGTTCTTCGCTTCTTGTCACTTCCTCAATTTTGATCGTTTCCAATTCTCTATCGTGTAAAAATCTTCCTTTCTCCAATTCAAATCCACTATAAATAGTTCCTGATGACAAATTTCCTTGAGTAAAAGCCCAAAATGCCCTCCAGGATAAGTCGTGCCAAAAACAACAAAAAAATTGGAAATTCAACTGCCCAAGCCAACACTGGCCGTGTCAGGCAACACACCTGGCTGTATTGGCCTCTAGGCACAATTATGTTGTGACACGCCCCTTCAGGGAGGCTGACGCGGGTCGTGTCAACTGACACGAGCGACCATGTCAGCTCCCTGTTTTCCATTTCCCCACCTTCTCTCCTGACACGGCCCGTGTTGGCTAGCACCGGTGGCCGTGTCAGGGCTACTGTAGGTCCATTTTTCTTCTTCTGTCGGGTCCGGAATGCTTATTTTGCCTATCTATCCCTCCGGTGCACTTGTTTGTACCTGAAATCAAAAGAACTACCACAAAAGGACATAAAATGGAGTATGATGATGCATATAATATGTGCTCCATAAATAGAGACAATAATATCAAACATATAGATAACGCAACAAAACAATAAAATAAGTGACTAATGTGTTACTGATTCCTTACAAAGGTGCCGAATGAGTGTCAGAAAACAAGGACAATTGGCGACTGATCAATCCCCAACATTTGAAGCAGAAGA
Source organism: Lathyrus oleraceus (assembly GCF_024323335.1). Taxonomy (NCBI): domain Eukaryota; kingdom Viridiplantae; phylum Streptophyta; class Magnoliopsida; order Fabales; family Fabaceae; genus Lathyrus; species Lathyrus oleraceus. The sequence goes on along the minus strand of NC_066579.1, from coordinate 237,575,468 downwards.
TTGTACATGCTTGGCATAATGTGCATATGAAAGGAAGATCCGAGCTTGGACCGCGCAATTGTGTAGCTTTGGAGGCTTACACTCTTTGGGTTAAGAAGAGAGCTTTGGAGTTGAAGATTCCCTATCCTTGTGAAAGACCTATGTCTATGGTTGTGGTTGAGCCATTAACTCTCCCTAACCAAGATGTAGAGGAGTTGGAAGACACGCTCACCAAGATGAAGCAAGAGAAGGACAGGTGGGAAGAGTGTTTCCATGCTTTGAGCAAGAAGCATGAAGAGTTGCAGTTGGAGTCTAAGGACAAAGATGCACTTATTGAGCTACTTGAAGACCGAGTGACAAAGAGACAGAGAGAGCCAGAGGTTTCATCTTTTAGCATGCCTCAGCCTTCCGTTTCTTGGAAAAAGATTGTTTATCAGCTTGTCCTCAAGAAGAATCAGACAAAGGCTTCTTTTGAGACCGAGATTCTACACATTCGAAGGAAGGACGCGCCTTCAGCTAGGTCTTTTGACGTTGTTAGGGATCCTTAGGATGACTAGTCTCCTTTTCTCTTGTATTTTTCATTTGGTTTCTGAAATTGTACTCAGTGTAATCCTTCCAATTATATAAATGAAAAAGAGATTTTTGGTCATATAAGAATTATTTCAATTGTTGATACATATGTTTGCAAATGATATAGTAAGTTCCTTGAAAACAAAAATAAAAATCAAGCATTGCATTTCATGCATCATTTTCATAAGCAGGTTTCTCTTTCGCCAGATGTCTCATTGGTGTTTCTTTTATGTTTTAGCCAAGCTGACTCATCGGTACAACACCCACGCCAATCACTTCAAAATTATGAAGCATCTAGAGCAAGAGAACAAAGAGCTGAAGGACTAGATCGCCCGCCTGACTGCCATGATGGAGTCAGTTCTTGCTGCTCAGAGTCAATCTTCTCCAACGCCTGCAACTCCTCCTCCTGCAAGGACAATTATTTCAGAGGTGGCTACCTCTACCATGCCTGCTGCTACCACTCATTTCGCGCCCACTATGCCTTCCAGATTCCCGTGGGGAGTGCCGTCCAACTTTATGCCTGAAGGCTTTGCGTCTACTTTTGCTTCCATGCCAGCATCTAGCCTAGTCATGTCTGTGCCACCTCCCGTTGTGCACACCTTACCTCGTGTAGAGGACATCATTTATCACTTCGAGTCGTATGAGGGTCCGAATGTCTACGAGAAAATGGATGAAATGAAGGATCAATTTCTTGAGCTGCGCAAGGAATTGAAGACGATAAGGGGTAAGGATTTGTTTGTAAAGAGTGTTGTTGAGTTGTGTTTAGTGCCCAATGTCAAGATCTCGGTGAAGTTCAAAGTGCATGACTTTGAAAAGTATAAAGGGAATACTTGTAAACTCATTCATCTAGTGATGTATGCTCGCATGATGTCTACTCATACCGACAATGATCAACTGTTGATTCATTATTTCCAGGACAGTTTGACCGGTGCTGCGCTCCGTATGTATATGGGGTTGGATAGTGCAAGCATTCATACTTTCAATGACTTGGGAGAGGATTTTGTCAAGCAATATAAGTACAACATGGACATGGAGCCTGATAGAGACCAGCTGAGGTCTATGTCTCGGAGAGAGGAGGAGACATTCAAAGAGTATGCGCAAAGATGGAGGGAATTGGCTGCTCAGATCACTCCTCCTTTGGAGGAAAAAGAGATGACAAAGATCTTTCTGAAAACTCTGAGTTCATTTTATTATGAACGAAGGATTGCTAGTGCCCCCAGTGACTTTACCGAAATGGTAAACATGGGGATGAGGCTTGAGGAAGGAGTCCGAGAAGGACGTTTGTCGAAAGATGAAGCATCGTCGAGTAAGAGATATAGTAGCAATTTTGGGAAGAAAAAAGACAATGATGCGAATGCAGTAAGCAGTGGGAGGCAGATAAGGCCTCAAATCAGAAGGAATCAACCATCCTATCAACACCATCATCAAGTATCTTCAGTTATCCCTGTTTTTTCTAATCAATCAACACTAGTTCAACAACCACAACGTCAACAACAACAACCGCAACAATGAACAAACACCTACAACAATAATACCAACAACAATCATCATCAACAAAACTTTGAGAGGAAGAAGGTATCTTTCGACCCGATTCCTATGTCTTATGCATAATTATACCCGTCTTTGATTCTCAAGAACCTGATCTAACCAAGAAACCCGCCGCAGATTCCAGAACCACTTCCATGGTGGTACAAGCCTGAGCTCCGCTGTGCTTTTCATCAAGAAGCACCCGGACATGATATCGAGAACTGTTATCCGCTCAAGTATGAGGTTCAAAAGCTGATGAAGAGTGGAATGGTGTCCTTCGAGGACCATGCGCCGAATGTAAAAGCAAATCAGTTGCCCGCCCATGGGAACTCTTTTGTGAATATGGTGGATGGTTCTCCTGGCGAGTTTAAAGTTTTTGATGTGCACTTTATTTGAAGATCCTTGGTGCAGATGCATAAGGATGTTTGTTTGGTAAGTGATTATGAACATGACCATGACGGTTGTGTTATTTGTAGTGTTAACCTGAGGGGTTGTGAAGTTGTGAAAAGGGACATCCAGCGACTGATGGATGAAGGCATGATTCAAATTGTTCAATCCCGTCATGTAGATCACGATGTAAATGTCATAGTGCTCATTTTCAAGAAGCCAGAGAGATTGGTAATCTTGTACGACAGTAGCAACAGTAACAATGTCAGCAATGGATCAGTATCGTCGTTGGTTATACGGTTAGCGGGCCCAGTCCCGTATTCATCTGATAAAGTTGTACCGTATCAGTATAATGCTATAATGATAGAAGGTGATCAAGAGGTCCCGTTACCTACGACTAGCTCTGTGGTGAGCATTGCTGATGTTACTAAGGTGACCCGCAGTGGTCGTGTGTTTGGGCCAGTGTTCCCAAAGGATAAGGAAGAATCAGTTGTGAGTAAGAAGGTGGAAGTTCCTATTGAAAATCCAGTTCGTGTTTCCAAGGGTAAGTCTGGTGAATCCAGCGATTTGAAGGCTAACAATGATGATGAGGTACTTCGGTTAATCAAGAGAAGTGAGTTCAACATGGTGAAGCAACTGCTCCAAACCCCCTCAAAAATCTCATTGTTGTCTCTGCTCATGAATTCTGAAGCATACAGAAAAGCACTATAGAGAGTTTTGGAACAAGCATTTGTAGAACATGATGTTACAGTGGACCAATTCGATCATATCATGGCTAACATCACTTCTTGCAATAATCTCAGCTTCTGTGATGAATAACTCTCTGAGGAGGGAAGGAATCATAATCTGGCTTTGCACATTTCTATGAATTGCAAAGAGGATGCTTTGTCTAATGTGCTTGTTGACACCGGGTCGTCACTGAATGTGTTGCCGAAGTCAACTCTGTCAAAGTTATCATACCAAGGAGCGCCTAGGAGGTATAGTGGTGTAATCGTCAAGGCCTTTGACGGTTTGTGCAAAACGGTTATTGGTGAAGTGGACCTTCCAGTTACGATAGGTCCGAGTGATTTTTCAAATTACTTTTCAAGTAATGGATATCCACCCGGCCTACAGTTTCTTGTTGGGAAGGCCATGGATCCATGAGGCAGGAGTTGTTACCTCCACATTACACTAGAAACTCAAATTTGTGAAGAATGGAAAGCTTGTGATTGTTGGATGAGAGAAGGCGTTGTTGGTTAGCCACCTGTCATCTTTCTCTTATGTTGAAGTTGAGGATGAGGTTGGAACTCCGTTCCAGGCCTTATCCATTGTTGCTGAAAAGAGAGTTGGGGCACCTATGTCCTCATTGAAAGATGCTCAGAAGATGATGGAAGAAGGCAATGTTGATCAGTGGGGGCGCATGGTAGAGGTCTCCGACAACAAAGGCAGAACCGGTTTGGGGTTCCAGAAAGGTTCATCAACTGCAAGGTCTAAAGATATGCAACTTAGCTTCTGTAGCGGAGGGTTCATTCATGACAATGAACAACACTTAGTTGTTGTGCTAGAGGATGAGGAAGAGGAAGGCTGCACCAATTTTGTGACGCATGGAAAGGCTTGCAACAATTGGACTGCTGTTGATATTCCTGTTATTTTGCATCGATCTAAGTAATTGCTTTTATATGTTTTTAAAATCCTTCTCCTATGCCTAAGGGATAAGTGAACATTGTTTGGGCATTTTCAAATTGATCATTAATAAAATTAATTATATTCATCCACATCTATGATGTCTTGTTTTAACTTTTTGCTTTATTCTGAAAATGGTAATCACAAAAAAAAACATAAATAAACAATATAATTGTCCATCTGCATAACATTTGGTCAAAAATCCACTTCTCTAAAATCAAAATATCAAATCGTTATGCAGGTTGGTTCCTAACCCCATTGAATACAATGATCCTTCTCCTTCTCCAAATTTTGAATTCCCTGTGTTTGAAGCCGAGGAGGAAAGTGATGTAGAAGTGAGTGATGAATAATTTCGTCTTCATGAGCAAGATGAAAAGACCATTCAACCATTCGAAGAGCAGATTGAGCTAGTCAACTTGGGTTCCGAGGATGATGTGAAGGAAGTCAAGATTGGATCTCGCTTGTGTCCAGATGTCAAGAAGGGGTTGATTGATCTTCTTCGAGAGTATTCAGATGCCTTTGCTTGGTCCTATCAAGACATGCCTGGTTTGGCGATCAAAGGTAGTATCTTCTCTGACCATTTGGCTCACCAACCAATTGAAGATTACCAGTCAATACAGTATTATTTTCCTGATGAAGAAATCTTATACTTGAAAATGAAAGATTGTGATGAACCATTGCGTGAAGAAGGGCCAGAACCTGGTTCCCGTTGGGGCATGGTATTTGATGGAGCTGTTAATCAGTATGGTAATGGCATTGGGGGCAGTGATTATGACTCCTCAAGGCACGCATCTACTATTTACAGCTAGGTTGACTTTCAAGTGTACGAACAACATGGCAGAATATGAAGCTTGCATTATGGGGCTTGAAGAGGCCATGAATCTCAGAATCAAGTATTTAGATGTTTTTGGAGATTCAACTTTGGTTGCGAATTAGATCAAAGGTGAATAGGAGACATATCAACCCGGTTTAATACCATATAGAGATTATGCTAGGAGGATTTCAACTTTCTTTACAAAAGTTGAGTTTCATCATATCCCTCGTGATGAGTCAAAAAAGGAACAAATGGCTCTTGTATTAAGATTTGTTGATAAAGTTGGTTTAATACAAGAGATTTTTTTTTGATGTGGCACATGTTAAAGACACCACATCTTTAACTGTTAAGGAAGCAATATGTGATATACTTTCTCGACATAACCTTGATGTTTCTAACATTCATGGCCAAGGGTATGATGGTGCTAGCAATATGAGAGGAGAATGGAATGGTTTACAAGCCCTCTTTATGAAGGATTATCCTTATGCATACTATGTTCATTGTTTTGCTCATCGATTGCAACTTGCATTAGTTACGTCATCAAGAGAAGTCAAACCTGTTCATAAATTTTTTGAGAAACTGATCTTTGTTGTGAGTGTTGTTTGTTCTTCTACAAAGTGTCATGATGAGTTACAAGCTGCCCAATTAGAAAAAATTGCTTATTTGTTAGAGATTGATGAGATTGTAACTGGTAAAGGTGCAAATCAAGTTGGTACATTAAACGAGCTGGAGATACTCGTTGGGGATCACATTACGATTCAATTTCTAGCTTGATAAACATGTATGAAGCAACTTGTTTAGTTTTAAAAAAATTGCAAAAGATAGAGGGAGTTATGCTACACGTGGGGATGTAGATAGTTGTTACAATTACTTGAAGGCATTTGATTTTATATTTATTTTTCACTTGATGAAAGAAATCATGGGAATAACAGATATGCTTTGTCAAGCCTTACAAAAAAAAATCAAGATGTAGTTAATGCTATGAACTTGGTTCGTTCAACAAAACATCTTATTCAAGGTTTGAGAGAAAATGGTTGGGATATATTGTTTACTAAAGTGGTATCTTTTTGTGAAAAGCATGGTATTGAGATTCCTGATCTTAATGATGTTCATTCAACAACAAGATTTGGACGCTCCCGTCTTGAAGAGAATCAAGTCATAATTCAACATTACTTTAAAGTTGAAATCTTTTTCACTACCATTGACAAACAGTTACAAGAGTTGAATAGCAGATTCAGTAAGCAGGCAATGGATTTGTTAACTCTTTCTTGTTCTTTATCTCCTAAGGATGGATATAAAGCTTTTAACATTGATACTATATGTTCTTTAGTTGAAAAATATTATCCTATGGATTTTAGTGATCAAGAGAAGAATAATTTGCAATTTCAACTCCAACATTTTCTATTTGTTGCTCGTCAAGCATAAAACTTGAATAATTTATCAACTATTCAAGAACTATGTTCATGTTTGGTTGCATCTGGACAGGCTGAAACTTACTTCTTGATTGATAGACTACTTCGTCTTATCATGACTCTTCCCGTTTCTACGGCCAAAACTGAGAGGTCTTTTTCAGCAATGAAAATTATTAAGACTAAGTTGAGAAACAAGATGGATGATGGGTTTCTTGGAGATAGCATGACGGTATATATTGAAGGGAGATTAGTGCAAGCATTAGTTCGAAGTCAATTATTGACGATTTCAAGTCACTCGGAACGCGTAAAGCATTACTTTAAGGTAGTTTTAAGTCATGTAATTTAAATTTTTAGTAATTAACTTTGTATTTATGTTAACTTTAATGTTTTATTTAAAATACTATTTACATTTTATTTATAATCTTTATTTTACGTTAGCGGCCATCCCAAATTTTTTTATCTGGCTCCGCCACTGCATGGAGGTTGATGTAAATCTCACCTCATCCTTAGTCTTGGATTATAAATCTTCCATGCTTATTATAGGGTTAACCCCTCACTAGCATGTTGAAGCCTTCCTCACATGGTGGATTGTTGGTTTAGGTTGAGTTTTCTCCCTTTGATAACAAAAGACCTTAAGGCTTTTGTTTAAAATCAATTCACCCATCTTTGAACTTTTTACCCCGTACTACGAGGTGTCGATCCTCCTTTGTGATGGTACGTAGGCAATGGATTCATCCATTCAAACAACAAATTTGTAAATATAATCTATTCTCTTCTCATCCCTCCAATCTTTTTCACAAATTTTTTCATAAATACCAACCTACAACACATATTTGCAAAAAGAGGTTCCCTTAGAGTACTAAGGATGTTTTGGGTGCGTAAAACCTTCCCATTTCATAACCAACCCCCTTACCTAGATCTCTGACATTTTTATTAGTTTTTGATTTGAAAAACTTCTTACTTGGCTTTTGTTCGCTTTTTAGCCTTTCCTTTGGACAAATAAAACTGCGGTGGCGACTCGAATTGTATGTTGACTTTTGGTTTGGTCAATAAACCTAAAGGTAACGAAAACCCCGCTACACACCACAACACAGGTATTCAAGCTTCATCCAATTCATCATAATACACAATCAATATGCAATGTGACTCTCGACAACATTATAGACTCATATGCATGCGGTACCGATCTCAACAATGGTTCTCATTATGAATTAAGTTCTATCTTCCGAATCCATGATCCCCACACTAAGCTCCAATCCTCACACCAAGCTTGGGACATTCATAAGTCCCCTCACCGAGACATGTACCCTTCCCATTTCACCACCAACAACAACGTAAGATGCATGAATGAATGAATGCATCATCACCACATCTCAACAATAATTAACGATACCACATCAAACCGTAAAATTCTTGTAAAACAACCATAATATAGTTTCCACACTGAAACTATGTATCTCAACTCAACATGTTATCATTATAAGTATAACAATTCATCTCATAGTCACATCAACACTATTACAACAATTGCAACAACACAAATGGTATCACATCAACTGCATAATTGCCTGTACAACACCAATAGGGTAGTTTCACACTGAAACTGTACATCAGAACCCACATGTCATCAAAACACAACAATCAAACAACTTGCAATTATATTAGCAAATTATCACATCAATTTTTCAACAACGAAAACTCAAGATTTCGCTAAACGGTTCATCACATCATCATAAAAACCATAACAATAGTACACACATAATCCTGATTTAAGCATCCCAACTCTCACCACCATTGTCTATTTTAGCGTGTCATCTTCCTAACACTTTGAACGACATTTAAATTGATCTTACAAAGTGGAAGTTATGACCAAAATCATTGGGATATGTCAACTAATTTGAAACTGGATTTTTCTCAAAATTATACTGTGCAATAGATTACAGTCAGGGTGCAATTGATTGTCACTAAAAGATTTTCTAAAAATTTACATTATGCAATAGATTGCAGTTAGGGTTCAATCAATTGCACTGAAGGATTTTCCAAGAATTGCACTAGTGCAATCGATTGCAATCTGGGTACAATCGATTGCAGCTGAAGGATTTTCTAAAAAAAATAGTTTTCTCTGTTACGATTGCAGAACCAGCTCTATTCCTTCAAACCTCATACCAGTCCCAAATTAATCCACCAAAAACTCTCAAAATCACATTTTAACATCACCGATTGACCAAACGTAATTAAATCAACACAACTATGGTTTTCACTCATGATTCCATCACCCAAAATTATACACTAAAACACTAAATTTTCATAAAAAGTCAAGAACGCACCAATGTAACAACAACACACCATTACAATTCAATTCAATCATGTGAAAACAGAATTACCAACATACAATTCATCAACAGTCAATCAATATTCAATAACATACATCAAATTTCATCAAAAAATCCATTTAAGAGAAAACCCTACTGGAGGTTAAGGAAACCTCTCTACCTTGCCATGATTTAGCACCCATAGATGAATAGCCCATGAACTTTTTCTCCTAAGCCCTTCTTCTCCTTCCTTTTTCCAAAGCCCTTCTTTTCCCTTTTCAAAGGTTTTCACATAATATTGCAAATTTACTTTTTCCCCACTTTTCTCCTATTTTTAATAATCTTAATCCTCTTAATTATGTTTTCTCTATACTACCCTCAACTTAGCCTTGTAATTATCATATTTCCCTAAAAATCTCCACACACTCCCCTTTTTATCATTATTTTAATATTCCAATATTATTTACTCAATTAATTAAATAAACTCCTATTATTTAATTACCAAGATAAACATAAACAGATATAACTTATTCCAACTAACCTCTACACCCCACATATTATAATAATTAAAAATACACCAATTTACAATTAATTCATGTATAAATCGACTAAATGACTAAATTGAAAATGGTTACAACTCTCTCCAACTTAAATAACTTTCTCCCTTAAAATTACTCGAGGAAAACATAGTCGGATACGACTCTCTCATCTTCTCCTCACACTCTCTAGTCTTTCCTCCGCCAGTAGGTCCTCCCAACACTACTTTTACCAAGGTAAACTCGTTACCACGCAGTTTCTTCACTTCTCGATCCTCTATCCGTATGAATATTGTCCCAACAGTCAGGTCATCTCTCACCAGCAAATCATCCACTTGGACCACATGAAACGGATCAGGAATGTATCTCCTCAACAGAGACACCTGAAACACATCATGAAGATTAACAAGTGGCGACGAAAAAGAAATCTGATAGGCCACTTTTCATATCCTCTTCAAAATCTGGTATGGACCAACGAAACTTGGAGTGAGCTTACGATATTTTAGAGCTCTACCAACACCAGTTACGAGAGTAACCCTAAAAAACATGTGATATTCCACTTGGGACTCTAGTGCTTTCCTCCTTTTTTCATGATAACTTTTCTTATGACTCTTTGACGCTTTCATCTTCTTTCAAATTATTATGATCCTCTCATTCGTTTGTTGAACAATTTCAGGTTTGAGCATAACACTCTCACCTGACTCATAATAACACAAAGGAGTCTTACATCTCCTACCATACAATGCTTCATATGATGCTGATGAATTTTCAGCAAGTGTATCGATAGTGTCGCAATAATAAAAGATCGAAATCATAGGGATTGTGTTCGAACAAGCCAACAATTGTGCAATATAAAGGAAAAATAGTAAATGGGGAGTTACAGGTTTTATAACGGATAACAATTTACGAGTTAAAAACAGAAGTATTAAGATGGTTAGGTTTTGTAATAGAATCCATGTATCTTCTCTTGTTGATGTATGATGCCTTGTATGAATGGTCTAATCCTCATGAAATAACTCACTAACAAGTACTCGAAGCTTTTTATCCCCAGTCCTCCAGCGTAAGCAGGGTTAGGAGATGTACAAAATGTTAATTCCCTTGGCCACTAATCAGGGTCTCCTCCCTATCAACCAACATAAGTAGAATAGCTGCCCTAGGTCCAACACATAGGCTAAGGGTCAGCAATCCATGTGTGTCTAATATCATATTAACAGAGTATCTCAAATAAAAAGAATTAAGATTAAGAAAAAATTTAATAAGATTATAATTCAAAGGATTCATACAAAGTCAAACCAACATATAATGCCAACAAGATTGAATAAGGTTCATCATCACACAACCTAACCTAGAGAAGCTTATGTACTCATAGTCAAAATTGTAATAACAATTGAATAAAGAAGAACAACATATGAGTTCGCTTGAAGGATTGGCCTCCAATGGCTTTCAATGATCTCAAAATCACCCTTTGATGCTATAAAATCATGCTCCCAGTGCCAAATTTTGTAACCCTTGTGAAAGTGTAGAATTTCCCCTCTTAAAGGTGTTAGACAGAATGCGTCAGAAAAAGGCCCAGAAACGTGACCACCGCGCGCGTGATACCCTACATCGTGCACGATGCAACTTTTAATGTTGTATCGTGTGCGTGATGGTGGATGTGATTATTTCTGAGGCTTCACTCTTTTTTCTCCTTTTTCATTCAAATTTTCACTAAGTCCACAATTTGCACACTTACCTATTTTTTCCTAATTCTTTGGTCATTCATTCTCATATTAGCTCGACTTTCACTTGTTTTTCTCAAATTCTTTGACTAAATATATGAAATGACAGACTATCATCATAACTCCAACTTGAATCGCTACTTGTCCTCTAATAACTCTTCTGTAACTGCACATTTCAACATACAACAAGTCACACAATAACAATCAAACATCACCAAGTTAAAATTTTCTTTTACCTGACCATGTTTTAGCTTCCAACTTTTATCCGTGAAATTCATAAAAAGTCCTCAAAATTGACGAGTACTCAATCATTCTCTCCACTTACTTCAATCAACAATCGACCTAAATGTGAGAACGACAAAACCCTAATTCTATATAATAAGAACAAGGGCTCAGGGGAAACTATTTTGAGTTGTCCGCAAGGCCCATGGAAAAGGCCCAAAAGTGAATTCTAAGTATAAATACGCATAAAATAGGTAGACCTTCACTTGACCAGAAGCAGCAAATTCCTCCATCCAACGCATCAAACATCGTCCAATTCAATGAGACATGTGTCTACATAGTGCGCCACACCACTCGCGTATTGTTTCAATCGCTCTTAGTAAATAAGGGTAAAATGAGTAATTTCATGTATTCAAATACATTCTTACTCTCAAATTGCTTCTGATTATCTCATTGACTTGGGCGTTGAAGTGTTGACCCGGCAGGTCAGCCCCCTCTCCACTGTAATGGAAGCTTGATTCATTAATTCAAGATCTCATCTCACCATTTCCCCTCTCCACTCACGAATTTGTTGAATAAACATTGTCAATTGTTTTACGACAACTATAAACTTGTTGTTAACAAGAGAAGTGGGCGGTCAAAGACCAACTTAAAGGTTGATAAACGTAAGCTTTTTGTACATTTACATCAATAATGATTGGCATTGGATCACACATGTGTTGGACATTTGACTTTATACACTAGAGGGGGTGAATTGTGGAGGTTTAAAAATATCAAAAATCATTTGAGAAATCAAAGTTTAAAACAATTTAAAAATAATATAAAATAAGTAGCAAAAAAAATAAAATAGTAGGAAAATCATACCAGTGATAAAATCATACCAAGGATTTTTAAGTTAGCTATCTTTTGAACCGAACCAGGGTTTCACACATGTTAACCACGAACCAAACCAAGATTTTTACTGGGCTTATCTCAAACCTATTAAGTTTTTACACCAGCCTTACCTAATGTTTCCAATTTAAATTTTACACTGGCTGATCTCGAACCGATAAAGCTCTTAACCAGACTGAGCTCAAGAATTGTTATGGAGAATTTTATGGGTTGATCATCACAAATCAAAAGAGAGTTTTTTCTTCAATAGAGAAACTCACGAACTAGATCGAGACTTCTTAAGACAATCCCCAAATACAAACAAGAGCTTTTAAATGGTTTAACTCCTAATGAAAATAAGATTTTCCTGTGGAAGAATTATTTACACAAGTGAAAATTTCACTCTTGGTAAATTTACAATTTTTCCCTCTGTAACACCCTAGAACACCACATACTAATTATCGTATAATTTAATAAAAATTACAACTACATAGAGTGTCACTCACATCAACCATATCCTGCTCCATAACTGGGTTACATTATTTCGTATAAAACCTATTATCGCATGCTCACCTTCACTAAGGGTATCATCGCAGCGGAACCATCATTAAACAATTATTAAAGGTATAACATATCATGACATTTAGTCTTAAGCTTTAACTTTCATAATCATAATTAAAAATATTTATATCAATAAACATGAACAAATCAGTTGGAATCTCCACGAAACAAAATGGTATTTACTTCAACATAAGAAAAATGTTCCCAACCTGATGTTACATAATTAAAGAAAGACACCACTAATCAAAATGGTAAACTAAAGAAGTACTCCAAGAGCCATCTTCCACTTACTTCAACGAGTTCTACTCCTAAGTATCTGCACGACGCCTATGTAAAGGCAACATTCAAACAGAAGGGGTGAGAAATACATTCAAATAATTAACGGTGCATAAACAATCAGATTAGATTAAATCCAATACAGTTCAAACATAACCCACTATGCACCACAACACATGTATTCAAGCTTTATCCAATTCACCATAATACACAATCAATATGCAATGTGACTCTCAACAACATAATAGACTCATATGCATATGGTACCGATCTCAATAATGGTTCTCATTATGAATCAAGTTCCATCTTCCGAATCCATGATCCCCACACTAAGATCCAATCCTCACACCAAGCTTGGGACAATCATAAGTCCCCTTACTAAGACACGTAGCTTGCCTATTTCACCACCAACAACAACATAAGATGCGTGAATGAATGAATGCATCATCACCGCATCTCAACAACAATTAACAGTATCACATCAAACCCTAAAATTCTTGTACAACAACCACAATATAGTTTCCACACTGAAACTATTTATCTCAACTCAACATGTTATCATTATAAGTATAACAATTCATCTCATAGTCACAACAATTGCAACAATACAAATCGTATCACATCAACCGCATAATTTCCTATACAACATCAATAGGGTAGTTTCACACTGAAATTGTACATCACAACCCACGTGTCATCAAAACACAACAATCAAACAACCTGTAATTATATTAGCAAATTATCACATCAATTTATCAACAACGAAAACTCAATGTTTCGCTAAACGGTTCATCACATCATCATGAAAACCCCAACAACAGTACACACATAATCCTAATTTAAGCATCCCAACTCTCACCACCACTATGTATTTCAGTGTTCCGTCTTCCTAACACTTTGAACGACCTTTAAATCGTACTTACGGAGTTGAAGTATTGACCAAAATCGTTGGGATATGTCAACTACTTTGAAAATGGATTTTTCTCAAAATTATATTATGCAATAGATTACAGTCAGGGTGCAATCGATTGTCACTGAAAGAATTTCTAAAAGTTTACACTATGTAATAGATTGCAGTCAGGGTGAAATCGATTGCTCTGAAGGATTTTCAAACAATTGTGTAGCGGTAAATTCATGACCATCAAGCTATGGATAAACTTGACGTCTATAAAACCAGAGTCGCCACCGTGCTTTTATTGTTTCCAAAGGAAAAGGTAAAAGTGAGAACAAAACCCAAAGATAAGAAGTTTTCAAATAAAAACTAATAAAATGCCAGAGATTACAGGTAAGGGGGTTGGTTACACAGAGGGAAGGTGTTAGCACCGAAAGTGTCATAGGTACTCCTAGGGAGCCCTTTTTGCGTGCATATGTTTTTTGGGTATAAATGATGTTTAATAAAAAAAGAATGAGGGGATGAGAAAATAATCCATTGATTATATTTTTTGTGTTTGACAAGACCTTCGGTCTTATGCTTACGTCCCAACATAAAAATGAGGGATCAAAACCCCGTAGTTCATGGTAAAAATTTCAAAGAAGTTGGTGAATTGATTTTAACAAAAGTTTTAACAAGAAAAGGAACAAAACACCAAAGATTTGAGTGGGGTTGTTAGTTATTTTTGTCTTTTGAAATTTAAATCAATATGGTTAAGTTTATTTACAAATTTTATTAATAAAAAGTTTGAAAATTCATTGGAATAAGGCCAACGTTTCTAATCATTAAAACATGTCTAAGTTTGAAATCACAAGGAAAGAAAGTTTTTGAAAAGAGGGAGGGATTTTGAAATTAAAGAAGTGGGAGGAGATGAAGAGACTACCCTAAGCAAAAATTTAAAAGTTAAGAGTTTAAAAGATCTGACGAATGTGATGCAATCCAACAGACCAGAATGTCATATAGAAACACATTTTCCTTTGGACTTTGATCAAGCAATAAGCAATAAGGAATGAGCAACATCCAAACATCAATGAAGATCAAGGCATCAAATAAAGATAGCCAAAATCCAAGAAAGCATTCCAATAGCTAGCAATATTCAGTGTCTTCCAATGTAGCAGATGAAATATTCCTTGATCAACTCAGAACAAAACATCAAACATAAACCATAACAAAATAACAATTAAGCATAGAGACAAAGTAGCAGATGAATCAAAGAGATCCAAGGTCTTGCATCAGATGAAGTCTTAGATGTTGGCATTGGCGAAACCCTTTAGCATATGGAATGTTGCCTAAGTCCAGAAGTTCAGATCAAGTCCCAACAGTCCAACAAATATTTTTTTTGGGTTTTTATTGTTATTAGGTGTGTTAAGGTCCTAAGATTACAAATTACAAACAAAGGCAAACAAACAATATATACAATCACAAGATATGGCTCAAATGAGCAAAGAGAAAAGGACTTAAAACATAAACAAGTTATATGAAATTTAAATGACAGATGAATAGTAAATGACTAAAATTTAAATTGCATAAGGTAAATGACTTGAAAATAAAAGCATAATGAATAAGAGTTAGTCAATGGTTAGTCAAATGTTAGTTTTGTGTTTTAATTTATTAAGTCATTCTTTGGAAACACTCAAACATTCACTCAACCATTTATTAAGTCATTCTCATGAAAGGAGAAAAGGTTAAGTCTCCATACAATGCCATGAATAATGGGAGACTTACAATCTCACTTACTAGAATGATATGCTTTGAGGGTCAAATTTAGCTCTATGTTAAGCAATTGTAATTGGACTTATGTAGCAGTCATAACTATCTGAGGTCGGGCAATAAAAATATAGGTGTTAATGCATGTTAGAGATTTGGTACAAATAACCAAACTCCTAAAACATATCACACACTAAAATAAAATGGGAATGACCTATCTCAGTCATACTTATATTGATTCATCTGACACAAGGTCATTGATGAATCAATTAGTATTTAGACATTAGAGATTTCATTGGTCAAATGAGGGAATGGAGAAGAATAGGTATGAATTGAAGAGGGAAGGGGAGATAGAAACACAAATTGATCATGAGAGGAAATTCACCTGATCAATACCATCCATTCATTTTGAGAGATGAAATGTACATTTCATCAATCCCCTAAATCCAATGGTTTTGATCAAACAAAAGTCAAATCAACCATGACCAAGGCCCAAACAGAAAGTCAAACATCACAAGACCATAAAAATGGCTCAACAATATTTTTAAACATTTAATCAATTAAAAAACATATTTAAAATGAATTAAAATGCATTTTAATTTGGACAAAACCTCAAATACCTTCAAAATACCAAATAAATGGCCAAGCAATTTATCCTAGGTCAAACAAGGTCAAAGGACCTTAGACAAAAAAATTCACAATTTTTAGAAAGTCAAAAGTATTTTAAAACAATAAAAGATATGCATAAAAACATTTAATTCACGAAGAATACCAAAATTAATCCAAAAAAATATTTTAATTCAAAATATGGAAGAGAAAAATCTTTAAATATTATGGTGAAAGTCCCATATTTTTTGGATTAAAAATGGATTTATTATGAATTAAACAGAATAAGGCTATTAAATGAAAATTCATAAAATACAAAAAACAAGGGCCATCAGATCTCCCTCATTAATTGAGGTGGCAGATCTGATGGCCAAACTCACGCTCCCATCATACACCTTAGTCAACGCATATACACGCGTGGTAATTCAAATCAAAGGCCGAGATTAGAATGTGGGAACCAGATTAGATGGCTTCGACTATGCCAACGCACCACCAGAGCCCTAGCTCCGATCATCTTCTCCGGTGGACCTCACCGGACTGGTCCACCATAAACCAACACAAAAATGAAAAATAAGGACATGGTTTTAAAGGAAAAATGCTTAGGAGCTCGAATCTGACTTCCATTTCATCCAATTCCAAGTATATTAAAAGATACATGGATTTGAAATTTGAGGTTCATGATCTGAGTTGTTTCGATTTGACCTCAAAGCAACTCAATCTTGTTGCCTATATTGGTAGGACTTCAGCCAACCAAAAATCAAAGAGAATAGTGAAGAATTGAGAGAGAATCGAGGCTCAAAGTTTCAGAAAAATCACCTTCAGGTAGCATGAATCTGGCTTGATCTTGCTTCCAATTGGTCTTGGCTCGACTCTAGAAGCTTGCAGGAAGTGAAGTGGATCAAAGAGAGGCTTGGATTCTTGGAGTTTCAATCTCAAAACAGAAGGAGATTTGAAACACGATTTCAAGTGAAATCTTTAAGTTTATCCTTTAATGGAGGTTAGGGAGGAAATGGTTCAAAGCTTGGGAAAGCAGGGATCCTCATTCTTATCACAATGGCCATGTATTTATAGGGTATCAAGTTGGTTTTCACACACTTTGAAAATTTTCCAAATATAGAAACTTTGGTGCATGGATGCATGGGAAATGATTTGGGTTCAATTCATGATGCAATCACATTCCAATTTATGCATAATGGATCCTACAGCATTAACATGTAAGCATGCAAAAGGAAATCGACAATTGAATTCAAATCTTGCCAAAACAAACCAATGAAAGGAACCATGTGAAAGTCCCTCAAATCTTATCCAAATGAAGTGATCTTGTGCTTTTAAGAAAGGTGACATCAAGGGGAACAACTTTGGTGTTGAACACTTTTCAATTTGGAGCTTGGATTATGACTAATTTTGAGGTGGAAGTTTGAGAAATCAAACATAATTGAAATTTTTCTAAGTACCAAGTCAAATGACCACTTCTTCCACCTTGAATAACTTTTGCTATGAGCTTCAAATGGAAATGGTTTCTACACCAAAGTTGTAGATCTTTCATCCCTATTCAATTTGGTCACCTAATTTGGATTTTGCATGAGGGAGGTATGCATTTTAGAAGTTGAGGAAAATTGCTTGTTCAATGGTAATGGCCCAAAATGACCTATAATGTTTCCTCTTGTCACATGCCCTTGAAAGTTGAATTTGACATTTCTCAAAGAATAAAATTTGGATAGGACATCTTGAATTTGATCATGAAACTTGTATGGCCTTCATATCATAAAAATTGAGTAAGTTATGGTCCTTGGAAGTTGACCTCCTAACTAGGGCACAAACAAAATGACCTATAATCTTTCACCATAAAAAATGACTTTCCAAGCAAAACTAGATCTTAATGTCAACATTAAATTTGTTAGTAATGTCATAAAGAGTAACTTTGATCTTGGAATAATTTTCATATGACACAGTGTAGGAGATAGGGTCTAGGGAACCCCAGTTTTGACCAGTTGACTTTCTCTGGTCAACCTCTTTGAACCATCTTGCAAACTTGAAGTTATTTTTATCTTTGGGACTCATGGAGGGTAATATATGAATAATATGATGTATGATGAAGTATCCCTTGATATATTTGACCAAATGTTGAAGAAACTTGCTGAGAAAGTCATACAAGATACCCTGATGAATTGGGGCTTCCAAGGCAAACAAGCTTCAAACTCTTGAGGAATTCTTGATCAAAATGATAAATGAAGATCATGGGGATCCATATATAATGATTAGAACCAATTTGAACCATTTCTTTATTGATCTCCTTGCACTTAGGGTCTCAAACCCTAGTTATGAGCTTGATAGGGTACTGGTGGATGCACAAACTACCTATAAAAGAAACAAAGTTAAACATAGACATATGTTTTTGGTATTTTGGTTAGTAAACAAAGAAAAATAAAGTATAATAAAATCAAATAAGATTGGTGATATCTCCCAATACAAACCCAATGAATAAGGGGTAAGGAGGATACCCAGGTATGATCCCAAAGTCAATGCAAATGATGAGATAGCATGAGGGATCTTAGGGTCAAAATTGGGGTCTTACAACTGCTCCTATTTAAGGACATTCTAACTGAGGATATGAAGGTTAAAATCTTTGTATCAACTCAGTAGAATGAACTTAAATAACAATGTCAAGAAACAAAATTTGGTCCCTAAGAGACCTCATGATGCATATGATATGAATTTTAAAGTAATGTTTGTGGGGAATATATCGACACAAAGGAAAATAATTCAGAGAGACTGAAAGTCTAGAGGAGCATAATGTACTCCGTAAGGAAAACTCACTGAGGAGACAAAGACTCTAGGGGATAAAAGTCTATGCGTAGGCCACGATACGACTTGAAAACTGCTGGAGACACGAGGGATTTTCTATGAAAATAAATCAATGGAAAGACTCGGTCCGTGGATAAGGTTATCTGCAGGGGATGACAACTTCAATGAGGAAATACATACTCAAACCCAACTGGGGAATAATGAAATTCATCCCAGGAGTAAAAGAGATGCATTATCTATTACCGGTTACTGGGTAAGAAGATAATACACTCGGACAAACGGACATCCGTTACCGGTTAGGGAAAACATATCAAGGATGACTCGCTGAGAAAAAAAGGTGTATTCATTACCGGTTACTGGGTAAGAATAACCTAATGGGGAGAAAAGATCAAATAGGTTTTACAACTACCAGTTACTAGGAAGAAGACCAAGGAGAGAGTATCTGTCACTGGTTAAAGTGAACATATCAAGGATAAACTCAAAGGAAGAATATTCGTCATCGGTTAGGATGAACATATCAACGATAGACCACCTGGGGAATGAGGAAGAATATTAGTTACCAGTTAGGGCAAACATATCGAGGATAAACTGCCAGGGAGAAATATGAATTACAACTATCGGTTACTGGGTAGAAGACCAAAGAGAGAATATTTGTCACCGGTTAGGATCAACATATCAAGGATAGACTCAGCAGGGGAAAGTAGGAATTACAACTGCCGGTTATTGGACAGAATACTAAAGATAGAGAAAATCCGTCACTGGTTAAAGTGAACATATCAAGGATTGACTTTGAGGGGAAAAACGAATTTATATCTACCATTTACTTGGCAGAAGACCGCAAAGGGGAGAAAATTCATCACTGGTTAAAGTGAACATATCAAGGATAGACTCTCTGGGGAATAAAAATAGGGATTACGACTACCTTTTTACTGGGTAGAAACCCACAAAGGAAGAATATTCATCACCTGCTAGGATGGACATATCAAGGATAGACTTACTAAGGAAACGTGAAAGCGAATCCGCTGGGGAAACACAAAGAAAGTAGATTACATTTTACCGGGTATTGGGTAAAGGTAATGTACTCAACATCAAGAAGAATATTACCAGTTACTGGGTAATAGACCCTCGGAGACCAAAAGATCTATCTAGGTAAGAACTAGAAAGAAACGGTCAAACAAAGACTCAACCCAATAATGATATAACTCAAGGGGAGTGGTTCCATCCAGATAATAAACTAGAGAGGAAACTGAAATAATAATCATCCACGAGGAAATAACTCAGTGGGGAATGAGAAAGGATAAACTCTTTCTGCTTGATGGGGTGACACTCTACAATTGAAGGAGGACAAGCATACCAAATCTGCATGGGGAAATAATATCACCAAGGCAGGGGATCAGAAGAAAAATTAATGCGATAAAATACAATAATGAAATATCTGATGATGTGTTTTATGCATGAATATGTATGTATGTGATTATGATTATGTTGATAAAATAGTACAAATGATACAAATAACGAAGATTTGAATAATCACTACAAAACACTCGGCTAATCTCAACAAGATGGAAACACCAACTGTAGAATCTGCTAGGGATGAAAATAAATCATCAAGCTCCAAATCAAATCTGGCTAGGGAAGACATGGAGAACATGCTTCCAATCAATCATGTCAAAATCCACGGGGGGAAGAGAGCACTGCTGAAGGATAATCAACCAAACATGTCGAGGATAGAGAAGGATCTGATGAGGATCCAAATAAATCAACACTCGGGGATTTTTAAGTCAACAATATGCCAAATGAGAGACAACCTTGTAGGGGACAAAAATCAAATACTGCTCAGAACCAAATATTGTCGTGAAAGAGGGAACTTCTATCAGAAGATGAACTCCGTCGGGGAATACAAGAGATAAAACCCTAAATGGGGGATCAAGCAAATTGCTGGGGATGCTGTGACTTGTTAGAATAAATCAAATACCGTCACACTCCTTAATAATCATCAAATTCTTCTTGGAAATTGCGAAATAAACCAATTCCAAGGCAAAGATAACCAAATCTGACTCAAACAGGGGAGAAACTTCCATGGTTATACAACACAAACAAATAGAAATGGGGACCTGGAGACCAAATAAAGGTCCCTGGGTATCCAGGGTTCAATCATCAAATTACAAACTAGGGAATGCATAACACCTTAGCCGGGGAAGATGAATTTCCAAAGGGGACAATGTCATCAGCTCAACCGGGGATAATAGGTCGCTTGGGGAGGAACTTTTTAACCATGCTGGGGGATGAACGACAAACTGTTGGGAGGGAAAAAGTTACCAAACCAACTACTTGGGGAAGACCAACAATGCTTCACACCTCAAGACTTACCTATTCTTAGATTGATATTGACATTCCTTGCTGAAATCGATTATTCTTCAAGTGAACGTTTTTTATTATTTTAAGAAAAATAATTATTCATTGATTTATTTCAAAATTATCATCATAAAAATTCAATTTTAAAACAGAAACAAATAAGAATAGAAATAATTGGATAAAAGCTCAAGTTTATTTAATAGAATGGTAGCCGGAAAATGGAGGGACCCCATGGATCTTTACAAATTTTGAGAAATGGTAATTTACATGGAAAAGGGCTACATTGGATACAATGATCACTACTCTCCCTACCAATTTTGAAATCTGTTGTGCTTTTGTCTTTGGTCGAGAATAACGAATCAAAACCAAATGACTACTCAAAACTGCTTCAAAGATCAGGACTAGCCGGATGCAGTTACTTGCCACAATCCTTAATTTTTGCCTAGATTGCCCCAAGGTGGGGTAATCAATCTACCGGGGATAAATTTTTTGTTTTATGTCTCTAATTTTTCCTGGATCGCCTTTTCGGGTTTTCAATCCACTGAGACACTTATTTTTGCCTAAGCCGCCCTTTCGGGTTTTCAACTTAGCGAGTTCTTTTTTTCTTTTTAGGCGAAGTATTTCTTGACTGCATCGATATTCACAGGACGGGTGAACTCTTCACCATCCATAGTTGTAAGAATAAAAGCACCGTCTAAGAAGGCTCTCTTAACAACATATGGACCTTCATAATTAGGAGTCCATTTTCCCCTAGCATCAGATTTGAAAGATAGAATCTTCTTGAGAACGAGGTCACCTTCTTTGAATACACGAGGCTTGACCTTCTTATCGAAAGATTTTTTCATTCTCTATTGATATAACTAACCATGACACATGGTAGTCAACCTCTTCTCTTCAATCAAATTCAACTGGTCATATTTGGTCTGACACCATTCAGCTTATGTCGACTTGGCTTCCATCAAAACACACAATGATGGGATCTCAACCTCCACGGGGAGCATAACTTCCATATCATAAACGAGAGAGAAAGGGGTTGCCCATGTTGAAGTGTGGATGGATGTACGGTACCCATGCAAAGCAAATGGGAGAATCTCATGCCAATCTTTGTATGTCACAACCATCTTCTGAATAATTTGCAGCTTCAACAACCTCATTCATCTCGGGTCTGCAGGGAGAAGAATTATGATGTGCAATCTTGAAGTCTTTGCGAAGACCTTCCATCATGTTATTGTTCAAGTTAGATTGATTATCAGTAATGATCTTACTTGGAACACCATAATGATATATAATCTGATTCTTGATAAACCGGACCACCACCTGCTTGGTCACATTGACATACGATGTCACTTCAACCTACTTTATGAACTAATCAATAGCCACCAGAATGAAACGATGTCCGTTTGAAGCTTTGGGCTCAATCATACCAATCATATAAATTCTCCACATAGAGAAGGGCCATGGGGAGGAAATGACGTTCAATAGTGTCGGAGGAACATGGATCTTATCTGCATAAATTTGACACGTGTGGCATTTCTTCACAAACTTGCAATAGTTAGATTCCATTTTCATCCAATAGTAACCTACTCTCAACATCTTCTTTGCCATAGCATGTCCATTGGAATGAGTACCAAATGAACCTTCATGGACTTCAGTCATCAATAAGTCTGCCTCGTGTCTATCCATGCATCTGAGCAAAACCATATTGAAAATTCTCTTGTAAAGCACACCATCATTCAGGTAGAAGTTACCAACCAATCTCCTTAAAGTCTTCTTATCTTTCACAGATTCCCCAGATGGGTAAATCTGACTTTGGAGGAAACATTTGATATCGTAATACCATGGCTTTTCATTTTGACTTCTTCAATAGAAAATACATGAGCTGGCCTATCAAGACACATCACTGTTAAATTAGGAACTTCATTCCAAAAATTTACCACAATCATTAAAGCCAACGTTGCAAGAGCATCTGCCATCCGATTTTCATCTCGAGGGATATGATGAAAATCAACCTTTGTAAAGAAACTTGAAATCCTCCTCAAATAATCTCTATAGGGTATTAAACCTGGTCGATTCGTCTCCCATTCACCTTTGATATGATTCCCAACCAAAGTTGAATCTCCAAAGACGTCAAGATATTTGATTCTAAGATCACTGGCCTCTTCAAGCCCCATAATGCAAGCTTCATACTCAGCCATATTGTTTGTGCACTTGAAGGTCAATCTAGCTGTAAACGAAAAATGCGTGCCTTGAGGAGTGTAAAACCCCAATTTTGACCCTAAGATCCCTCATGAAATTTCATCCTATGCATTAGCATTGGGATCATACCTTGGCATCCTACTTACCTCTCTTTCATTGGGTTTGTTTTGGGAGAGATCACCAAGCACCATGTGATTGTATCATACTTGTATATTGTCATTTTACTAACCAAAATACCAAAAATATGTCTTTGTGTTTGCCTAACTCTTTTGTAGGTAGGGCATGATCACCCTTGATCTAGCAAGTTCACAGCAAGGGTTTGAGACCCTCATGACTAAAAGCACAACCATGGATTAACCCACAAATGTTTCAAAGCATCATATATGAGTCCCAATGATCTCTACATGTTATATTGATCATGTTTTCTTTAAGAGTTTGGAGGTGATTTTCCTTGGAAACCCTAGTTTGACTGGGTATCTTGAGTAACTTCTCCAACAAGCTATCTCACCAATTGATCAAATTTATCAAGGTATATTTCAAAATTCATCATCTTATGCATATATTATCTACCATGAGCCTAGAAATCCAAGAGAATTGAAGGTTAGCAAGTTGGTTGGTGGTGGTTGGCCAAATGAATTCATCTGATCAAAACTGGGTCTCCCTACACCCTATCTCCTACAATTTTCACCATATGAAAATGATTCCAAGATTAACGTTACTCTAAATGACATTCCAAACAACTTCCATGTTGAGACCTAGAGCTAGTTTTGCTTGGAAAAACCTTTTCTATGTTGAAACATTATAGGTCATTTTGTGTAAACCCTAATTTAAAAGTCATCTTCCCAAGGCCATAACTTGCTTAATGTTTATGATATGAAATATTTCCAAGTTGCACAATCAAATTCTAGATGTATACTTCAACTTTTATGTTTGGAGTGAGAGCTAATTCAACTTTTATGAGCATGTGATATGAGAATACATTATAGGTCATTTTTTACCTATACCATTGAACAAGTGATTTTCCTCAACTTCAAAAATGCATACCTCTACCATTATAAATCCAAATGACATGAAATTGGTGACCATTTTGAAGGCCTTTGAAAGAGTTACAACTTCTATGAATATACTTTTCTCATTCGAAGCTCACAAAAAAAGTTAAGCAAGGTGAAATATTGAGATATATGGCTTGACACTTAGAAAAATTTTCAACATGTTGAAATTTCCAAACTTCCACCTCAAAATTCACCATGATCCAAGTTCCAAATGAAAAATTGTCCAACATAAAAGTTGTTCCCCTTGATCTAAGCTTTCAAAAAAACCTAATTTCATGCATTTTGGATAAAGGTTGCTAGGGCTGTGTATAGCTTTAACATGTCGGCATGATTGGAAGAAATCAAATTCCAAAAATTTCATTTTCACATTTCCTTGACATGCAAGCCTCATTTGAACTTCAGATCAGTTGCAAGTGGATCAAATTGGATTGCTTCAGGGGCCTGTACACACCCATGCAAGCTTGTGCATGAAATGTCCAAATTTAGAAATTTTCAAGGGTGCAAATATTAGTCCCATTTGCTATAAATACAGGCCCTTGGAGCTCAATTCAAAGACACCTTGCGCGCCAGCTTTGCCCCCCAATTGAAACCCTCACCATTCAAAGGAAAACCTGAGAATTTTTAACTTGAAAACTGAGTTTGAATCTCACTGTTTGGAGATTCAAAAAATCCAGGATCCAAAGCTTTGTACCATTGCCAAACCTCTCCTGCAAGCTTCTTAAGTGTGATCAGATCATGGTTGAAGAAAGCAAGATCCATTTCTGCACAACATTGAAGGTAAATTTTAGAAAACTTCATCTCTTAGATTCTCACTCAATTCTCATCAATTCTCTTGGATCATTGGTTGCCTGAAGTCCTACCAATGTAGGGAAGAAGATTGAGTTGCTTTAAGGTCAAATTGAAGCAACTCAGTTGTCACACCTCAAAATTTAACTCCTCATATCTTTTTTATATATTTGGAGTTAGTTGAAATTGAGGTCAGATTCGTGCCCTACGCCATTTTTTCTTTCAGATTATGTCCTCCTTTTTTATTTTGGTGATGGTTAAGGGTGGACCAGTCCAGTGAGGTCCACCGAAGAAGAAGACTGAAGCTCTAGCTTCAGCGGTGTGTTGGCATGTCTCCAGACCACACGATCCATTTGAAATGTTTTAATCTTAGGCGTTGGTTTTGATTACCATGTGTGTGGCACGCTGACTAAGTTCCACCATGGAACGCGCATTTCCATCCATTTGATCTACCACCTCAATTAATGAGGGAGATCAAGTGGCTCACGTTTTTTTTTTATTTATTTTTTAATTAATTTGATTATCATTAATTCATATTAATTTTAATATTGATCCAAAAAATATGAGAGTTTCACCAAAAAAAATTAAATAAATTCCTCTTTCATATTCTGAATTAAAATTATTTTTTGGGTCATTATTAATATTTTTCATGATTTAATTGATTTTGTGATTATTTTTAATTGTTTAAAAATACTTTTAAGTCTTTAAAAATTCTGAATTTTTTTCTCCAAGGTCCTTTGACCTTGTTTGACCTATGATAAATCTCATGGCCATTTTTTTGGTGTTTTGATGAGGTTTTAGGAATTTGACAAACCATATTTAATTTAAATGCATTATTTTAGTATTTTTAAATTGAATAAATGCCTAATAATTGTGTTGACCTCTTGTGATGGTTTGTGTAAGTTTGACTTGTGTTGTTGGACCTTGGTCAAGGTTGATTTGACTTTGCTAGGTTAATATCATTGGATTTAGGGGATTGATGGAATGTACATTCCATCTCCCAAAATGAATGAATGATATTAACTTGGTAAAAGTCTTCCTTTGACCAATTTGAATTATGATCCATTCCCCTCCCTCTTCATCTAATTCCCCTTCTTTATGCATTTATTTCATTTGGCCTATGACATCACAAAATCCTAAGGCTAGTTGATTCCAATATCAACATAAGTATGGATGAGATTAGGCCACTTGTTTTGCATATTCTTTTTGCGTGTGGTATGTTTCATGAGCATAGTCCGTTATACTATGTCTCTAACATGCATTAACACCAAAATTAGATTGCCCGACATCAAATAGTTGTGACTTCTACATAAGTCCAATTACGATTGCTTAACATAGCGCTAAATTTTTGACACAAAAGGCATTGTGTGGAAACTTAGCCTTTTTTCCTTCCTTTGGAAGATGTCTTGGCTCAAGGATCCATTCTTGTGATAAGTGGGTTGAGTGTTCTCCAAAGAATGACTTAAAAACAAAAAAAAAAACAAAAGCAAAACAATACTAACTTCTAACTCATTAACAACTAACATTTAATTTCAAGCCATTTTCTTTAATGCCATTTTATTTCAAGTCTATATTCATTTGTCAATATTCATACCATTCTAATTGTTTATGTTAATGCCATTTTCACTTTGTCCATTTGGACCATATTGTGTGATATATCTTGCTTGTGTATATTTTGTTTGTTTGTGTGGTCTTTGACCATTAATGTACATAATAACAACAAAAACCCTAAATGACTTGGCCAATGCCAACTTTTGTGAAACCAAGTGCTTTCAATTTGAAACTTCATCTGATACATCTTTGAAGATCCCTTTGAGTTCATCTGCAACATGATCATTATGAAGCTGTTATTTTAAACATGTGACTTGTGGAATTCATCTACTACATGGGCTAATTTGAAGAAGATCATGGAGTGGCTAAGCTTGGATGTGGCTATCTTTATTTGATTCCTTGCTCTTCAAGATTGATATAATATGCTTTGTGTGTTGCTTGATTCTAAATGTCCAAGGGAATTTGGGTTTCTATATGACATTCTTGTCTATTGGATTGCTACCCATTGGTCAGATCTTTTCAACTCTTAACTTTTATTTTATGCATAGGATTAGTCTCTTCATCTCCTCCACACTTCTTTAATTTCAAAATCTCTCCCTCCTTTTAAAAATTCTTCTTTGCTTGAACTAGTTTTATTCTAAACTTTGACCACTTTGCAAACTAGAAACTTTGGCCTTATGCCATTGCATTTTCAAACTTCTTTTCTTAATCAAACTTGTAAATAGACTTAATTATACTTGACCTAAACTTTCAAAAAGCCAAAAAGAACTAACTCATTCAAACCATTTTTAGGCCTTTGTGCCTTTCAAACTTAATTTTTGTTAAAAATAATGCATCCACTTTGAAATTTATACCACGAACTACGAGGTTTTGATCCCTCATTTTTATGTTGGTACGTAGGCGCAAGTCCGAAGGTCTTGTCAAACACAAAAAAATATAATTAATGAATTCTTTTCTCATCCCCCAATTCTATTTGTTTGTAAACATCACTTTGTACAAAATTCATATGCACACAAAAAAGGGCTCCCTAGGAGTACCTAGGACACTTTGGGTGCTAACACCTTCCCTCTGTGTAACCAACCCCTTACCTGTAATCTCTGACATTTTATTAGTTTTGATTTGAAAACCTCTTACTTTTGGGTTGTGTTCGTACTTTTCCCTTTTCCCTTGGAAACAATAAAAGTGCGGTGGCAACTCTGGTTTTATTGATGTCTAGCTTATCCATAGCTTGATGATCATGAATTTACCGCTACAAAAATTAAGTGGCGACTCTGCTGGGGAGTAGTCTACAGTGGGTTTAGCCTAATTTTTTGGGTGTATATAATTGTATATATGTGATGTATGAATATTTGTTTGTATGATATAATCTGGTTGTTGTGCTTGGTGATCTCTGAATGGTGAGATAAGTTCTAACCGGAACTTGAGTGCACTTAAGATAGGAGGATGGTATAGTCATGTTCGACTTGTGTGGAGTAGTCCTTAACAAGTTGGCTTGAGATCCATCTCCTTAGTGGAGACCCTTTTGGATTTGGAGATGTCACACAAGTATTTATGGTTAGGCATTACTATCTCTAATTTGGGTCCGAGAGGCTGAGGACTGTAGAACATTTACCCCCTCTTGGCCTATTTAGGACGTAGTACGGAGACTGTTTAAGTGTAGACTTGATAACAGTTGTTACGCGATACTACACACAAACGAGTTTCTCTTGAGAATATTAAGGGTCGATGAATCAGTCATCTTAACCTGTAATATCTGATAGATGGAATTAAGACTCTGGGAACTTTTTAGAACATGATCTATAGGTTTTTATCCTTAGTTCAATCCTTTGGGATGGTTCTTACCCAGACTCCATGCTCGTGACTTACAACAAACCCTTGATTCTTGGTTGATCCAATCAAGTCTTGTCAATATCAATGGAACTTGGGTGTTGATAAGGTGAAAACTATAATCCAGTAAAATGGATGATTGATCTTGACAATGACTTGATTCCTCCATTGACCATTGTTTTTTTTCCTTGTGTTTGATCCCTTATTTGTGATTGTTGCATTCATGCCTTTATGCGCATCATAACATTCATCACACAATTTTTTTTAAGGAATTGAGGTATTATTTGCAAATATTTTTAGACCATGGATTGTGGACGAAAGAACACTAAGAAGTACAGTTTCAAATGTCCCAACTTGAAAGAGTTAAGGAAGCTAGCATTTTTTGTATTAGATCCCTTGGACTTCAAACAACATCATGGGAAGCTATTGTCTATCTTGTCTGCTGATGTGGTTGAAGGACTTCTGAGTGTACTGGTATAATTCTATGATCCTTTCTACCGTTGCTTCACTTTTCCGGATTATCAGCTTGTGCCTATGTTGGAGGAGTATGCCCATCTCTTGGGGATACCTGTTTCTAGTATGGTACCTTTTAGTGGATTATAAGAGATTCCCATATCTCATCTTATTGCTGAAGCTCTTCACTTGAAGAAGTTTGAGATAGAGGCTCATTGGGTGAAGAAAGGAGGTTTATTTGGGTTGCCATCTGATTTCCTCATCAAGGAAGCTACTGCCTTTGCTCAAGCCGGTAGTATGGACACTTTTGAAGCTATCTTTGTGTTGCTCATTTATGGATTAGATTTTTTCCCTAACATTGACGATTTTGTTGATGTTAATGCCATTAGAGTTTTCTTGATTGGGAATCTCGTGCCTACTTTGTTGGGTGATATGTATTTCTATTTGCATTTAAGGAATTCTAAGGGTGGTGGAACCGTTGTCTGTTGCATCCCTCTTCTGTACAAGTGGTTTATTTCGCACTTGCCTCAGACACCTGCTTTTTTGGAGAACAAACAATGTCTACGGTGGTCTTAGAGACTTATGTCTCTCACTAATGATGATATAGTTTGGTATGATCATTCTTTGAGCAGTTTGGAGATTATTGATTATTATGGTGAATTCTCTAATGTACCTCTCATTGGTACACAAGGAGGAATTAACTACAACCCTGCTTTGGCTCTTCGTCAACTTGGGTTCCCCTTGAGAGACAAACCTAATAACACTTTGTTAGAAGGTCTTATCTATCAAGAGGGTAAAGATCCCTAACATTTGAAGCAGAAGATTGTGCATGCTTGGCATAATGTGCATAGGAAAGGAAGATCCAAGCTTGGTCCATGAAGTTGTGTGGCTTTAGAAGCTTACACTCTTTGGGTGAAGAAGAGAGCTTGGAGTTGAAGAAGCCTTATCCTTGTGAGAGACATATATCTATGGTTATGGTTGAGCCATTAACTCTCCCTAACCAAGATGTAGAGGAGTTGGAAGACACATTCACTAAGATGAGAGAAGGACATGTGGCAAGAGTGTTTCCATGCTCTGAGCAAGAAGAATGAGGAGTTGTAGTTGGAGTCTAAGGACAAAGATGCACTTATTGAGCTACTTGAAGACCGAGTAACAAAGAGACAGAGAGAGTCAGAGGTTTCATCTTCTATCATGCCTCAACCTTCCGTTGCTTGGAAGAAGATTGTTGATCGACTTGTCCTCGAGAAGACTCAGATGAAGGCTCCTTTTCTCTTGTATTTTTATTCGGTTTCTGAAATTGTACTCAGTGTAATCCTTCCAATTATATAAAAAAAAAGATTTTTCGTCATATCAAATTGTTGCAATTGTTGTTAAATATATATATTTGCAAACAATATAGTAAGTTCCTTGAAAAATAAAATTAAATAAACAAGCATTGCATTTCATGCATCATTGGCATAAGCAGGTTTCTCTTTCGCCAGATGTCTCATTGGTGTTTCTTCTGTGCTTCAGCCAAGCTGACTCATCGGTACAACACTCGCGCCAATCATCTGAGAATCATGGAACATCTTGAGCAAGAGAACAGAGAGTTGAAGGACGGGATCGCTCGACTGACTGCCATGATGGAGTCAGTGTTGGCTACTCAGAGTCAATCTTCTCCAACATCCGCAACTCCTCCTCCTCATAGGACTGTTATTTCAGAGGTGGCTACCTCTACCATGCCTGCTGTTACCGCCCACTTTACGCCTGATACGCCTGCCGGGTTCCCGTGGGGAATGCCGCCAAACTTCATGCCTGGAGGCTTTGCGTCTACTTTTGCTTCTATGTCGGCATCTAGCCCGGTCATGTCTGTGCCACCTCCCGTAGTGCATACCTTACCCCGTGTGGAAGACACCATTTATCATTCCGAGCCATCTGAGGGTCCGGATGTTTATGAGAAAATGGACGAAATGAAAGATCAGTTTCTTGAGTTGCGCAAGGAATTGAAGACGTTGAGAGGTAAGGATCTTTTGGGAAGAGTGATGCTGAGTTACGTATGGTGCCGAATGTGAAGATTCCGGTGAAGTTCAAACTGCCCGACTTTGAAAAATACAAAGGGAACACATGTCCGCTCAGCCATTCTTAGGGACCAATTATCACTACTTTTTATATATTATTATTGGTCCCTTTTACCATTTTCTTATTGAATTACACACTTTTATTCTCACAATTTAGTAAATATGCAATTAAGTTTAATTTAATTATGTTTTGAGTAGATATTTCACTTATTTGTTAGTTTTGTAGAATTTATGGACAAGAGAGCATTGGATTACATGAGCATAATTTGGAAGGAGTTTGAATGGCATTTTGGAAGCATTTGAAGAACAAAGCTTGGAAGAATTGGTTTAAAGGTAGCTTGCAAGCCAAGGAAGCTGAACTTCCTTCAGTTCGCGTCGCGACCCTTGTTGGCGCCGTGAACCTTTCGAAGACAGCAAGCTTATTATTTGGTTTGGGCTACTTGTTATGTTTTGAACCCAACTTAAGTGTGATAGTTTTAGATCATTTTTAGAGCACTTTTCTGTTTTAGACCAAAATGATACATTTAGGGAAAGGATGAACTCTTTAAACACAAAATGGGAGAAAAGGAAAGATTATCACAAGAGTTGGAGAAGAAAAACAGAGGTTATTTTTTGTATTCCATTTGTTGTCAAATATGACGATGAGGAGCTAAACCCCACTTTGTCAAGATTGGAGGTAGTAGTTATCCCTTATTGATTATGTATTCCTATTTACTCTTGTATGTGACAAAAGATTATTGATGTAATGATTGATATTTTTTTCCCTATTTTGAATATTCAGATTTGAGTTATTGTTGAGAAAGATTATTCAAGTCTTGACGTAAAATATGCTTTCAAGTAGTGAATAAGTTGTAGAAATAGATTTATACACTACTCTTCTTTTGTATCAAACATTAAAGATTTCCATATTAATAGTTAGGTGGAGAAATCGTCTAACGATTAATATAATGATTATCACAATCTCATTTAGAAATAAATGTTATTGAGAGGATACTTGAATATCATCAATAATTTTAAGTCCATATAGTTGTCATTAAGGAAACATAAGAAATTTGGATCGTGAACTTCAATCTTGCCAAGCCTTTTATATTTGATTTGAAAACTAATTTCATTGTCTTAGTGTTATTTTACTCAAGAGATAACTACTAAATCAAAACAACTTGGTTACTTTTTAAACTTATAACAATTGGAATTATAGAACGGTGGTAATATCAACCAATCCCTGTGGATATGATATAAAAATATTTGCCAAAAATATACTTTTCAACAGCCATCTAGTGATGTATGCCTGCAAGATGTCTACCCAAATTAACAACGATCAACTGTTGATACACTACTTCGAAGATAGTTTGACCGGTGTTGCGCTCCGTTGGTATATGGGGTTGGACAGTGCAAGCATTCGCACTTTCAACGACTTGGGAGAAGCTTTTGTCAAATAATATAAGCATAATATGGACATGGCACCTGATAGAGATCAATTAAGGTCTATGTCTCAGAAGGATAAGGAGACATTCAAATAATACGTGCAGAGATGGAGAGAATTGGCTCCTCAGATCACTCCTCCTTTAGAAGAGAAGGAAATGACAAAAATCTTTTTGAAGACCCTGAGTTCATTTTATTATGAACGTATTATTTCCAATTCCCCTGGTGACTTTACCGAAATGGTAAACATGGGGATGAGGCTAGAAGAAGGTGTCCGAGAAGGACGTTTGTCAAAGGAGGAAGCATCATCAAGTAAGAGATATGGCAGCAGTTTTGGGAAGAAGAAAGATAGCGAAGCTAATGCAATTTATAATGGAAGGCAGAGGAGGCCTCAGATCAGAAAGAATCAACCATCCCATCAACACCATCATCAAGTATCTTAAGTAATTCTAGTATTTTCGAACAATCAATCAGTATCAATTCAACAACGACAACATCAACAGCAACAACGACAACAACGAACAAACACCTACAACAACAACAATACCCACAATCACCATCAATAAAACTTTGAGCGGAAGAAGGTCTCTATTAACCCGATTCCTATGACGTACACTGAACTATACCCATCTTTGGTTCTCAAGAACCTACTCCAAGCAAGAAACCCTCCACAAATTCCAGAACCACTTCCATGGTGGTACAAACCTGAACTCTGTTATGCTTTTCACCAAGGAGCACCAGGACATGACATTGAGAACGGCTATCCGCTCAAGTATGAGGTTTAGAAGCTAATAAAGAATGGAATGGTGTCCTTCAAGGACCGTGCACCCAACGTGAAAGCAAATCCATTGCCCGCTCATGGGAATTCTTCTGTTAATATGGTGGACGGTTGTCCTAGGGAGTTTAAAGTGTTTGATTTTCATTTTATTCGGAGTTCCTTAGTGGCAATGCATAAGGACATTTGTATGTTGTGTGATTGTGAGCACGACCATGATGGTTGTGCTATCTGCAGTGTCAACCCGAGAGGTTGTGAGGTTGTGAAAAGGGACACCCAACAGTTGATGGATGAAGGCATGATTCAAATTGTTCAATCCTGTCATGTAACTGACGATGTGAATGTCATAGTGCCCGTTTTCAAGAGTCTAGAGAGAGTGGTGATTCAATACGACAATAATAACAGTAACAACGTTAGCAACATATCGGTATCGTCGTTGGTCATACGGTTAGCAGGTCCAGTCTCGTATTCATTTGATAAAGTTGTTCCGTATCAGTACAATGCAACAATGATGAAGGATGGTCAAGAGGTCCCGTTGCCTACGACCAGCTATGTAGTGAGCATTGTTGATGTTACCAAGGTGACCCGAAGTGGTCGTGTGTTTCGGCCGGTGTTCCCAAAAGATAAAGAAGAATCAACTGTCAGTAAGAAACTGGAAGTGCCTGCTGTAGATCTAGTTAGTGCTTCAAAAGGTCAGTCTGGTGAATCCAGCAATTTGAAGGCTAATGATGATGATGAGGTACTTCGTCTGATAAAAAAGAGTGAGTTCAATATGGTGGAGCAGCTGCTCCAAACCCCCTCAAAAGTTTCAGTACTGTCTCTGCTTATGATTTCAGAAGCGCACAGAGAAGCACTACAAAAAGTTCTTGAGCAAACATTTGTGGAACATGATGTTACAGTGGATCAATTCGACCATATTGTGGCTAACATCACTTCCTGCAACAATCTCAATTTCTGTGATGAAGAACTCCCTGAGGAGGGTAGAAATCATAACTTGGCTTTGCATATCTCTATGAATTGCAAAGATGATGCTTTGTTTAATGTGCTTGTTGACACCGAGTCGTCATTGAATATGCTGCCAAAGTCAAATCTATCAAAGCTATCATATCAAGGAGCGCCCATGAGGTATAGCGATGTAATCGTCAAAGCTTTTGACGGTTCACACAAAACAGTTATTGGTGAAGTGGACATTCCAGTAAAGATAGGTCCGAGTGATTTTCATATTACTTTTCAAGTAATGGATATCCACCCGGCCTACAGTTGTCTGTTGGGAAGGCCATGGATCCACGAGGCGGGAGATGTTACCTCCATATTGCATCAGAAGCTCAAATTTGTAAAGAATGGAAAGCTTGTTATTGTTGGCGGGGAAAAGGCATTGTTGGTTAGCTACCTGTCATCTTTCTCTTACGTTGAAGCTGACGATGAGGTTGGAACTCCGTTCCAAGCCTTATCTATTGCAACTGAAAAGAGAGTTGGGGAACCTATGTCCTCATTGAAAGATGCATAGAAGATTGTTGAAGAAGGCAATGTTGATCAATGTCCGACAACAAAGGTAGAACCGGTATGGGCTTTCAGCAAGGTTCATCAACTACAAGGTCAGGGGATATGCAACTTAGCTTCCGTAACGGAGGGTTCATTCATGGAAATGAATAACACTTAGTTGTTGTGCTAGAGGATGGCGAAAAGGAAGACTGCACCAAATTTATGACACATGGAAAGGCTTGCAACAATTGGACTGTTGTTGATATTCCTGTTATTTTGCATCAATACAAGTAATTGCTTTTCTATGTTTTAAAAAAAAATCTTCTCCTATGCCTAAGGGAGAAGTGAACATTGTTTGGGCATTTTGAAATTGATCATTAATAAAATTAATTCTATTCATCCACATCTATGATGTTTTGTTTTTACTTTTTGCTTTATTCTGAAAATGGTAATCACAAAAAACATAAATAAACAATATAATTGTCCATCTGCATAATATTTGGTCACAAAATTCACTTCTCTAAAATCAAAATATCAAATCATTATGCAGGTTGGTTTATAACCCCATTGAATACAATGATCCTTCTCCTTCTCCAAATTTTGAATTCCCTGTGTTTGAGGCCGAGGAGGAAAGTGATGAAGAAGTGAGTGATGGATTGTCTCGTCTTCTTGAGCATGATGAAAAGACCATCCAGCCATTCGAAGTGCAGATTGAGCTAGTCAACTTGGGTTCCGAGGATGACGTGAAGCAAGTCAAGATTGGGTCTCGATTGTGTCCAGATGTTAAGAAGGGGTTGATTGATCTTCTTCGAGAGTATTCAGATCTGTTTGCTTGGTCCTATCAAGACATGCCTGGTTTAGATTCTGAGATCGTGGAGCATAGATTGCTGTTGAAGCCAGAATGCCCTTCAGTCAAACAGAAGTTAACGACAATGCATCCTGATATGACAGTGAAGATCAAAGAAGAAATGAAGAAGAAGATTGATGTTGGTTTCCTTGTGACCATTGAGTATCCGCAATGGGTGGCCAATATTGTGCTTGTGCCAAAGAAAGATGGAAAAGTCCGCATGTGTGTCGATTATAGAGATTTGAATAAAGCCATTCTAAAAGATGATTTCCCTCTGCCACACATTGATATGTTGGTAGATAACACTGCTAAATTCAAAGTCTTTTCTTTTAGGGATGGATTTTCCGGATATAATCATATCAAGATGGAACCCGAAGATATGGAGAAGACCACATTCATTACACCTTAGGGAACATTGTGTTATTGAGTGATGCCTTTCGGTTTAAAGAATGCTGGTGCAACTTACCAAAGAGCAATGACTACTCTTTTTCATGATATGATGCATAAAGAGATTGAAGTTTATGTCGATGACATGATTGCTAAATCAATTGATAAAGAGGAACATGTTGAGCTTTTTTTGAAGCTATTCCAGCGTTTGAGGAAGTATAAACTCCGCTTGAATCCCAATAAGTGTATTTTTGGGTTCGTTTTGGTAAGTTGTTGGGCTTTATTGTTAGCAAGAAGGTTATTGAAGTTGATCCTGCTAAGGTTAAAGCAATATAAGAGATGCTTGCGCCCAAAACTGAGAAGCAAGTCAGAGGTTTTCTCGGCCGCTTGAATTATATCTCAAGATTCATTTCACACATGACTGGCACATGTGCGCCTATAATCAAGCTTCTTCGGAAAGATCAGTCTTGTGATTGGACCGAAGACTGCCAGAAAGCTTTTGATAGTATCAAGGAATATCTGCTTGAACCTCCGATTTTGTCTCCACCTGTTGAAGGAAGACCGTTGATCATGTATTTGATTGTGCTTGAAGATAGTATGGGTTATGTTCTAGGTCAGCAAGATGAGACTGGAAAGAAAGAACTTTCTATTTACTACCTCAGTAAAAATTTCACCGACTGTGAGACTTGGTATTCTATTCTTAAGAAAACTTGTTGCACATTGGCTTGGGCTGCTAAGCGTCTACGTCAATATATGTTGAATCGTACCACTTGGTTGATATCTAAAATGGATCCAATCGAGTATATATTTGAGAAGCTTGCTTTAACTGGGAGGATTGCCCATTGGCAGATGTTGTTATCAGAGTATGATATTGAGTACCAATCTCAGAAAGCAATCAAAGGTAGTATCTTGGCTGACCATTTGGCTCACCAACCAATTGAAGATTATCAGTCAGTGCACTATGAATTTCCTGATGAAGAGATCTTATACTTGAAAACGAAAGATTGTGATGAACCATTGCTTGAAGAAGGGCCAGAACCTGGTTCCCATTGGGGCATGGTATATGATGGAGCTGTTAATCAATATGGAAATGGCAATGGGGCAGTGATCATTACTCCTCAAGGAACGCATCTACCATTCACAGCTAGATTGACTTTCAAGTGTACAAATAATACGGCTGAATATAAAGCCTGCATTATGGGGCTCGAAGAGGCCATTGATCTCATAATCAAGTATTTGGACATCTATGGAGATTCAACTTTGGTTGTGAATCAGATCAAAGGTGAATGGGAGACGAATCAACCCGGTTTGATACCATCTAGAGATTATGCGAGGAGGATTTCAACTTTCTTTACAAAAGTTGAGTTTCATCATATCCCTCGAGATGAAAACCGGATGGTAGATACTCTTGCAACGTTGGCTTCAATGATCATAGTGAAGTATTGGAATGAAGTTCACAATTTGACTGTGATCCGTCTTGATAGACCAGCTCATGTGTTTGTTGTTGAAGAGGTCAAAGACGATAAGCCGTGGTACTATGACGTCAAGTGTTTCTTTCAAAATCAGATTTACCCGTTTGGGGCATCTTTGAAAGATAAGAAGACCTTGAGAAGATTATCCGGATATTTCTACTTGAATGGTGATGTACTGTACAAGAGAAACTTCGACATGGTTCTGCTCAAATGCGTGGATAGACAGGAAGCATACTTGTTGATGACTGAAGTGCATGAAGGCTCCTTTAGTACTCATTCCAATGAACATGCAATGGCAAAGAAGATTTTGAGAGCAGGTTACTATTGGCTGATAATGGAATCTAACTGTTGCAAGTTTGTGAAGAAATGCCACAAATATAACCCTTTCTCCGTGGCCTTTCTCCATGTGGGAATTGACATGATTGGGATGATTGAGCCCAAAGCTTTGAATGGACATCGTTTCATTTTAGTTGCAAGTGACTACTTTACAAAATGGGTTGAAGCGGCATCGTACGCAAATGTAACCAAGCAAGTTGTTGTAAGGTTTATCAAGAATCAAATCATATGTCGTTATGGTGTACCAAGTAAGATCATTATTGATAATGGATCGAACTTAAATAATAATATGGTGGAAGCTCTTTGCAAAGACTTCAAGATTGCACACCATAACTCTTCTCCCTACAGACCCAAGATAATGGGGCTGTTGAAGCTGCGAACAAGAACATCAAGAAGATTATTCAG
Source organism: Lathyrus oleraceus (assembly GCF_024323335.1). Classification (NCBI taxonomy): domain Eukaryota; kingdom Viridiplantae; phylum Streptophyta; class Magnoliopsida; order Fabales; family Fabaceae; genus Lathyrus; species Lathyrus oleraceus. The sequence continues at coordinate 237,537,170 of NC_066579.1, read as the reverse complement.
AAGATGGTTGTCACATATAAGGATTGGAATGAGATGCTCTCATTTGCTTTGCATGGGTATCGTACATCCATCCGCACTTCAACAGGGGAAACCCTTTTCTCTCTTGTTTATGGTATGGAAGCAGTGCTCCTAGTAGAGGTTGAGATTCCTTCGCTGCATGTGCTCATGGAAGCCAAGTTGGCTGAGGCTGAATGGTGTCAGACCAGGTTTGATCAGTTGAATTTGATAGAAGAGAAGAGATTAACTTCCATGTGTCATGGTCAGTTATATCAGCAGAGGATGAAAAAAGCTTTTGATAAAAAGGTCATACCTCGTGTATTCCGAGAAGGTGACCTTGTGCTCAAGAAGATTTTATCTTTCAAACCACATTATAAGGGCAAATAGATTCCTAATTATGAAGGCTCATATGTTTTTAAGAGAGCCTTTTCAGGCGGTGCTTTGATTCTTACAACTATGGATGGTGAAGAGTTCACTCGTCCTGTGAACGCAGATGTATTCAAGAAATACTTCGCCTAAAAAAAGGAAAAGAATAGCTCGCTAAGTTGAAAACCCGAAAGGGAGGCTCAGGCAAAAAAGGAGCATCTCGGTGGATTGAAAACCTAAAAGGGAGATTCAGGAAAAAATTAGAGACATAAAACAGAAAAAATTATCCCGATAAATTGAGTACCCCACCTTGGGGCAATTTATGCAAAAATTAGGGATTATGGCAAGTAACTGCATGCTACTGATCGTCCAGTATTGGAGAGACTTCTTTTAGCACAAGGGTTGATTAGTGATTCATTATCCCCAGTGGCGGTCAAAAGCACAGCAGACATCAAGAGATGGTAGAAGGATTAGCGGTCATTTGTATTCAATGTAACCATTTCCCATGTAAATTACCATTTTCAACTTTGTAAAGATCTATGGAGTCTTGTCATTTACAGACTACCATTCTATTAAATAAAGTTGAGCTTTTATCCAATTATTTCTACTCTTATTTATTTCAGCCAATAGTTTTAAATTTTATTATGATATTTTTGAAATTTAAAATTTTAATCAAAATCATTTTTTTAGACATATAAAAGCAAGAATTTTTCAGAGGCAACTTTAAAGCAATATCAACAGCACTTCGAAAACAGCAAGTCTTAAGTGTGGAGCTCTATGGGTTCCCCAAGCAGATAACCCTTCAGGTATCCCAAGCCGAATTTTGATGATCCAATTCCCCTGCGGAGTGTTTGATCCCCAGCGGAGCTTCTATACTTTTCCCAGCTGAGTTGGTTGATTTAGTCCCCGATAGAGTTTGTGTGTTCCTCAGCATGGTTGATTTTCTATTTTGATCTTTAGCAGAGTAAGATCGATTTGCCTAGTAGATCGCGTTGGTTTCTCCGCCTATAACCATCTGACTCACTCCCAGTCAGAGTTTCCTCCTGGTTTCTGAGCAACTATTTATGTTTATCCTCTGCATGGTTGTCTCCCATTTGATATGGTGTTGACCTAAAATTCCCTACAGATTCGATAATATTTCCTTTCATCAGCAGATCCCATCCTTCCCCAGATAATGTTGAGCCTTTGGGATGTTGATCTCCCTGTTCTCCAGCAGTTGTATGCCTTTATTGTGGATTGATCGAGGATGGTACCGATGATTCAAATTTTTGCGACACCTTTGTATCCTTTGCGATCGTTTTGTCAGCATAATCATCATACATATACATATACATATACATATACATATACATATACACTCATATAATTTCATGATTACATATTGCATAATCATATTTGTTGATTCATTGTCTGAGATTCTTATTCTTTGTTATGGCGGTACTTCATCCCCATACAAGTTCGGTGCCTGTCCTCTCAATGATAGAAGTGTCAGCTCCTTTAACAGAAAGATTTTAACCTTTCTCCCTTCCCCACTGAGTTATTTCCTCGTGGATGATCATTGTTTTAGTTTCCTCCCCAGTTGATTACCCGGATGGAATTACTCCCCTTGAGCTATATCCTTATTGGGTTGAGTCTTGATTGACCTTTTCTTTCTAGATCTTACCTAGATAGATGCTTTTGGTCCCCTGAGAGCCTATTACCCAGTAACTGGTAATATTCTTCTCATGTTTTTCACTTTTGCCCAATACCCTGCAAGAGCAACTTTTTCTCCTCAACGGATTCGTTTCCACGTTTCCCTAAGAAGTATATCCTTGATATGTTCATCCTAACCGATGACGGATATTTTCTCCCCTTACTTGATTCTATCCTTGATATGTTCAACCTAACTGATGACGGATATTCTCATCCTTGGTATTCTACCCAGTAAAAAGGTAGTTGTAATCCCTATTTTGTTCCCCCATAGGGTTAATCCTTGATATGTTCATCCTAACCGATGACGAATTTCCTCCTCTTTGCGGTCTTCTACCCAGTAACCGGTAGTTGTAAATCCTGCTCTTCCTCTCAACAGAGTCTATCCTTGATATGTTCATCCTAACCAGTGACAGATTTTTCTCTTTGATGGTTTTCTATTCATTATTCGATAGATGTAATTCCTACTTTTTGTTCAGTTGGTTTACCCTTGATATGTTCATCTTAACCGATGACGAGTATCCTCCTTAACAATTCCCAAGCAAGACTATCCTTGATATGTTCATCTTAACCGATGACGATTTTTCTTTCCTTTGAGTCTATCCTTGATATGTTCCCCTTAACCGGTGATGAATATTCTCATCTTCGGTCTTCCGCCCAGTAACTGGTAGTTGTAAATCCTATTTCTGCAGTTTTCCCCTGCAAGGCTATTCTTACCCAGTAACCGGTAATGAATTTTCCCTCCTGGTGGTTCTCAGTGAGTCATCCTTGATATATTCATCCAAACCTATGACGGGTGTCCTCTCTGTCAAACTTTTATTATCTCCTTACCTAGTAGCAGGTAGTTGATAATGAATTTTTGCTCCTCCTATGTTGAAGTTTATTTCTTCCCCAGTTGAGTTGAATGCGATTTTCCTTAGTGAAATCACTTTTCCTTGCATTGATTCAAGAACTTCAGTTTTATCCTGATCTACTTGTAATCCCCTGCAGATACTTTATTTCCCTGGCTGAGTCTTTCCATTTTATGGAGTTCCTCTAGTTCGTCCATCAGTTTTAAGTCGTAGCCTGGCCTACGCGTAACCTTTTATCCCCTCAGAGTCTCTGTCTCCCCAATGAGTTTTCCTCACTGAAAGCGTTATACTCCTGCGGATCTTCGGTCTCTCGGATTTCTTTTCCTTTGGCAACATTTCCCTACAGAGAATTTGCTTTTACATACATATCATATGCATCATGAGGTCTCTTAGGGACGAAAATTTGTTTCTATATGTTGTTATTTAATCCCATTCTACTAAGTCGACACGAAGATTTTAGCCTTCACCTCCTCAATTAGAGTGTCCTTAAATAGGGGCAACTGTAAGACCCCAATTTTGACCCTAAGATCCCTCATGCAATTTCATCATATGCATTAGCATTGGGATCATACCTTGGCATCCTCCTTACCCCTCTTTCATTGGGTTTGTTTTGGGAGAGATCACCAAGCACCATGTGATTATATCATACTTGTATATTGTCATTTTACTAACCAAAATACCAAAAATATGTCTTTGTATTTGCCTAACTATTTTGTAGGTAGGGCATGATCACCCTTGATCTAGCAAGTTCACATCAAGGGTTTGAGACCCTCATGACTAAAAGCACCACCATGGATTGACCCAAAAAAAATTCAAAGCATCATATATGAGTCCTAATGATCTCTACATTTTATATTGATCAAGTTTTCTTTAAGAGTTTGAAGGTGATTTGCCTTGGAAACTCTAGTTTGACTGGGTATCTTAAGTAACTTCTCCAACAAGCTATCTCACCAATTGATAAAATTTCTCAAGGGATACTTCAAAATTAATCATCTTATGCATATATGATCTACCATGAGCCTAGAAAGCCAAGATAATTGAAGGTTAGCAAGTTGGTTGGTGGTGGTTGGCCAGATGAATTCATCTAATCAAAACTGGGTCTCCCTAGACCCTATCTCCTACCATTTTCACCATATGAAAATGATTCCAAGAGAAATGTTACTCTAAATGACATTCCAAACAACTTTCATGTTGAGGCCTAGAGCTAGTTTTTCTTGAAAAATCATTTTCTATGTTGAACATTATAGGTCATTTTGTCTAAACCATAATTTGAAAGTCAACTTCCCAAGGCCATAACTTGCTCAATTTTTATGATATGAAAGATTTCCAAGTTGCACAATCAAATTCAAGATGTCTACTTTAACTTTGATGTTTTGAGTGAAAGCTAATTCAACTTTTATGAGCATGTGATATGAGAATACATTATAGGTCATTTTTGACCTATACCATTGAACAAGTGATTTTCCTCAACTTCAAAAATGCATAACTCTATCATTATAAATCCAAATGACATGAAATTGGTGACCATCTTTAAGGTCTTTTAAAGAGATAGAACTTTGATGAAGACACTTTTCTCATTTCAAGCTCGCATAAAAAGTTAAGCAAGGTGGAATATTGAGATATATGGCTTGACACTTAGAAATTTTTTAAACATGTTGAAATTTCCAAACTTCCACCTTAAAATTCACCATGATCCAAGTTCCAAATGAAAAAGTGTCCAACATCAAAGTTGTTCCCCTTGATCTAAGATTTCCAAAGAACCTAATTTCATGCATTTTGGATAAAGTTTGCTAGGGTTGCGTATGGCTTTAACAGGTCTGCATGATTGGAAGAAATAAAATGCCAAAAATCCCATTTTCACATTGCCTTGACATCCAAGCCTCATTTGAACTTCAGAATAGTTGCAAGTGGATCGAATTGAATTGCTTCAGGGGCATGTACACACCCATGCATGCTTGGGCATGAAATGTCCAAATTTAGCAATTTTTCAAGTGTGCAAATATCAGTCCCAATTGTTATAAATATAGGCCCTTGGTGCTCAATTCAAAGACCCTTTGCACACCAGCTTTGCCCCCCAATTGAAACCCTCACCATTCAAAGGAAAACCTAAGAATTTTCAACTTGAAAATTGAGTTTGAATCTCACTGGTTGGAGATTCATAAATTCCAGGATCCAAAGCTTTGTACCATTGCCAAACCTCTCCTACAAGCATCTCAAGTGTGAATAGATCAAGGTTGAAGCAAGCAAGATCCATTTCTGCACAACATTGAAGGTAAATTTCAGAAAACTTCATCTCTTCGATTCTCACTCAATTCTCATCAATTCTCTTGGATCTTTGGTTGTCTGAAGTCCTACCAATGTAGGCAAGAAGATTGAGTTGCTTTGAGGTTAAATCGAAGCAACTCAGTTGTCACACCTCAAAATTCAACTCCTCATATCTTTTTATATATTTGGAGTTAGTTGAAATTGAGGTCAGATTTGTGCTCTACGCCATTTTTATTTCAGATTATGTCCTCCTTTTTATTTTGGTGATGGTTGAGGGTGGACCAGTCCGGTGAGGTCCACCGGAGAAGAAGACCGGAGCTCTGGCTCTGGCGGTGTGTTGGCACGTCTCTAGACCACATGATCCATTTCAAATGTTTTAATCTTAGGCGTTGGTTTTTGAAATTCTGGTATCAGATATGAGATGTCAAAGGTAATGTCACGACACTGATATCTGTTAATACACAACGGATAAATAAACAGAATTGAAAAGCAAATCACACAAGCAATTGTTAACCCAGTTCGGTGCAACTCACCTACGTCTGGGGGCTACCAAGCCAGGAAGGGAATTCACTATAATAGAATTAGTTCAAAGACTATCCGTACACTTCACCATGTTACAGTCTTTCTCACCTTATCTCTACCCGTGCAATTTCTACCTAAGCACTCTTAGATATGAGAACCCACTCACTTCCCTTACAATCACACACCCGTGATTTTAAACAACAATCCCATGTGAAAAGAAAATACTTTTCAATTACAATATTCTTGATTTTACTTCACAGTTTCAATCAAGAAGACACACTCTTGATCTTGCTTCAAAGCTTTGATCAAGAAGACAAATCAGTCCAATTCAATCATCTATGGATGACTTGAATGACCTACAGACACAAACCCTAGCTCTCTCTCTAAATTTCGCTCAGTCTTGGTTGTGTGTACAATCAGGTTTTCTAAGTCCCTTTTTATAGAAACATTGGACAGCTTGAAAACCCTAAATATATTTTCCAATTAAATCTTTTCATATCAGCTGTAAAGATCTCCTTGGAAAATAAACAAATCTGGTTGATATCCCTGATAGATTGCGCCAGCTAGCCATATCTTCAATCAACCAATGATTGCCACCAATTGTGCAATCACAAAACACCAGACATTCATACTGAATGTTCTGTGTATAGGATGTCATGACATCGGGTCTGACATCTGGAAAAATCCTGCATAATCCAGTTTCCTTTTATAGCAGGTATAACCATATCAGTTACCATGACAATGAGTATGTCAACTGAAACAATCTTGCAGCATATGTCTTCCATATAAGCTCCAGCAGGTACACCCAATATCAGAAGCCTTGTCTTTAAATGTGGAATTCTGAAACAATCCTGCTTGTATATCTTCTTTAACTCCAGCAGGTACATAGGATATCTCATGTTAAGACATCACACATAACATCTTGTGAACACTCTTTGTTTTACCAAAATTGCTGCCAACACATAGAATCAACAAACTCCCCCTTTGGCAAATTTTGGCTAAAACATATATCTGTCCTTTTTGTTCACAAGGCAAACTATCAGCAGTTTAAACCACTAAACAGTAGTTTAATCAGCAGCAGAAGCAAAACAATTACTAGCCATGGCTACTAGTAATACACACATGCACAAGGGTACTTCTCCTCCCCCTAAAAATGTGCAACAGTCAACAGAATTACTAGTTATGGATGCAACTAGTAAGACACACAAATGCACAATGCACCAGGGTACTTCTTCTCCCCCTAAAACTGTGCATTCACCAAAAATAACTACTGTATCTCCAGCACCTATACCAACCAGAATGTCACACTGACATCTGCTATAACATCAACACCTGTGCACCATATCAGACATCCTCTTTGACATCTGCTAACAGCCCAACAGAAACATTTTGTTTTAACACCTGTGCACTTCTTCCAATAATGGTTGTACTTCTGTTTATCCATCTCAGCTAGTACCCAGCTTCACTCAGCTCCACCAGCTCCATATACTTCTCCCACTTTTTAGTCAAAATTGACCAAAGGTAAATAAATCTCATAGAATCTTTACACCAATCACATCTCTCGCTATACCATACCTCACAAAACTCCATACTCTTTTTGTGAGAACTATCCCCAGAATCCTTTGATTGCTATAGATTCTCATACACACAGATCCCCAATTTTCCTCTTAAAAATTCAAATTGATTGGCATCCAAGGCTTTTGTGAATATGTCAGCTAATTGCCTCTCTGTAGGAACATGCTTCAGTGCTATGATCTTTTCTTCCACAAGTTCTCTGATAAAGTGATGCCTGATATCTATGTGCTTAGTCCTACTGTGTTGAGTAGGATTCTTGGAAATATTTATAGCACTCAGGTTATCACAGTATAATGTCATGACTTCTTGTGTGACATTGTATTCAGACAATATTTGTTTCATCCAGACCAGTTGAGAACAACTACTTCCCGCTGCTATGTACTCAGCTTCAGCAGTGGATAAAGATACACAATTCTGTTTCTTACTGAACCATGAAATCAGATTGTTCCCTAAGAAGAAGCATCCTCCTGATGTGCTCTTCCTATCATCAGCACTTCCAGCCCAGTCTGCATCACAGTATCCAGTCAACATAGATCCAGATCCATGAGTATATAGCATCCCATAGTCACTGGTGCCATTGACATATTTCAGTATTCTCTTTACTTGGTTTATGTGACTGACTTTTGGTTCAGCTTGATATCTAGCACACACACCAACAGCAAATGCAATGTCAGGTCTGCTTGCTGTGAGGTATAGCAGACTCCCTATCATGCTTCTGTATAGACTTTGATCTACACTGATACCATTTTCATCTTTGGAGATTTTTGCATGTGTAGGAGCAGGAGTTCTTTTATGACTTGCATTCTCCATGCCAAACTTCTTCACAATGTTCTTGGCATACTTGCTTTGAGATAAGAAGATATTGTCTTCCATCTGTTTGACTTGTAGCCCAAGAAAGTAAGTCAGTTCTCCAACAAGGCTCATCTCAAATTCAGATTGCATTTGTCTAACAATGTGTTCAACCATCTGCTCTGACATTCCACCAAATACTATGTCATCTACATATATTTGTGCCACCATGAGCTTCCCTCCTTCATTCTTCACAAACAGAGTTTTGTCAATACCTCCTTTCCTGTATCCATTGTTAGTGAGGAATACTGTGAGCCTCTCATACCAAGCCCTGGGAGCTTGTTTTAACCCATAGAGGGCTTTCTTCAATTTGTACACATGTTTAGGAAGGTTTGGATCTGTGAAGCCTTTAGGCTGTTCAACATACACTTCTTCGTTTAGGTAGCCATTTAGAAAGGCACTTTTCACATCCATCTGAAACAGTTTGAATTTCAGAATACATGCCACTCCAAGCAGTAATCTAATGGACTCAAGGCGAGCTACAGGAGCAAAAGTTTCATCAAAGTCAACTCCTTCTACTTGAGTATATCCTTGGGCTACCAATCTAGCTTTGTTTTTAGTAACAACCCCTTGTTCATCAGATTTATTCTTGTATACCCACTTTGTACCTATGACATTTACTCCTTCAGGTCTAGGAACCAATTCCCATACTTCATTCCTTTTGAATTGACCTAGTTCTTCTTGCATGGCATTGATCCAGAACTCATCAGTCAAGGCTTCCTTGATATTTCTGGGCTCAATCTTTGACACAAAGCAGCCATGTGAGATTACTTCTCTTGATCTAGTAGTGACTCCTTTATCTGGGTCTCCTATGATAAGGTCTTTGGGATGATCCTTTTGAATTCTGATAGAGGGTCCCTTGTTGATTTTGTCATCTTCAGGTTCAGTTTGAGGTGGTTCTTCTTCCTTATTCTTGTCTGAGGAGTCAGCTGGAGAATCATTCAGAGATGTCTCGACATCGTCTGTGACATCAGTCTGTTGATCATCAACCACTACATTAATGGATTCCATCAACACATTAGTTCTGGAATTGAAGACCCTGTAGGCTCTGCTGTTTTTTGAATAGCCCAAAAATATTCCTTCATCACTTTTGGGATCCATCTTCCTTCATCACTTTTAAGATATAGCATTTCCTACCAAATACATGGAAGTATTTTACTGTAGGTTTTCTTCCTTTCCAGACTTCATAGAGAGTTGTGGGAGTCCCTTTCTTTAATGTCACTCTGTTGTGGACATAACAGGTTGTGTTCATGGCTTCAGCCCAAAAATGATAGGGTAACTTCTTAGCATGAATCATAGCTCTGGCTGATTCTTGCAGAGTCCTGTTTTTCCTTTCCACCACACCATTTTGCTGGGGAGTGATGGGGGATGAGAACTCATGATGAATTCCTTCTGAAGAATAAAATTCAGCAAATTTGTTATTCTCAAACTCCTTTCCATGATCACTTCTAATTTTGATAACAGGACTTCCTTTTTCCCTTTGAAGCTTCAGACACAGCTCCTTAAAGACTTCAAACACATCAGATTTTTCTCTTATAAAATTGATCCAGGTGTATCTGGAGAAATCATCCACCATCACATATGCATATTTCTTACCACCAAGGCTTTCTCCCTGCATGGGTCCCATTAAGTCCATATGAAGTAGTTCCAGGACTTTGGTAGTTGTGTCATGTCTGAGCTTCTGGTGTGACATCCTTGTCTGTTTTCCAATCTGACATTCCCCACAAATTTTTTCCTCATCAATCTTTAAGTTGGGAATCCCTCTAACTGCTTCTACTGATATGATTCTCTTCATCCCTTTCAGGTGCAGATGGCCCAATCTTTGATGCCATATCTTCACTTATTCTTCTTTGGCTAAGGTACACATTGAAGAGTATCCAGTTTCTTGAGAGCTCCACATGTAGCAGTTGTCTTTGGACCTAACTCCCTTCATGATTACTTTATTTTCTTTGTTAGTAATCAGACATTCAGTTTTTGTGAAGTTTACATTCAGACCTTGATCACATAGTTGACTGATGCTTATGAGATTAGCAGTTAATCCCTTAACAAGTAGAACATCATCAAGGTCAGGAACTCCAGGGCAATCTAGCCTACCCATTCCCTTGATTTCCCTTTTTGCACCATCACCAAAAGTAACATAGCTCATGGCATGAGGATGAAGTTCAGTCAACAGGTTTTTGTTCCCAGTCATATGTCTGGAGCAACCACTGTCAAAATACCAATCTTCTTTGGCTGAGACTCTGAGGGAAGTGTGGGCTATTAGACTTGTGACCTTTGTCTTAAGAGCCCATTGCTTTCTGCTGACAGTCTTGTGATGTTTGGACCTAGATTGGTGTTGAGACTGAACAGGAATAGGATAGCCATATAGCTTATAACAGACGGGCTTCAGGTGGCCAAATTTTCCACAATATTGGCATTTCCATCTTTGATGGTTCCCTTTCTGCTATTGTGACATCTCAGATTTTCTTCTACCATGACTGTTCTTAGGTTTGGATTTTGATTTGCAACTGCACTCACCCTTGAATCCAATGCCAAATTTGTTTCCAGTTATTTGCCTAGTCTGGAGAATCTTGTCTAGGGTGGCAGATCCATTGTTAAGCATTTTTACATACTTAGTCATCTCATCTAGTTTGGAATTCAAGAATACAGCCTTAGTTTCCAATTTTGAGATGATTTCCATATACTCTTTCTTCTCATTTTTCAGCTGAGCTATCACTTCCTCCTGTCTTTTAACCTGTCTGCACAATCCTGCCCTTCTGTGGCACCATTCTTTGTAGGTAGTGTCCAGCTCTTCAAAGGATCTTTCATCATCAATTGACTCTTCCCCAGACCCCCATCTTCCTGTCAAAGCATTTACATGACTTGTAGCTTCTTCAATTTCACTTCCATCAGACCAAGAGGCTACAAGACTCCTCTTTTGTTTCCTGAGGTAGGTCCCACATTCAGTTTTAATATGACCATACTGATTTCACTCATAGCACTGAACTTCTATGGGCTTTTCTTCAGACTTTGTGGTCTTACCAAAGCTGTTGGATTTATTGATGTCAGATGTGATGTTTTTGACATTGCCCTTAGCTCTGACATCTACCTTTTTCATTAGTCTGTTGAACTGTCTTCCCAGCATTGCTATCTCATTTTCCAGGTCTTCATCAATGTTGTGACCACCTACCTCATCTTCCTCTTCGGTGTTTGACGCAAATGCTATGCTCTTGGCCTTCTTTTCAGCTCCATCACATATTCACATCTCAAATGTTTGGAGGGACCCAATCAACTCATCCACTCTCATATTTGAGATATCTTGAGATTCTTCTATGGCTGCGACTTTCATAGCAAATCTCTTGGGGAGTGATCTTAATATCTTTCTTACCAGTTTTTCATCTGACATCTTCTCCCCCAATGCTCCAGAGGCATTGGCAATTTCAAGAATGCTCATCTTCTCGCCCATTTTATTAGTTTTGATTTGAAAACTTCTTATCTTTGGGTTTCATTTGTACTTTTCCCTTTTCCTTTGGAAACAATAAAAGCGCGGTGGCGACTTTGGTTTTATTGATGTTAAGCTTATCCATAGCTTGATGGTCATGAATTTACCGCTACAAAAATTAAGTGGCGACTCTGCTGGGGAGTAGTCCTTAGTGGGTTTAGCCTACTTTTTTGTGTATATAATTGTATATTTGATATTTGTATGTTTGTTTGTGTGATATAATTTTCTTGTGTGTGCTTGGTGATCTCTGAGTGGTGAGATAAGTTCTAACCCGAAATTGAGTGCAATTAAGATAGGAGGATGGTATAGTCATGTTCAACTTGTGTGGAGTAGTCCTTAACAAGTTGGCTTGAGACCCATCTACTTATTGGAGACCCTTTTGGAGCTATTGATGTCACACAAGTCATTTGTGGTTAGGCATTACTTTCTCTGATTTGGGGTCCGAGAAGCTGAGGACTGTAAAACATTTAACCCAACTTGGCCTATTTAGGACGTAGTACGGAGGCTGTTCAGGTGTAGACTTGATAACAGTTATTACGTGATACTACACTCAGACGAGTTTCTCTTGAGAATATTATGGGTTGATGAGTCAGTCATCCTAACTTATAATATCTGATAGATGGAATTAAGACTCTGGGAACTTTTTAGAACATGATCTACAGGTTTTTATCCTTAGTACACTCCTTTGGAATGGTTCTTAACCTGACTCCATGATCGTGACTCGCAACAAACCCTTTCATTCTTGGTTGATCCAATCAAGTATTGTCAATATCAATGGAACTTGGGTATTGATAAGGTGAAAACCATAATCCACCAAAATGGATGATTGATCTTGACAATGACTTGATTCATCCCTTGACCCTTATTTGTGTTTTCCTTGTGTGTGATCCCTTGTTTGTGATTGTTGCATTCATACATTCATGCACATCATAGCATTCATCACATGAAAATAACTTCAAGGAACTAAGGTCTTATTTGCAAATATTTTCAGACCATGGATTATGGACAAAGGAACACTAAGAAGTACAGTTTCAGATGTCCTAACTTGAAAGAGCTAAGGAAGTAGTCATCCTTTGTATTAGATCCCTTGGACTTTAAGCAACGTCATGGGAAGCTTTTGTCTGTGTTATCTACTAATGTGGTTGAATGACTATTGAGTGTGTTGGTTCAGCTTTATGACCCTCTCTACCGTTGCTTCACTTTTCCCGATTATCAGTTAATGCCTATGTTAGAGGAGTATGCCCATCTCTTGGGAATACCTATTTCTGACAAGGTACCTTTTAGTGGATTGGAGGAGATTCCCATATCTCATATTATAGCTTAAGCTCTCCATATGAAGAAGTCTGAGATTGAGGCTCATTGGGTGAAGAAAGGAGGAATTTTGGGTTGACCTCTGAGTTTCTCATAGGGAAATCTACTGTCTTTGCTCAAGCCGGTAGTGTGGATGCTTTTGAAGCCATCTTTGTGTTGCTCATCTATGGTTTGGCTTTGTTCCCTAACATTGACGGTTTTGTTGATGTTAATGCCATTAGAATCTTCTTGATTAGGAATCATGTGCGTACTCTGTTGGGTGATATGTACTTCTCTTTGCATTTGAGGAATTCTAAGGGTGATGGGACTATTGTGTGTTGTGTTCCTCTTCTGTATAAGTGGTTTATTTCGCACTTTCCTCACACGCCTGCTTTTGTGGAGAACAAACAATGTCTACGGTGGTCTTAGAGACTTATGGCTCTCACTAATGATGATATTGTTTGGTATGATTCTGCATTGAGTAGTGTGGATATTGTTAATAGTTGTGGTGAATTCTCTAATGTGCCTCTCATAGGTACACAAGGCGGAATCAACTACAACCCTACTTTTGCTCGTCGTCAACTTGGGTTCCCCTTGAGAGACAAACCTAATAACACTCAGTTAGAAGGTATTTCCTATCAAGAGGGTAAAGATCCCCACTTTTTGAAGCAAAAGATGATACGTGCTTGGCATAAGGTGCATAAGAAAGGAAGATCCGAGTTTGTTCCGTGCTACTGTGTAACTTTGGAATCTTACACTACTTGGGTGAAAAAGAGAGCTTTAGAGTTGAAGATGTCGTATACTTACGAGAGACCTATGTCTTTGGTTGTGGCTGAGCTGTCAACTCTCCTTAACCAAGACGTAAAGGAGTTTGAAGATGCACTCGCCAAGATGAAGCAAGAGAAAGATATGTGGGAAGAGAGGTTCCATGCTTTGAGCCGAAAGCATGAGGATTTGCAGCTTGAGTTAAAGGACAAAGATACGCTTATTGAACTTCTTGAAGACCGAGCAATGAAGAGACAGAGAGAACCAGAGGGTCCATCTTCCTCTAGTATGCCTCAAGCTTCCGTTGCTTGGAAGAAGATTGTTGATCAGCTTGTCCTTGAGAAGGCTCGGATGAAGACATCTTTTGAGACCGAGATTCGACGCATCCGAAGGAAGTATGCGCCCACGGCCAGATCATATAACATTGTTGCTAGGGGATCCTTAGGATGATTAGTTTCCCTTTTTCTTGTATTTGTAATTTGGTTTCTGAAATTGTACTCAGTGTAATCCGTCCAAATTATATGAATAAAAGAGAATTTATGGTTAATCAAATTGTTATCATCATTATTATATGTTTGCAAATAAAGCAGCATGTTCCTTGAAATTAAAACAATAAAAAACATTGCATTTCATGCATCATTTGCATAGCAGGTTTCTTTTGCCAGATGTCTTATCAATTATTCTTATATGCTTCAGCCAAGCTGACTCACCGATACAACACTCGTGCCAATCAACCCAGAATCCTGGAACATTTTGAACAAGAGAACAAAGAGCTGAAGGATGAGATTTCCCGATTGACTGCCATGATGAAGTCTATTCTTGCTGCACAAAATCAGTCTTCACCAACTCCCGCAACTCCAACCCAGAGGACTGTTATCTCCGAGGTTGCTACCTCAGCCATTCTTGTTGCTGCTACTCAATTCGGTTCGTCTATGCCTGCTGGATTCCCGTGGGGGATGCCACCAAATTTCATGTCTGAAGGGTTTGCACCCTTTTTTGCTTTTTCTTCCGCGCCGGCATCTAGCCCGGTCATGTCTGTGCCACCTCCAGTTGTTCATACCTTGCCTCGTGTTAAGGACACCATTTACCATTTTGAGCCATCTGAGGGCCCAGATGTTTATGAAAAGATGGATGAAATGAAGGATCAGTTCCTTGAGTTGCGCAAGGAGTTGAAGACTTTGAGAGGAAAAGACATGTTTGGTAAGAGTGCTGCTGAGTTATGCCTGGTACCGAATGTGAAGATCCTGATGAAGTTCAAAGTCCCAGACTTTGAAAAGTATAAGGGAAATACTTGTCCATTAAGCCACCTTGTTATGTACACCAGAAAGATGTCAACTCAAACTGATAATGACCAGTTATTGATTCACTACTTTCAAGACAGTTTTAATGGTGCTGCTTTGAGATGGTATATGGGGCTAGACAGTGTAAGTGTTTGTACTTTCAACGATCTGAGAGAAGCTTTTGTTAAGCAGTATAAGTATAATGTGGATATGGCGCCTAATAGAGACCAATTGAGGTATATGTCTCAGAAGGATAAAGAGACATTTAAGGAGTATGCTCAGAGATAGATGGAACTTGCTGCTCAGATTAATCCTCTGTTGGAAGAGAAAGAGATGACGAAAAATTTCCTGAAGAGCCTGAGTTCGTTTTATTACGAACAAATGATTGTCAGTGCCCCCAGTGACTTTACCGAAATGGTAAATATGGGGATGAGGTTAGAAGGAGTCCGTGAAGGACGTCTGTCCAAGGAAGAGGTGTCGCCCAGTAAGAAATATGGAAGTGGTTTTGCCAAAAGGAAGGAAGGGGAGAACAATTCAGTATCCGTAGGGAGGCATAGAAGGCCTCGTGTCAGAAGGAATCCTCAACCGCGTCAGCATCAACATCATGTTTCTTCAGTAATTCCAGTGTTTTCCAATAATGCCAACAATCAATCAGTTCCGATTCAACAACAACAACGTCAACAACAACCGCAACAAAGAACCAACTACAACAACAACAATAATCAACAACAAAGTTTTGAGAGGAAGAAGGTCTCCTTTGACCCTATTCCTATGACATATTGAGAGTTGTATCCATCTTTGGTTCTTAAGAACCTACTCCAACCAAGAAATCCACCTCAAATTCCTGAGCAACTTCCATGGTGGTTCAAACCTGAACTCCGTTGTTCCTTTCACCAAGGAGCCCCTGGCCATGACATTGAGAATTGCTACCCGCTGAAATATGAAGTACAAAAGCTTGTGAAAAGTGGAATGATATCCTTTGAGGACCGTGCGCCTAATGTGAAATCCAATTCATTGCCTGCTCATGGTAATGCCTCTATCAATATGGTGGATAGTTGTCCAGGAAATTTCCGAGTCTTCGATGTACCATGTATCCCTAGGTGTCTGGTGGAGATGCATAGGACCTTGTGTACAATCAGTGATTGTGAGCACGACCATGATGGTTGTGCAATCTGTAGTGTGAACCCCCGTGGGTGTATGATTGTCAAGGGGGATATCCAGAAGTTGATGGACGAGAATGTAATCCAGATTCAACAGTCAAGGGATATAGATGATGTTAATGTAAGTGTTCCTGTGTTCAAGACCCCAGAGCGGGTAGTAATTCAGTTTGATAGTAGCAACAACAACATCGTCAATAGATCGGTATCACCATTGGTAATACGTTTAGCGGGCCCCTTCCCGTATGCATCTGATAAAGTTGTGCCTTATCAGTATAATGCCACAATGGTGAAGAATGGTCAAGAGGTTTTGTTGCCTGTAGCAGATTCTGTGGTGAATATAGCTGATATCGCAAAGGTGACCCGTAGTGGCCGTGTCTTCGATCCGGTCTTTCTGAAGGAAGTAGAGGATGTTTCGGCCAATAAGAAGGTGGATATGTCGATAATGAACCCAGTTAGTGCTCTAGTGTGTCAGTATGGTGAATCCAGCAAACTGAAGATTAACGATGATGATGAGGTATTTAGGTTAATCAAGAGGAGCGAGTTTAATGTTGTGGAGCACCTGCTTCAAACTCCGTCAAAGATTTCAGTGATGTCTCTGCTGATGAATTCTGAAGCACACAGAGAAGCATTGCAAAAAGTACTATAGCAAGCCTATGTCGAGCACGATGTTACTGTCGATCAGTTCGACCACATTGTTGCTAACATCACTTCTTGCAATAATCTGAGCTTTTATGATGAAGAACTTCCTAAGGAAGCTAGAAATCACAACCTAGTATTCCATATTTCAATGAACTGCAAGGAGGATGCATTGTCCAACGTATTGGTCGATATCGATTCATCTCTGAATGTGCTTCCGAAATCAACTTTGTCCAGACTTTCCTACCAAGTCGCCCTGATGAGGTACAATGGCGTGATTGTCAAAGCGTTTGACTGTTCTCATAAAACCGTCATTGGTGAAGTGGACCTTCCAGTGAAGATAGGTCCGAGTGATTTTCAAATTACTTTCCAAGTAATGGATATCCACTCGGCCTATAGCTGTTTACTGGGAAGGACATGGATTCATGAAGCATGATCTGTAACATCTACTATGCACTAAAAGCTTAAATTTGTGAAGAACGGCAAGCTTGTCGGTGTTGGTGGAGATAAGGCACTCTTAGTGAGCCATTTGTCATCCTTTACTTATGTAGATGCTGAAGAAGAAGTTGGAACTCCGTTACAAGCTTTGTCTATTGCTGCCAAAGTGAAGAAAGTTGGGGCACCCCTGTCTTCTTTCAAGGATGCTTAAAAAGCTATTGAGGTTGGTTGCGCTGATCAATGGGGTCGCATGGTAGAGATTGCTGAGAACAAGAATAGGGCCGGATTGGGATTTCAACAAGGGACGTTCAATGTCAAAGCTGAAGATGTGCAACTGAGTTTCCGCAGTGGAGGGTTCATCCATGGTAATGAACAACACTCAGCTGCTGTAATTGAGGTGATGAAGACGAAAATTGCGCCAACTTTGTGATGCATGGCCAGACTTGCAACAATTGGGTTGTTGTTGATGTTCCTGTTATTGTTCATCGATCTAAGTAATTTGTTTTTCATTTTAAGAAAAATCCTTCTCCTATGCCTAAGGGAGAAGTGAACATTGTTATGCATTTCATTTATCATTAATAAAATGCAAATTTATTCATCCAAATATATGATGTTTTATTTTTACTTCTTACTTTTCTGAAAATGGTAATCACAAAAAACATAAATAACTAAATAATTGTCCATCTGCATAATATTTAGTCACAATTCACTTCTCTAAAATAAAAATATCAAATCATTATGCAGGTTGGTTCCCAAACCCATTGAATACAATGATCCAAATCCCTTTCCAAACTTTGATTTCCTTGTGTTTGAGGCAGAGGAAGAGACTGATGATGAAGAAGTATCTGATGAATTGCCTCGTCTACTTGAGCATGAGGAAAAAGCCATTCAGTTGTTCGAAGAGCAGATTGAGCTAGTCAACTTGGGTTCCGAAGATGATGTGAAGGAAGTCAAGATTGGGTCTCAACTGTGTCCAGAGGCTAGGAGGGGTTTGATTGATCTTATTTGAGAATATTCAGATGTTTTTGCATGGTCCTATCTGTCGCAACCTGAAAAATGGAATGCGAAAAAAAACAACCGACGAAGAAAGACAGGGGAGTCTCCACCGTGCGTTATTTATCCCAAAGGAGGGAAAGGAAACGCTCGAAGTAAACCTGGAAAAAGGAAAGGACAAGACAGGGTCTCGCAACCAAATCTTGGGTTCGGGAGTCGGTTATGCGAAGGGAAGGTATTAGCACCCCTACGCATCCGTAGTACTCTACGGGATCCACTTTTGTAGTTCTTGTCTAAAGGGTGTGGGTTTATCTAATGTGTTATTTACTAAAAAAAAGGGGTCAAAAGAAAATGACTCGCACGGATGTCGCATCCACTGCATACGTATCTCATCTGAATATGAGAATCAGAGTCTTCGTAGCTCGGCTACCTATGGGTTGGGGGGATGTGTGCTCGCTAAGACATCGCGTCTTATGCCTATGTATCTCATCTGGAATGAGAATCAGAGCAAGTCGTAGTTCGACTAACTACAGGGTTATGGATTGGGTTTTGGACGAACGACGTTACTACGCAATCTACCGGATGCTCGACCTTTGGAGACTTACTCGTCTGTAGTAGAAGGAGTTAACGTGTTATATGGAGAAGAAAAATCAATGATTTTTTTTGCGTTTTAGGAACGCTCAGGCAAAAGGGAAATCCTACACGAAGGAACCTGCATAAAGTAAACATACAAAACATTGCCTCCTATCGAGGTCTTCCAGCTAAGAAAGCGGTAAAAATACGGGAAAATGTAAAAGTACCACACGGATAAAGATCCGAAGTAACAGTAATTAACGGAACAAGGAAACCCTGAGATCCTCCCAAGCTAACACCATCAAAGAAAGTGGGTCAGTACAGGTAATCGGAATGAAACCTCCAGGTGGTATCCATCAAATAAAGTGGAACACCAGGCAAACCATCTCTGCAAGAGTCATATGAGCCCTCACAAAACAAAACTCAACAAACAGGTTAGAGAAACAAAATAGGGTAACCAAGAGTTGCCCCCAAATCAAAATGTAACCACATGAATCATGCCCTTTCAATTCACAAAAAACTCACAAGGGTAGGAGGCCTAAACCTCTGGTCAAACACATGCATCAAAAGTTATCAAATTCACCCATAATACCTCATACATTCAGATGATTCAAATTAAGAGCATAAAATTATGGAAATAAGGCAAACCTGATTGGAGAGATCGATTAAACTCGAATTGCCCGGATGGGTTTGCAAAGCAATCTGAGGGTTTGCTTGAGCTGAAAGTGTGTGAGTCAGAATGAACCTTTCAGAGTTTCCTGGAGGTTGCTGCAGATTAATTCTCACTCTCTCTGTCTAGGTTTCTCTTCAGGTTTTGTCCAGGGTTTTATTCCAAGGAAACCTCAGAGTATTTTTGCTTCTCTTCCTTTTTCTGTCTGTTTTGTTTCAATGAAACTCTAGTATTTATAGCCTAATATTGGTAGTTTAGTGGGCTTTTGAGAGAGGTCCAAGTTTGAGATTTTTTCTTTTATTTATTTAAATTTATTATTTTTTGGTTTTTTTTGGTTTTTTTTTTTTTTTTTTTGGTTTTCTTTTTTTTCTTTTTTTTTTATTTTAAATAAAGTTTCTTGGATCTGATTCTGATTGACATGATGAAATACAATATGAAATGTTAAATGACCTAAAAATGAATGCATGAATGAGGGCAAATTTTGGGGTGTTACACTATCAGACATGCTTGGTTTGGATTCTGAGATTGTGGACCATAGATTGTCGTTGAAGCCAGAATGCCTGCTGGTCAAATAGAAGTTGAGGAGAACTTATCCTGATATGGCAGTGAAGATCAAAGAGGAAGTGCATAAATAAATTGATGTTGGTTTTCTTGTTACCGCTGAATATCCGCAGTGGGTGGCCAATATTGTGCTTGTTCCTAAAAAGGATGGAAAAGTGTGTATGTCTGTTGATTATAGATATTTGAACAAAGCTAGTCTGGAAGATGATTTCCCTCTGCCACACATTGACATGTTGGTAGACAATACAGCTAAATTCACAGTCTTTTCGTTTATTGACGGATTTTCCGGTTATAATCAGATCAAAATGGCACCCGAAGATATGAAGAAGACCATATTCATTATGCTATGGGGAACATTCTGTTATAGAGTGATGCCTTTCGGTTTAAAGAATGCTGGCTCAACATACTAGAGAGCTATGACTACTCTTTTTCATGATATGATGCATAAAGAGATTGAGGTTTATGTTGATGATATAATTGCCAAATCAAGTGATGAAGAAGAACATGTTGAGCATTTGTTTAAGCTATTCTAGTGTTTAAGGAAGAAAAAACTCCGCTTGAATCCCAATAAGTGTACTTTTGGAGTTCGTTCTGGTAAGTTGTTGGGCTTTATTGTCAGTGAGAATGGTATTGAAGTTGATCCTGCCAAGGTCAAAGCAATACAAGAAATGCTTGCGCCTAAAACTGAGAAGCAAGTCAGAGGTTTTCTCGGCCGCTTGAACTATATCTCATGATTTATATCGCATATGACTGCCATGTGTGCGCCTATATTCAAGCTTCTTCGGAAAGATCAGTCTTGTGATTGGACTGAAGATTGCCAAAAAGCTTTTGACAGTATCAAAGAGTATCTGCTTGAGCCTCCGATTCCGTCTCCACCTATTGAAGGAAGACCATTGATCATGTATTTGACTGTACTTGATGAAATTATGGGTTGTGTTCTTGGTCAGCAGGATTAAACTGGAAAGAAATAATATGCAATTTATTACCTCAGTAAGAAATTCACCGATTATGAGACTCGGCATTCTATGCTTGAAAAAACTTGTTGTGCATGGCTGCTAAGCGGCTGTGCCTATACATGTTGAATCATACTACTTGGTAGATATCCAAAATGGATCCAATCAAATACATTTTTGAGAAGCCTGCTTTAACTGGGAGGATTTCCCGTTGGAAGATGTTGTTATCTGAGTATGATATCGAATACCGATCTCAAAAAGCTATTAAAGGTAGTGTCTTGACTGACCATTTGGCTCACCAACCAACTTAAGATTATCAGTCAGTGCAGTATGATTTTCCTGACGAAGAGATTTTGTACTTAAAAATGAAGGATTGTGATGAACCATTGCTCGAAGAAGGGCAAAAACCTAGTTCCCATTGGGGCATGGTATTTGATGGAGCTGTTAATAAGTATGGTAATGGCGTTGGGGCAGGGATAATTACTCCTCAAGGCACTCATTTTCTGTTTACATCTATTTGACTTTCAAGTTCACAAATAACATGGTTGGGTATGAAGCTTGCATTATGGGGCTTGAAGAGGTCATTGATCTAAAAATCAAATATCTTGACGTCTATGGAGATTCAACTTTGGTTGTGAATCAAATCAAAGGTGAATGGGAGACAAATCAACCCGGTTTGATACCATATAGAGATTATGCGAGGAGGATTTCAACTTTCTTTACAAAGGTGGAGTTTCATCATATCCCTCGAGATGAAAACCAAATGGCAGATGCTCTTGCAGCGTTGGCTTCGATGATTGTGGTGAAATTCTGGAATGAAGTTCCTAATTTGACTATGATGCGTCTTGATAGGCCAACCCATGTGTTTGCTGTTGAAGAGGTCAAAGATGAAAAGCCATGGTATTTTGATATCAAATGTTTCCTCCAAAGTCAGATTTACCCGCCTGGAGCATCTTTGAAAGATAAGAAGACTTTGAGGAGATTAGCTGGAAACTTCTACCTGAATTGTGATATGCTTTACAAGAGAAACTTCTATATGGTTTTGCTCAGATGCGTGGATAGATACGAAGCAGACTTGTTGATGACTGAGGTCCATGAAGGTTCCTTTGGTATTCATTCCAATGGACATGCCATGGCAGAGAAGATGTTGAGAGCAGGTTACTATTGGTTGACAATGGAATCTGACTGATGCAAGTTTGTGAAATGATGCCACAAGTGTTATATATATGCAAATAAAATTCATGTTCCTCCGACACTATTAAATGTTATTTCCTCTCCATGACCCTTCTCCATGTGGGGAATTGATATGATTGGCATGATTGAGCCTAAAGCTTCGAATGGACATCGTTTCATTCTAGTTGCTATTGACTACTTCACAAAGTGGTTTGAAGCGGCATCGTATGCAAATGTGACCAAGCAAGTTATTGTGAGGTTTATCAAGAATCAAATTATATGTCGTTATGGTGTGCCAAGTAAGATCATTACTGATAATGGATCAAACTTGAACAATAATATGGTGGAAGCTCTCTGTAAAGACTTCAAGATTGCACACTATAATTCTTCTCGCTACAGACCTAAGATGAATGGGGTTGTTGAAGCTGCGAATAAGAACATCAAGAGAAATATCCAGAAGATGGTTGTAACCTACAAAGATTGGCATGAGACGCTCCCATTTGCTTTACACGGGTATCGTACAACCATCCTCACTTCAACAGGGGAAACCCCTTTCTCACTTGTCTATGGTATGGAAGTTGTGCTCACAGTAGAAGTTGAGATCCCATCATTATGTGTCTTGATGGAAGCCAAGTTGACTGAGGCTGAACGGTGTCAGACTATATATGACCAACATAATTTAATTGAAGAGAAGAGGTTGACTGCCATGTGTGATGGACAGTTGTACCAATAGAGAATGAAGAAATCATTTGATAATAAGGTCATACCTCGTGTGTTCCGAGAAGGTGACCTTGTGCTCAAGAAGATTCTATCTTTCAAACCGGATGCTAGGGGCAAATCGACTCCTAATTATGAAGGCCCATATGTTGTTAAGAGAGCCTTTTCAGGCGGTGCTTTGATTCTTACAACTATGGATGGTGAAGAGTTCACTTGTCCTGTGAATGCCAATGCAGTCAAGAAATACTTCGCCTAAAAAGAAAAGAACAGCTCACTAAGTTGAAAACCCGAAAGGGCGGCTTAGGCAAAAATGAGTGTCTCGATGGATTGAAAACCCGAAAGGGCGATCTAGGCAAAATTTAGAGACATAAAACATAAAATTTATCCCTATAGATTGAGTACCTCACCTTGGGGAAATCTATGCAAAAAAATTAGGGATCATGTCAAGTAACTGCATTCGATTGATCTCCAGTCTTGAAGCAGTTTTGAGCAAGTCAGTCAATTCTGATTCATCATTCTTAACCGAAGCCAAGAGCACGGTGGATATTGAAGTTGGTAGAAGGATTAGTGATCATTTTATTCAATGTAGCCATTTTCCATGTAAATTACCATTTTTCAACTTTTGTAAAAGATATGTGGAGCCTTGTCATTTACAGACTACCAT
The DNA here is from genome assembly GCF_024323335.1 of Lathyrus oleraceus. Classification (NCBI taxonomy): domain Eukaryota; kingdom Viridiplantae; phylum Streptophyta; class Magnoliopsida; order Fabales; family Fabaceae; genus Lathyrus; species Lathyrus oleraceus. The sequence continues at coordinate 237,513,702 of NC_066579.1, read as the reverse complement.
TCTGTTAAATAAAGTTGAACTTTTAATCCAATTGTTTCTACTCTTATTTATTTTTCAGCCAAATAGAATTGAATTTTTCGGATGATAATTTTGAAATTTTGAAATAATAAAATAAAAATCATTTATCTTAAAATGATGAAAGCAATTACTTTAAAAAGCAACTGATTTCAGTAAGGAATATCAACAACAGTCTGAAAGCAGGTGAGTCCTAAATTGCGCAGCATTGTTGGTCTTCCCCAAGCGTTTGGTTTGGTCACTTTTTCCTCCCCAAACGGAAAATCAGTTTCCCCATCTGAGTTTGTAATCGCCTCCTCAGTTGAGTTGTAGGCTCACTTCCTCAACAATTTGCATAGATCCAACACAGAGTTTCATTCCCCACAAGCCCCAGCAGAGTTCACTTCTGATTCCCGCCAGCTTTAATTCTTAAGCAGTATTTGTGGTCCTCTGCTAGGTTGTCTCCCATTTGGTATGGTGTTGACCTAAAATTCCCCACAGAATTGATAATTCAAGTCCTCAGCAGATCTTTTCTCAGCCAAGGTTTGAAATATTCAGAAGTGGATGATTGATGTTCATCCCGAGCTTTTTCTCTAGTTGATGCTTCCATCTTGTCGAGATTCTCCTTTGTGATTGTTTTGTCAGCATAATCATCGATCATATATACATATACATTCAAATATTTCATTATGCATTAATTATTGCATTTGATTCCTTATTTTCTGATCCTCTACTATGGTGATAGTATTTCTCCATACAGGTTTGGTGCGTCTTTCCTCCCTCAGTTGTAGAGTGTCAGCCCCTTAAGTAGAAAGAATTTAACCTTTCTCATTCCCCACTGAGTTATTTCCTCGTGGATGATTATTATTTCAGCTTCCTCCCCAGTTAATTGTCTGGATGAAACCACTCCCCCTAAGTTATATCCTCAATGGATCGAGTCTTTGTTTGGCCATTTCTTTCTAGCTCTTATCTAGATAGATGCTTTAGGCCCCCTGAAAGTTTATTACCCAGTAACTGGTAATACTCTTTTCGGTTTCCAAGTACCTTAATTTTACCCAATACCCGGTAATAGTAATCTACTTCCTCTTAATTTTCCCCAATGGATTCGTTTTACGTTTCCCCAGGTAGTCTATTATTGATATGTTCATCCTAACCGATGACAGACATTCTTCCCTTGAGTCTATCCTTGATATGTTCATCTTAACCGATGACGGATATTCTCCTCTTTGTGGTTTTCTACCCAGTAAAAAGGTAGTTATAATTCCTAGTTCATTCCCCAGAGAGTTAATCCTTGAGATGTTCATCCTAACCGATGACTGGTTTTCTCCTCTCTTTGGTTTTCTACCTAGTAAAAAGGTAGCTGTAAATCCTGTTTTCCCCTCCGAGTCTATCCTTGATATGTTCATCCTAACTGGTGACGGGTATTCTCTCTTTGGTATTCTATCCAGTAACTTATAGAATAATTCCTACTTTTCCCCGGCAGTCTATCCTTGATATGTTCATCTTAACCGATGATGGATATTCTTCCCTTTGAGGCTATCCTTGATATGTTCACTTTAACCAGTGACAGATATTATCTCTTTGGTCTTTTGCCCAGTAACCGTTAGTAATTCCTATTTGATTTTTTTCCCCAATAGGTTGTTTCCTACCCAGTGACCGGTAACGAACATACCTCCCTTTCCTCAGCGAGTCATCCTTGATATGTTTACCCTAACCGGTAACGGATGCCTCTCTGTCAGATTATGTTATCTTCCTACCCAATAATCGGTAATAGATAATATATTTCTGATACTCCTGTGTTGATTATTATTCTTCCCCAGTTGAGTTTGGTTCAGGTATTTTAGTTTTGTTATGATCTACCCATTTCCCCGTAGTTTCTCCTTTATCCCCAATCGGGTCCTTTCATTGATTTATTTTCATGGAATTCCCTCGCGTCTCCAGCAGTTTTAAGTCATAGCCTGGCCTACACACAACTTCTTATCCCCAGAGTCTCTGTCTCCCTAGTGAGTTTTCCTTATGGAATGCATTATGCTCCTGTGGACTTTCAGTCTCTCCAGATTCTTTTCCTTTGTGGCAACATTTTCCCCACAAAGATTATTTTTAACATTCATATCATATGCATCATGAGGTCTCTTAGGGACCAAAATTTGTTTCTATTATTGTTATTTAAGTCCATTCTGCTGAGTTGGTACGGTGATTTTAACCTTCACATCCTCATTTAGAATGTCCTTAAATAGGGCAGCTTTAAGACCCCAATTTTGACCCTAAGATCCCTCATGTTATCTCATCATATGCATTAGCATTGGGATCACACCTTGACATTTTCCTTACCCTCATTCATTGGGATTGCATTGGGAGAGGTCACCAAACACTTTTGATTGTATCATACTTTGTTTTTCATTATTTACTAACCAAAATACCAAAAATATGTCTATGTATAGCTTTGTTTCTTTTGTATGTAGTCTGTATGCTCACCTATGCTCTATCAAGCTCATATCTAGGGTTTGAGACCCTCAATGCAAGGATTTCAACTCATAGATGGTTCACAATGACTCTAGGCATCATATATGGATCCCCATGATCTTCACATGTCATTTTTATCGAGAAATCATCAAGAGTTTGAAGCTTGTTTGCCTTGGAAACCCTAATTTATCTAGGTATCTTGTATGACTTCTTCAACAAGTTTCTTCAACATTTGATCAAATATTTCAAGGGATACTTCATATTACATCATATTACACATATATTATCCTCCATGAGTCCCAAAAGTCAAGAGAATGTCAAGCTAGCAAGATGGTTCATGGTGGTTGACCAGAGAAAGTCAATTGGTCAATACTGGGGTTCCCTAGACCCTATCTCCTACGATATTTGTCATATGAAAATGATTCCAAGAGAAACGTTACTCGTAATGACATTCCAAACAACTTTGATGTTGAAGTCAAGATCTTATTTTTCTTGGAAAGTCATTTTTTATGGTGAAATATTATAGGTCATTTTGTCTGAACCCTTGTTTGGAGATCAACTTCCCAAGACCATAACTTGCTCAATTTTTATGAGATGAAAGCCATTAAAATTCCATGATCAAATTCAATATGTCTATTTAAAATTTTATGTTTGTAGGAAGTTCAAATTCAACTTTCAAATTCATGTGCCAAGAGGAAACATTATAGGTCATTTTTGGCCACTACCATTGAATAAATGATTTTCCTCAACTTCTAAAATGCATAACTCCTTCATGCCAAATCCAAATGAGGTCAAATTTGTGATAAAATTGAAGAGGTTTGAAATATCTACAACTTTGATGAATGAACCTTTTCCATTTGAAGTATATAGCAAAAGTTATCCAAGGTGGAAGAAGTGAACATTTGACTTGGTACTTCGAAAATTTTGAAACATGTTTGATTTTCCAAACTTACACCTCAAAGTTAATCATGATCCAGGCTTCAAATGAAAAAGTGTCCAACTTGAAAGTTGTTCCCCTTGATCTCACCTTCACAAAAATTCCACGATCATCTCATTTGGCTAAAAAAAGAAGGACTTGAGCATGGGTGCAATGTGAGGTACCATTTGGATGATTTTCACTTCCACATTTCAAACACAAATGCATGGCCACATGACATGATTTCAGCATGATTCTCACTCATTTTTTGAGCTGAACACATCACTTGATGGGCCTATCACACGTCCATGCAAGCATGCAAGTTGAATTGCTAAACTTGGCAAAATTGGAAGTGTGTTGAAATGAATCTCATGGCCTATAAATACAACCCTCATTGTTCAGAATTGAGGACCTCATGCCCAAGCTTTGAACCTGCAATCCAAACCCTCACCATTAAAGGATAATCTTGAAGGTTTTCATTTGAAAATCGAGCTTCAAATCTCATTCTGTTTTGAGATTGAAACTCCAAGAGTCCAGGCCATTTTATGATCTTAATCACTTCCTACAAGCCTCTGAAACAAAGCCAAGCACAATTGGAATCAAGATCAAGCTAGGTTGAAGCTCCCTTGAAGGTAATTTTCCAGAATTTTCATCTCTTCGACTCTCCCTCAATTCTTCATTATTCTTTGTGATTTTTGGTTGGATGAAGTCCTACCAATGTAGGCAAGAAGATTAAGTTACTTTGAGGTCAAATCGAAGCAACTCAGTTCATGATCCTCAAATTTCAAATCCCTGTATCTTTTTATATACTAGGAATTGGAGAAAATTGAGGCCATATTCGAGCTCCTGAGCATTTTTTCTTTAAATCCATGTCCTAATTTTTTTATTTTAGTGATGGTTAATGGTGGACCAGTCTGGTGAGGGCCATCAGAGAAGAAGAACGGAGCCCTAGCTCCGGTGGTGTGTTGTCATGCCTCTCAACCATCAGATCCATTCAAAATGTTTTAATCTCAGCCCTTGGTTCTGAATACCATTGTTGCAGCGCGTTAACTAGGGTGTACCATGGATGACACGTGCTCAACCATAAGATCTGTCACCTCAATTAATGAGGGAGATCTGATGGCTCTTGTTTTTTCCATTTTTAATTTAATTTATGATTTTATGTTTAATACATTTATTTTTGTTTAATTCATATTAATTTCATTTTTAATCCCAAAAATATTGGAATTTCACCAAAAATCTTTAAAAAATTTCTCTTTCATTTCCTGAATTAAAATTATTTTTTGGATTAATTTTGATATTTTTCATGAACTAATTCATTTTGTGCATATTTTTAATTGTTTAAAAATACTTCTGACTTTTCAAAAATAATGAAATTTTTTTTTAAGGTCCTTTGCCCTTGTTTGACCTAGGATAAATCTCTTGGCCATTTATTTGGTGTTTTGAAGAGAGTTTAGGTTTTGACCAAATTAAATTGAATTTAAATGCTTTTTTAATTTGATTGTTAATTGATTAATTGCATAGAAATTATGTTTAACCATTTTTATTGACTTGTGATGTTTGACTATGTGTTTGGGCCTTGGTCAAGGTTGATTTGACTTTCGTTGAGTTAAAATCATTGGATTTAGGGGATTAATGAAATGTACATTTCATCTCCCGAAATGAATGAATAATTTTAATTTGATAAAATTCTTCCCATGACCAATTTTTGTTTCTCTCATTTCCCTTCCCTCGTTATCTTCAATCCCATTATTTCCCATCCCTTCCAATGACCAATGAAATCTCCAAATCCTAAGGCTAATTGGTTCATTAATGACTTTGTGTCAGATGAACCAATACAAGAATGGATGAGATAGGTCCCTCCTTTAATCTCTTTTCTTTTAGTGTGTGGTATGTTTTAGGAGTTTGGTTCATTATACCAAATCTCTAACATGCATTAGTACCTAAGTTTTTATTGCCCGACCTCAGATAGTTATGACTTCTACATAAGTCCAATTACGATTGCTTAACATAGAGCTAAATTTGACCCTAAAGGCATAACATTCTAGTAAGTGAGATTGTAAGGGTCCCATCTTTCATGGTATTGTGTGGGAACTTGGCCTTTTTTCCTTCCTTTGGAAGATGTCTTGGTCTAAGGATCCATGCTTGTGATTAGATGGTTGAGTGTTCTCCAAAGAATGACTTAAATCAATAAAAAAGCAAAACTCCACTAACACCTAAATAACTTTGACTAATACTAACTATTATTAACTTTGCTTTACTTTCAAGTCATTTATTGTATGCAATTCAATTTCAAGTCATTTACCATTCATTGCCATTTTCATATCATTTAACTTGTTTATGTTTATGTCATTTTCACTTTGCTCATTTGAGCCATATATTCTGATTGTATATATTTGTTTGTGTATTTTGTTCGTGTTTATGGTCTTAGAACCTTAAAATACTAAATAAACAACAAAAACCCTAAAAATGTTTGTGTGGACTATTGGGTTTGATCTGAGCTTTTGGACTTAGAATTAGGCAACATTCCATATCCAAAAAGGGACTTGGCCAATGCCAACATTTCTGAGACCAAGTTATTGTGATTTGGGTTTTCATCTGATGCAAGTATTTGGATCCACTTGAGTTCATCTGCTCCATGGTCTTGATGCAACTATTATTTTAATCTTGTGTCTAATGTTTTATTCTGAGTTGATCAAGGAGTATTTTATCTAATACATGAGAATACAAAGAAGATTGTTAGCTATGGATTTTCTTGTTTGGATGTGGCCATCTTTATTTGATGCCTTGCTCTTCATATTTCTAATTGCTTGCTAATTATTGCTTTATTCAATGTCCAAAGGGAAAGTGGGTTTTCTATATGACATACTTGTTTGTTGGATTGCATCCCATTGGTCAGATCTTTTCAACTCTTAACTTTTAATTTTATGCTTAGGATTAGTCTCCTCATCTCCTCCCACTTCGTAAATTTCAAAATCTCTCCCTCTTTTCAAAACTTTCTTTGCTTGTGATTTCAAAACTTAGACTTGATTGCAAATTAAAAACTTTGGCCTTATACCATTGCATTTTTTAACTCTTTTCTTAATCAAACTTGTAAATGAACTTAACCATATTTACTTAAAATTTCAAAAAGACAAAAAGAACTAACACTCATGCAAACTTTTGGACCCTTTGTGCCTCTTTTAAGACTATAATTTTGATTAAAAGCAACCCACTCATTTTGAAATTGATACCACAAACTACGAGGTTTTGATCCCTCATTTTTATGTTGGTACGTAGGCACAAATCCGAAGGTGTTGTCAAACACAAAAAATGTAATCAATGAATTCTTTTTTCATCCCCACACTCTATTTTTTTCAAACATCTTTTATACCAAAAACACATACACACATTAAAAAGGGCTTCATAGGAGTACCTAGGACACTTTGGGTGCTAACACCTTCCCTCTGTGTAACCATCCCCCTTATCTGTAATCTCTGGCATTTTATTAGTTTTGATTTGAAAACTTCTTATCTTTGGGTTTTGTTCGTACTTTTCCCTTTTCCTTTGGAAACAATAAAACCATGGTGGCGACTCTGGTTTTATTGATGTTAAGCTTATCCATAGCTTGATGGTCATGAACTTTCCATTACACAGTCCAAGCCAATGCGCAACATGTCTTCTCAAGCATAGAATACCGAGTCTCACTGTCAGTGAACTTCTTACTGAGGTAGTAAATTGCATATTCTTTCTTCCCAGATTCATCTTGCTGACCAAGAACACAACCGATACTCTTTTCAAGCACAGTCAAATACATGACCAATGGTCTTCCTTCAACAGGCGGAGACAGAATCGGAGGCTCAAGCAGGTACTCTTTGATACTATCAAAGGCTTTCTGGAAATCCTCGGTCCAATCACAAGAATGATCCTTCCGAAGAAGCTTGAATATAGGCTCACATGTGGCAGTCATATGTGATATAAATCTTGAAATATAGTTCAGGCGGCCGAGAAAACATTTGACTTGCTTCTCAGTTTTGGGCGTTGGCATCTCTTGTATTGCTTTGACCTTGGCATGACCAAATTCAATACCCTTCTCGCTGACATTAAAGCCCAACAACTTTCCAGAACGAACACCAAAAGTACACTTAATGGGATTCAATCGGAGTTTGTATTTCCTTAAACGCTGGAATAACTTCAACAAATGCTCAACATGCTCTTCTTCATCACTAGATTTAGAAATCATATCATCAACATAAACCTCAATCTCTTTATGCATCATATCATGAAAAAAATGGTCATAGCTCTCTGGTATGTTACACCGAAAGGCATCACTCTATAACAGAATGTTCCCCATGGTGTAACGAATGTGGTCTTCTCCATATCTTCAGGTGCCATCTTGATCTAATTATAATTGGAAAATTCGTCCATAAACGGAATACTTTGAATTTCGCTATATTATCCACCAACATATCAATGTGTGGCTGAGGAAAATCATCTTTCGGACTAGCTTTATTCAAATCTCTATAGTCAACACACATGCGGACTTTTCCATCCTTCTTAAGAACAGGCACAGTATTGGCCACCCATTGCAGATACTCGGCGGTAACAAGAAAACCAGCGTCAATATGCTTCTGCACTTCCTCCTTAATCTTTACTGCCATATCAGGATGAGTTCTTCTCAACTTATGCTTGAATGGCGGGCATTCTGGCTTCAACGACAATCTTTGCTCCACAATCTCAGCTTCAAACACAGGGAAATCAAAGTTTGGAGAGGGAGTAGGATCATTATATTCAATAGGTTTAAGAACCAACCTGCATAATGATTTGATATTTTGATTTTAGAGACGTGGAGTGCAAACAAATATTATGCAGATGGAAAGATTATTATTTATTTATGTTTTTTTGTGATTACCATTTTCAGAAAAAGCTAAAAGTAAAATAAAACATCATAGATGTGGATGAATAAAATTGTATTTTATTAATGATAATAAGGAAAATGCCCAACAATGTTCAATTCTCCCTAAGGCATAGGAGAAGGATTTTTATCAATAATAAAAACAAATTACTTAGAATGGTGAATGACTGTAGGAACATCAACAACAACCCAATTGTTGCAAGTCTGGCCATACGTCACAAAGTTGTCACAAACTTCGTCTTCATCACCATTGTCCTCAATAATTGTAGCTGAGTGTTGATCATTCTGATGAATGAACCCTCCACTATAGAATATTGGTTGCATAACCTTACCATTGGCGTTGAATGGCCCTAGTTGAAATCCGAGTCCTGCCATGTTCTTGTTCTCAGCGACCTCCACAACACGTCCCCACTTGTCCATACTGCCAGCCTGAATAGCCTCTTGTGCATCCTTCAAAGAAGACATGGGTGCCCCAAACTTCTTCAATTCATCAGCAATGGACAAAGCTTAGAACGGTGTTCCAACTTCCTCCTCAGCATCAACATAAGTGAAAGATGACAAATGGATCACCACCAATGCCTTCTCTCTACCAACAATGACAAGCTTGCCGTTCTTTACAAATTTCAACTTCTGGTGTAGAGTAGACGCCATAGCTCCAGCTTCATGAATCCACAGCCTTCCCAACAAGAAACTATAGGTCGGGTGGATATCCATTACCTGGAAAGAAATTTGGAAATCACTCGTACCTATCTTAATCAGAAGGTCCATTTCTCCAATGACAATTTTCTGAGAACCGTCAAACGCTTTAACAACTATGTCGTTATACCTCATCGGGGCGCCTTGATAAGAGAGTCTTGATAGAGTTTATTTTGGCAACACATTCAATGATGACCCATTATCAACCAACACATTGGACAAAGCGTCCTCTTTACAATTCATCGAAATATGTAGCGCCAAATTTTGATTTTTGCCTTCCTCAGGAAGATCTTTATCACAAAAGCTCAAATTGTTACAAGAAGTGATGTTGGCAACAATGTGGTCAAACTGATCCACAGTAACATCGTGTTCAACATAAGCTTGTTCCAACACCTTCTGCAATGCTTATATGTGTGCTTCAGAATTCATCAACAATGACAGCACAAAGATCTTTGATGGCGTCTGGAGCAGCCGCTCCACAATGTTAAATTCACTTCTCTTTATCAAGTGCAACATTTCATCATCATCGTTAGTCTTCAATTTTCTATATTCACCAGACTAACACATTGGAGCACTAACCAGATTCACTGTACGAATCTCTGCCATCTTACTTACTGACACATCTTCTACAATCTTTGGAAACACTAGACTGAACACACGACCACTACGGGTCACGTTTGCAATATCTGGAATATTTACCACTGAGTCTGTAACTGGTAGAGGAACCTCTGGACCATTTTCTATCATAGTGCCATTATACTGATATGGCACAGCTTTATCGAATGCATAGGGGATAGGGCCAGCTAACAGTATAACCAACGGCGATACTGATCTATTGACATTATTGTTGTTGCTGCTAGCAAACTGAATGACTACCCGCTCAGGGGTCTTAAATATCGGCACAATGATATTCACATCATTTCCCATATCCCTTGAATGTTGAATCTGGATTACATTCTCATCCATCAACTTCTGGATATCCATTTTAACAATCATACACCCACGGGGGTTCACACTGCAAATGACACAACCATCATGGTCATGTTCACAGTCACTAATTAAACACAGAGTTCTATGCATTTCCACCAGAGATCTCCAGATACGCCTCACATCAAAAACTCTGAAATTTCCTGGACAACCGTCCAACATGTTGACAGAAGCGTTACCATGAGCAGGCAATAGATTGGCTTTTACATTCGGTGCTTTGCCCTCAAAGGACACCATACACTTTTCACAAGTTTATGAACTTCATACTTTAGAGGTTAAAAATTCTCTATATCATGACTAGGGGCTCCCTGGTGAAAAGCACAACTAAGATCAGGTTTGAACCACGTAGTGGCTCAAGAATTTGCAGAGGATTTCTTGGCTGAATAAGATTCTTGAGTACCAAGGACGGATATAACTTTGCGTATGTCATAGGAATAGGGTCAAAGGAGACCTTCTTCCTTTCAAAGTTTTGTTGATGATTGTTATTGTTGTTGTAGTTGGTTCTTTGTTGCGGTTGTTGTTGATGTTGTTGTTGCTGAATTGGAACTGATTGATTGTTGGAATTGTTAGAAAAAATCGGAATTACTGATGAAACTTGGTGTTGATGCTAACGGGATTGATAACTTTTCCTCCTCTGCCTACCTGCTGATACTGCATTAGTCTCTCCTTCCTTCTTCTTGGAGAAGCTACCACCATACTTTTTGTTGCTTGACGCTTCATCCTTGGACAAACGTACTTCTAGGACTCTTTCCTCTAATCTCATCCCCATGTTTACCATTTCGGTAAAATCATTGGGGGCACTTGGAATCATGCGTTCATAATAAAATGAACTCAACGTCTTCAAGAATATCTTGGTCATCTCCTTTTCTTCTAAAGGTAGATTGATCTGGGCAACAAGCTCTCTCCATCTCTGGGCATATTCTTTAAATGTCTCTTTGTCCTTCTGAGACATAGACCTCAACTGATCTCTATCTGGCTCCATATCAACATTGTACTTATACTTCTTGACAAAGGCCTCACCCAAGTCATTGAAAGTACGAATGCTAGAACTATCCAGGCCCATATACCATCTCAGGGAAGCTTCAGTCAAACTATCTTCGAAGTAGTGAATTAGCAGCTAATTATTATCAGCTTGAGTAGACATTTTCCTGGCATACATAACAAGATGGATCAACGAATAGGTATTCCTTTTGTACTTTTCAAACTCTGGGACCTTGAATTTCACCGGGACATTAACATTGGGAACCAAATAGAGTTCAACAACACTCTTTCCAAACAAGTCTTTCCCTCTCAGAGTCTTTAATTCTTTGTGCAACTCAAGGAATTGATCCTTCATCTCATCCATCTTTTCATAGACATCTGGACCTTCAGACGGCTCAGAGTGGTATATAGTCTCCTCAACACGAGGAAGAGTATGAACGATGGGAGGAGGCACTGATATGACTGAATTAGATGCCAGCAGAGAAACAAACATGGGCACATACCCCTCTGGCACAAAATTTGGTGGCATTCCCCAAGGGAATCCATAAGGCATAGAAGGAATGGGTTGGTTGGTAACTATCACAGTTACAGAAGAAGAAGCAATCTCAGAAATGACAGTCCTCTAAGGAGAAGGAGTTGCAGGAGATGGTGACGGATGGTTCTGAGCAACAATGACTGACTCCATCAGCGTTTTAAGTCTAGTGATCTCATCCTTCATATGTCTATTCTCTTGCTCTAAATTCTCCATTCTTCGCAATTTATTAACACGAGTGTTGTAGGAGTGAGTCAGCTTGGCTGATGCATAGAAGAAGAACTGATAAGACACCTGGCTGAAGCAACCTGTTATGCAAATGATGCATGAAATGCAATGTTTTTTAGTTGTTTTTAATTTCAAGGAATATATGAAGTCTCTCTCTCTCTCTCTCTCTCTCTCTCTCTATATATATATATATATATATATATATATATATATATATATATATATATATATATATATATATATATATATATATATATATATATATATATGTGTGTGTGTGTGTGTGTGTGTGTGTATTTAGATGATAACAATTAATAACAACAATTTGATTGATCATAAAATCTCTTTTTATTCATAAAAATTTGGAAGGATTACACTGAGTATAATTTCAGAAACCAGAGTACAAATACAAGAGAAAAGGAAAATGTCATCTTAAGGATCCCTAGCAACTAAATCAGATGATCTAGCTATGGGTGCATACTTCCTTCGAATGCATCGAATCTCGGGCTCAAAGGATGTCTTTACCTGAGCCTTCTCGAAGACTAGCTGATCAACAATCTGCTAGAGCAAGATAAACCCTCAGGATCTCTCTATCTCTTCACCGCACGGTCTTCAAGAATCCCAATAAGTGCATCTTTGTCTTTCGACTCAAGTTGCAACTCTTCTTGCTTTCGGCTCAAAGCATGGAACCGCTCTTCCCACATATCTCTATCTTGCTTCATCTTGGTGAGTGCGTCTTCCAACTCCTCTATATCTTAGTTAGGGATAGTTGATGGCTCAAGCATAACCAAAGACATAGGTCTTTCACAAGCGTACGACATCTTCAGCTCTAAAGCTCTCTTCTTCACCTAAATTGTGTAAGCTTCCAAAGCTATACAGTTATGTGGACCAAGCTAGGATCTTCCTTGTCAAGCATGTATCATCCTTTTCTTCAAATGCTAGGAATCTTTACCCTCCTGATAGAATAAACCCTCTAACTGAACGTTATTAGGCTTATCTCTCAAGGGTAGCCCAAGTTGAGGATGAGCCAATGTTGGGTTGTAGTTGATTCCTCCTTGCGTACCAATGAGAGGTATGTTAGAGAACTCACCACAACAGTCAATAATATCCAAGCTACCCAATGCATAATCATACTAGACAATATCATTATTAGTGAGAGACATAAGCCTTTGAGACCACTGTAGACATTGCTTGTTCTCCAGGAAAGCAGGTGTCTGAGGCAAGTGCAAAATAAACCACTTGTACAGAAGAGGAACACATCACACAATAGTCCCACCACCCTTAAATTCCTTAAATGCAGAGAAAAATGCATGTCACCCAACAGTGTCGGAATAGGATTCCCAATCAAGAAAATTCTAACGGCGTTAACATCAACAAAACCGTCAATGTTAGGGAACAAGGTTAAACTATAGATGAGCAATACCAAGATAGCTTCAAAAGTATCCATGATATTGGCTTGAGAAAAAACAGTAGCTCTACCAATGAGAAACTCATAAGTCAACCCAAGAATACCTCCTTTCTTCACTAAATAAGCATCAATCTCATATTTCTTTAGATGAAGAGCTTCAGCTATGACATAAGATCCCGAAATCTCCTCCAATCCACTAAAAGGTACCTTGTTGGATTTGGGTATACTCAAGATATGGGCATACTCTTCCAAGGTGGGCCCAAGCTGATAATCTGGAAAAGTGAAACACCGGTAGAGAGGGTCATAAAACTGAACCAAAACACTCAAAATTCCTTCAACCACATCAGTAGATAATACAAAGGATGACAACTTCCTTAGCTCTTTCAAATCAGGATATCTGAAACTGTACTTCTTAGTGTTCCTTCATCCATAATCCATGGTCTGAAAATATTTGCAAATAAGACATTAGTTTCCTTGAAAATTATTTTTTGGTGATGAATGTCATGATGCGCATGTATGCATGAATGCAACAATCACACATAAAGGATCACACACAAGGAAAACACAAACAAAGGTCAAAGGATGGATCAAGTCATCATCAAGATCAATCATCCATTTTGGTGGATTATGGTTTTCACCTTATCAACACCCAAGTTCCACTGATATTGATGAGACTTGATCGGATCAACCGAGAATCCAAGGGTTTATTGTGAGTCAGGAGCATGGATTCAGGTTAAGAACCATCTCAAAGGAGTGTACTAAGGATAAAAACTTGCAGATCATTTGCTAAAAAATTCCCAAAGTCTTAATTCCATCTATCGGATATTATAGGTTAGGATGACTAACTCATCAACCCATAATATTCTCAAGAGAAACTTGTCTTAGAGTAGTATCGCGTAACAACTGTTATCAAGTCTACACTTGAACAGTATCCGCACTACGTCCTAAATAAGCCAAGTTGGGTTAAATGTTCTACAATCATCAGCTTCTCATACCCTAAATCAGAGAAAGTAATACCTATCCACAAATAACTTATGTGACATCAGTAACTCCAAAGAGGTCTCCATTGAGTAGATGGGTCTCAAGCCAACTTATTAAGGACTACTCCACACAAGTTGAACATGACTATACCATCCTCTTATCTTAATTGCACTCAAGTTCGGGTTAGAACTTATCTTACCACACGAAGATCACCAAGCAGAACAAACAGATTATATGACACAAACAACATATACAAACATCAAATATACAAATATATACACATAAAAAGTAGGTTAAACCCACTGAGGACTACTCCCTAGCAGAGTCCCCACTTAATTTCTGTATCGGTAAATTCATGACCATCAAGCTATGGATAAACTTGACGTTAATAAAACTAGAGTCGCCACCGCGCTTTTATTGTTTCCAAAGGAAAAGGGAAAAGTACAAACAAAATCCAAAGATAAGAAGTCTTCAAATCAAAACTAATAAAATGCCAGAGATTACACGTAAGGGGTTTGGTTACACAGAGGGAAGGTGTTAGCACCCAAAGTGTCCTAGGTACTCCTAGGGAGCCCTTTTTATGTGCATATGTTTTTTGGGTATAAATAATGTTGGATAAAAAAAGAATGAGGGGATGAGAAAAGAATTCATTGAATATATTTTTTATGGTTGACAAGACCTTCGGTCTTATGCCTACATACCAACATAAAAATAAGGGATAAAAACCATGTAGTTCGTGGTAAAAATTTCAAAGAAGTTGGTGAATTAATTTTAACAAAAGTTTCAACAAGAAAAGGCACAAAAGGCCAAAGGTTTGAATGGGGTTGTTAGTTCTTTTTGTATTTTGAAATTTAAGTCAATATGGTTAAGTTTATTTACAAATTTGATTAAGAAAAAGTTTGAAAATTCATTGGCATAAGGCCAACGTTTCTAATCATTAAAATATGTCTAAGTTTGAAATCACAAGAAAAGAAAGTATTTGAAAAGAGGGAAAGATTTTAAAATTAAAGAAGTGGGAGGAGATGAAGAGACTACCCTAAGAAAAAATTTAAAAGTTAAGAGTTGAAAAGATCTTACCAGTGGGATGCAATCCAACAGACAAGAATGTCATATAGAAACCGATTTTCCTTTGGACTTTGATCAAGCAATAAGTAATAAGAAATGAGCAACATCCAAACATCAATGAAGATCAAGGCATCAAATAAAGATAGCCAAATCCAAGCAAGCATTCCAATAGCTAGCAGTCTTCAGTGTCTTCCAATGTAGCAGATGAAATATCCCTTGATCAACTCAGAACAAAACATCAGACATAGACCATAACAAAAAGCACAGAGACAAAGTAGCAGATGAATCAAAGAGATCCAAGGTCTTGCATCAGATGAAGTCTTAGATGTTGGGATTGGTCAATCCCTTTAGCATATGGAATGTTACGTAATCCTAAATCCAGAAGTTTAGATCAAGTCCCAACAGTCCAACAAATGTTTTTTTAGGGTTTTTATTGTTAATAGGTGTTTTGAGGTCCTAAGATCACAAACAACAAACAAAGGCAAACAAACAATATATACAATCACAAGATATGGCTCAAATGAGCAAAGAGAAAAGAACTTGAAACACAAACAAGTTATCTGAAATGTAAATGGTAGATGAATAATAAATGACTGAAATTTAAATTGCATAGGGTAAATGACTTGAAAATAAAAGCATAATGAATAAGAGTTAGTCAATGATTAGTCAAATGTTAGTGTTGAGTTTTAATTGATTAAGTCATTCTTTGGAGAACACTCAACCATTCATTCACAAGTATAAATCCTTGAACTAAGACATCTTCCATGAAAAGGACTTCAACTTGGATAATTTAACAAGTATGCCACTAGCTCTCCTGAAAGGAAAAAAGGTCAAGTCTCTACACAATGCCATGAAGAATGGGAGACTTACAATCTCACTTACTAGAATGATATGCTTTGAGGTTCAAATTTATCTCTATGATAAGCAATCGTAATTAAACTCATATAGAAGTCACAACTATCTGAGGTCGGGCAACAAAAATATAGGTGTTAATGCATGTTAGAGATTTGGTACAAAGAACCAAACTCCTAAAACATACCACACACTAAAAGAAAATGGGAAGAACCTATCTCAGTCATACTTGTATTGATTCATCTGACATAAGGTCATTGATGAATCAATTAGCATTTATACTTTAAGTTCTTTTGATATTTGGGACACATAGAGGATCATATATGAATAAGATTATGTATGATTAAGTATACCTTGATATATTTGACCAAATTTTGAAGAAACTTGCTAAGGAAGTCACATAAGATACCCAGATGAATTAGGGCTTCCAAGGCAAACAAGTTTCAAACTCTTCAGGAATTCTTGATGAAAATGATAAATGAAGATCATGGGGATTCATATATGATGATTATAATGTGAACCATCTCTTTATTGATCTCCTTGCACTGAGGGTCTCAAATCCTAGTTGTGATCTTGATAGGGTACTGGTGGATGCACACACTACCTACAAAAGAAACAAAGCTATACATAGACATATTTTTTGGTATTTTGGTTAGTAAACAAAGAAAAATAAAGTATGATACAATCAAATGTGCTTAGTGATCTCTTCCAATACAAACCCAATGAATCAGGGGTAAGGAGGATACTAAGGTAAGTCAATGAAAATGATGAGATAGCATAAGGGATCTTAAGGTCAAAATTGGGGTCTTACAAATTGCACTAGTGCAATCGATTGCAATCTAGGTACAATCGTTTGCAGCTGAAGGATTTCCTAAAAAATAGTTTTCTCTATTGCGATTGCAGAACCAGCTCCAACCCTTCAAACCTCATCCCAGTCCCAAATTAATCCACCAAAAACTCTCAAAATCACATTCTAACATCACCAATTGACCAAACCTAATTAAATCAACACAACGATAGTTTTTACTCATGATTCCATCACCCAAAATTATACCCTAAAACATAAAATTTTCATCAAAAGTCAAGAACACACCAATGTAACAACAACACACCATTACAATCCAATTCAATCATGTGAAAACAGGATTACCAGCATACAATTCATCAACAATAAATCAATATTCAATAACATCCATCAAAGCTCATCAAAACATCCATTTAAGAGCAAACCCTATTAGAGGTTAAGGAAACCTCTCTACCTTGCCATGATTTAGCACCTATAGATGAATAGTCCCCCCTCCCCCCGTGCGCCTTACCTGATTATTCCAACAAAGATGAAATAATCCATGAAATTTTTCTCCTAAGCCCTTCTTCTCCTTCCTCTTTCCATAGCCTTTCTTTTCTCTTTTCCAAGTTTTTCACATAATATTGGAAATTGACTTTTTCTCCACTTCTCTCCTATTTTTAATAACCTTAATCCTCTTAATTATGTTTTCCCTATACTACCCTCAACTTAGCCTTGTAATTACCATTTTTCCCTCAAAATCTCTACACACTCCCCTTTTTCTCATTATTTGAATATTCCAATATTATTTACTCAATTAATTAAATAAACTCCTATTATTTAATTACCAAGATAAACATAAATAATTCTAACTTATTCCAACTAACCTCTACACCCCACATATTATAATATAAAAAAATACACCAATTCACAATTAATTCATGTATAAATCGACTAAATGACTAAATTGAAAATGGTTACAACTCTCTCCCACTTAAATAATTTTCTCCCTTAAAATTACTGGAGGAAAGCATAGTCTGATACGACTCTCTCATCTTCTCCTCACACTCTTTAGTCTTTCACCCGCCAGGAGGTCCTCCCCACACTACTTTCACCAATGCAAACTCGTTACCACGCAGTTGCTTTACTTCTCAATCCTCTATTCATATGAATGTTGTCCCAGCAGTCATGTCATCTCTCACCAGCAAATCATCCACTTGGACCACATGAAACGGATCAGGAATGTATCTCCTCAACTGAGACACCTGAAACACATCATGAAAATTAGCAAGTGGCAGCGGTAAAGCAATTTGATAGGCCATTTTTCATATCCTCTGCAAAATCTGGTATAGACCAATGAAACTGGGAGTGAGCTTACGAGATTTTAGAGCTCTACCAACACCAGTTACCGGAGTAACCCTCAAAAACATATGATCTTCCACTTGGGACTCTAGTGCTTTCCTTCTCTTATCATGATAACTTTTATGAAGACTCTTTGACGCTTTCATCTTCTTTCAAATCATCATGATCCTCTCATTCGTCTGTTGAACAATTTCAGGTATGAGCATAACACTCTCGCCTGACTCATACCAACACAAAGGAGTCCTACATCTCCTACCGTGCAATGCCTCATATGGTGCTGATGAATTCTTGGCAAGTGTATTGATGGTGTCACAATAATAAAATATCAAAATCATAGGGATTGTGTTCAAACAAACGAATAATTGTGCAATATAAAGGAAAAATAGTAAATGGGGTGTTTCAAGTTTTAGAACGGATAACAACTTACGAGTTAAAAATAGAAGTATTAAGACAGTTAGGTTTTGTATTAGAATCCATGTATCTGCTCTTATTGATGTATGATGCCTTGTATGAATGGTTTAATCCTTATAATCATTATAGCCACCCCCTCACGAAATAACTCACTAACCAATACTCGGAGCTTTCTATCCCCAGTCCTCTAGCGTAAGCAGGGTTAGGCGATGTACAAAATGTCAAGTCCCTAGGCCACTAATCGAGGTCTCCTATCCCTATCAACCAGCATAAGTAGAACAGTTTCCATAGGTCCAACACATAGGCTGAGCGTCAGCAATCCTTATGTGTCTAATATCATATTAATAGAGTATCTCAAATAAAAAGCATTAAGATTAAGAAAAAATTGAATAAGAATATAATTCAAAGGATTCATACAAAGTCAAACCAACATATAATTCCAACAAGATTGAATAAGGTTCATCATCACACAACCTAACCTACAGAAGTTTAGGTACTCATAGTCAAAATTGTAATAATAATTGAATAAAGAAGAATAACATATGAGGTCCCTTGAAGGATTGGCCTCCAATGGCTTTCAATGCTCTCAAAATCACCCTTTGATGCTGTAAAATAATGCTCCCAGTGCCAAATTTTGCAACCCTTGTGAAAGTGAAGAATTTCCCCTCTTAAAGGTGTTAGACAAAACGTGTCAGAAAAAGGCCCAGAACCGTGATCATCGCGTGTGTGATACCCTGCATCGTGTGTGATGCAACTTTTAATGTCGTATCATGTGTGTGACGGTGGATGTGATTATTTCCGAATCTTCACTCTTTTTTGCTCCTTTTTCACTCAAATTTTCACTAAGTCCACAATTTGCACACTCATATTAGCTCGACTTTCACTTGTTTTTCTCTGATTCTTTGACGAAATATATGCAATGACAGACTATCATCATAACCCCAACTTGAATCTTTGCTTGTCCTCAAGTAAGTCTTATGTAACTGCACATTTCAACAGACAACAAGTTGCACAATAACAATCGAACATCAACAAATTAAAATTTTCTTTTACCTGACCATGTTCTAGCTTCCAACTTATATCCGTGAAATTCATAAAAAGTCCTCAAAATTGACGAGTACTCAATCATTCTCTCATCTCACTATAACTCACTCAACGGATAGGGTGATCACTCAATCAACATGCAAAATCAATTAAACTTAGCTTGATGACGTTCTAAAAAAGTTCATCAAAGAGATCACAACATACACGTCAGAGGGCTTTCTAGGTTGTAACTTGGCTTATGGTAGGGTAGGATATATTTAGGAAAGTCGGGTTAAACCTTTGGAGTTAGGTTCCTAGTTCTCCTTTATTCATCATGCCTTTTTTTAGTACTAGATATTTTTTATCCTTCTTATAATGTCATTCTTTTTATTTTCTCATTCATTCATTTTTTTGAAGAAGTGACTTTTTCCACTTCTTTTTCACAACAACTTTTTAAAATTTTGGATCATATTCTCTAGTACCCCCACCCGAAACATAAAATGTTGCTCACCTCCAAGAGAAACCCCAAACTTAATCTTTTTCATAAACTCTAAGAACAATATTTCTACCTAACTCTAAAGAGAAAGTGGAAAGAAAAGATCTTTCAAGTAATATGGCTAAGAATTTAAGTTTATGCCACTGAAAGAAAGGCTTAGGCTCAATGTGTATAGAAAAGGATAATCCTACTACTAAAGGGTAGTTTACAAAGGCTCAAAGTTATAAAAAAAAAATGCCTCAGTCTATGTTGATCAAACTTGATAACTTAATCGGAAATAAATCAAGCCAAATAAAAGAATAATGCATGGATACACTCATAAAGAAAGAAAAGTGAACAATGGAAATATTTGTCTCAAACCTTACCAGATGAGGTATATGCATGTTAAGTACAAGTTCATTGTTTCTTTTCCAATACTTCACCTTCAAGTTCCTAGTTGCTACGTTGATGATCAAGTCTCTTTTGGATCATTTGCTCCATTTTAAAGTTAGAATTTGCAATCTGGAAAAAAAAACATAAACAACTACATACAAATTTATTAAGAACAATATAGATCTTCATGACAGGCTTATTCTTAAGTAGCTAATTTATCTTTAGGATGGTCTTGAATAGAAATAAAATAAATTATGAAAAACAAAAATAGATTAAACATTGATGGGTTGCCTTCCATCAATCACTTCTTTTACGTCAATAACTTGACGATCCATTCTAAGTTATGTCAGGCGCAAGGGATACCCTCACGCCGGTCAATTCGCTTATTCTTTATCTTGTGTCCACCTTACTACCTTTTTCCCTCAAATGATAGCATGTATCGACTTCTCTTCACTCGGTGCCCAGTCATACACCTTAAAAACTACTTTCTTTTTATTGACCTTTAATATAAGTTCACCCGTTTCTACATCAATCTTGGCTTTCCCGGTTTCTAGGAATGGTTGTCTGAGAATTACAAATCCTCCTGAAGTTCCCTTTGTATATAGCACTACAAAATTTGTAGGAAATACCAGTTTATCGATATGTACTAACATGTTACGCAAAATACCAACCAGTTGAGTAACAGATGAGTCATCTAGAGTGAGAATGCTATTACTCGGTGTGATCTCACCCATATTAAATTCTTTTACCATTTTCAGTGGCATGACATTTATGCTAGATCCAAGATCACACAGGGCCTGCAAAATATTCACCTTACCAACATTGCAAGGAATAGTAAACTTACCTGGATCTTTTAATTTTGGTGGCAACACTTGAGATCTTACCACTTCCTCATTTTCAGTCATGTTTATGTGTTCCTTACCTACTTTCCTTTTCGTCCCCTTTAATAATATGTTCATAAATTTAACAAATTTAGGCATCAGTTCTAAAATTTCATGGAACAAAATACTTACCTAGAGATTAGCTAGCATTTCCTTTAAATTTGCAAACATCGCTACTTCATCCTCTTGGACCGGTTTCTTTTTAATTATAGAGAATGGTGGTTTTATGTAATCTGGTAAAGGAGGATTTGGTTCGGTCTGGATTTACTTCTTCGTTCTTCTCCAAGGAGAATTTTCATCAATGAAGTGATCAAGGATGACTCCTCTTTCTTCTTCATCACCTTGCTTCCCATTCTCTTCTCTTTCAATCACACCTTCTTGAATTGTCTTTTTGTTATCTTGTTCAATAATTACCCATGAACCTGCATCAAAAACTTTGCACATTTCATTCTTAGGATTGTCTATAATGTTACCCATTAATCCTCAACTCGTGCTATAATGAACAATCTTCATCTCTATATTTTTTATAGACTCATCATGGTTTCTACCCATTTCCTCATGATTCGTATTTATCTGGTCAAAACTACTTTGAGTGACTTTAATGAAATTCTGCAAAGTTTCTTCCAATTGTGATTGATTCGTTTGAAATTTGGAAGCTTGTTGGTTTTGTTACATAGCTTGGGTACCACTTTGGTTTTGGTTGTTGCTCCAATGAAAATTTGGATAATCCTTCCATCCTGGGTTGTAGGTATTGGAATAAGGGTTGTTCTTTTGAAAATTTGAAAATTGAGCCTATTCACTTACCCCTTACAAAGAAGACCTTCCATTTTCATGTCCTCTTCCACAAAAGTCACATTTAAGTGATTGTACCTGGATCACATTAGCTTTATTTAAGAAGCCTTCAACTAGATGCTTATTTAACAATTCAATTTGAGCTAATAATGCAGTATGAGTATCAAGAGGTAACATACCTTTAGACATGCCACTAGTTTCAAGTTTAACCGACCTTTCACTTTTAGAACGGTACTCATTCATACACATCTTCTCAATAAGGTCATTTACCCGTGGTTTGGTCATTTGTCTAATCGTTCCTCCCGCAGAAGCATCTAGCAATATATGTGTTTGACTCTTGAGGCCTTTGATGAATTTCTTCATTTGCTTCATATTTCTCATATTATAATTGGGGCATCTATGTAGTATTAACTTGAATCTCTCCCAAGAATCATACAGTGACTCCGTATCTTGTTGCTCGAAATTGACAATCTCAGCTCTCCTCTCAGTAACCTGGCTGGTGATGAAAAATGTTTCCAAGAACTTATCCTCTGGCTCTTTCCATGTTTGAATTGTTCCATTTTGAAGACATAGTAACCAATATTTTACGCTTCCAATGAGTGAGAAACCAAATAATCGTAAGTTTACTTGGTCGTCTGTGACATCATCTGGTTTGCACATAGAATCAGTTTTGAAGAAGCGTGCAAGATGAGCCCATGGATCTCTAATAGCGTTCCATTCAAATGGATTATCTCTTAGACCTTAAAGTATAAAATTCTTAATATCAAAGTTACCAGGGTCTGCAGGTACAAACCATCAAGAAACCTGTCTTTCATCAGTTTATTTACAGTAATCCCCTACAGTGAGGGGTGATCGTGCTGCCATGCTATCTTCCTCTTCAGAATCCAAAGAAAGTATTAGTGCGTCTACTTCTGGTTGGTCCCCTTCATCAAGACTCGCTTGCTACTTTTCTTAGAGCACGTGCATTTCTTTCAATTTTTGGATCAAATGGTAGTAATGATGATCCTGAACTACCATACACAAATAGAAAATACCTTAGTAGCACTATGATAAACAAGAAAATAAACAAAATGCAATGAAAATTAAGAAAAATAAAATACGTTGCATAAAGCGTTGCCATGTTGCAATCAATAGTCCCCGACAAAGGTGCCAAAAACTTGATAACTTCTCGGTAAGTGTACCAATAGTATCGCAGTAATAAAAGATATAATCTATGCGGATTGTGTTGAAACAAGACAACAATTGTGTAATATAAAGGAAAAACAGTAAATTGGGGGTTCCGGTTGTAGAATGGAAAACAAATTACGAGTTTAAAACAGAAGTATTAAGACGATTGGGTTGTGTATTAGAATCATGTTATCCTCTCTTATTGATGTATGATGCCTTGTATGAATGGTCTAATCCTCATAATCTCACGATGAACTAATAAAAGCGTTATAGTCGATCCCTCACGAAATAACTCACTAACCACTACTCGAAGCTTTTTGTCCCTAGTCCGCCAGCATAAGAAAGGTTGGGCAATGTACATAATTTCAATTCCTAAGCCATTACTTGAGGTCCCTTATCCCTATTCAACCAGCGTAAGTAAAACAATTTCCCTAGGTCCAACACATAGGCTAAGGGTTAGTAATCCTTATGTGTCTAATATAAGATTAATAGAGTATTTCAAATAAAAATCATTATAATTAAGAAACAATTGAATAAGATTATAATTCAAACAATTCATACAAAGTCAAACCAACATATACCCTACAGAAAAAGGCCCAGAAAAGTGACCATTGCGCGCGTTAAACCCTACATCATACGACGCAACTTTTAATACCCTATCGGGCCATCTTCTCTACCTCACATTCAATTCTTTCTGATCAAACTAATATCTCAAACTCTTGTGATCACTGGACACCTCAAATCTGTAGCCGAAACATGTAGTGCCTCCAAATCATCAACACGAATACTACTGCTACTAATTCGAGATCATATGTGGAATAATTCTTCTCATGAACTTTAAATTGTCTAGAAGTGTAACCTACCACATGACCATATCAACACATCTTCCAGACTCATCCTCTAAGCATCACAATGTCATACCCCAAAATTTGTCCTCCCCTTTTCATCCTTTCACTCAATCCTTGAATTAAGATTCATTTGCTCCCATTCATGCCACATATGCATCATTCATTCATGTTAATACAAGCATCATAGATTCAACGTTGATGGTTGATTCAAACTAGGGTTTTGTTTGAGGATTAGAGAATTTCTCATCATGTGGAATGCAAACCCTAATTCCATGCCTTCTTAGGAATTTGATTCATGAAGTTCACATCATGACATTCATTTATGAATTTTAAATCCTAATTCTTGAGCTTGTTATTCATTTACCTCATGAGCTTTCATCTATGCATCTGAAACCCTAATTCATTGGGAAGAGGCTCTTGACCATCATGTCCACTTGCTTGGGATTTCATCTGGTAAGGTTTTATTAAGACAATCATCTATATAGTTCTTTCAAGATTCATAGGTCTTTGATTCATGTTGCATTGATGCATTGGTCCTTTGCTTCTTAATTTGTCATTTAGTCCATAAGACATTACAGACCATTCATTCTTGATTCATTTATGTGCATTGGTCCTTTTGATCAATTGAATTCATTTGGCTTGGGATGTTTTAAACAAGGCATGAAAGACATGTTTAATGTCAAGCCATATTTAAGCTCCTTTCTTACACTACAAATCTTTTACGCAAGTCCATTTTATACAAGAAACCCCTAGTCTAAAACCCACAGTTGACTTTGGTCAACTATTGACTTTTTGGTCAACAAGTTGACCAAAGTCAACCATATTATTTAAGGTATCTTCAAGCCCATGCCCATTGATCCATATCTTGATATCCTTAATCATTCCCTATGCCATTTTTTCAATTTCGTTTCATTTTTTTTAACAAGCCAATTCATGTCATTATTGTTACTAACCTTTTAATCCAAATAAACCATTCATTCAACCATTCAAACTATTCAAACTATTATTCATTTCACATTCCATTCAAACGTTTCGATTCATAAACAAGTTTTATAAACCATTCAAAATCATTCCATTTATAATTTGTCATAGCATTCAATATACACATTAAATTTTTCCCCTCATAATCCTATTCAATGCAATTAACTTATCCATAATTCATATTCAATTACACTTTCCATAATGAACACTTTCACATGCTATTCAATACAATTCATTGACTTTCCATACAAAATCCATTTTTATTACAACTTCCGATTCATTTTCATTATTATACTCAACCATTACAAATTAAGCCATGTTTATATTTCGACATCGTGATTCAATCAAAATTCAAGTTACAAACCAACTTTCAATCCAAAAATACAAAAGTCTTAAAATTACAAATTAATTCGAATCACAAGCTACATATTTCAACCATTCAAATTCTTCTTTCCAATGAATCGGCTCGATTAAGTGGAGCATATTGCAATTATCTACAACTTAGAAATCAAATCAATGAATTAACATTCAAAGGTTATGAAGCATTCAATAGCATATTCCATAATACACATTCATACGCAAGGCCTACGTCTTCTAACGGTTCAAGCAGCGCGAATAATATATAAAAAAAATCTCAGAATTTGTGTTAAGTCCTGCATTTATCATGACAGTGAAAAGCTCAATACACCCAACCTGCAAAACAATTCCATATGCATTTCATGACAGAAAATACCCTGCAGATCTAATGACAGAAATTATAACAGGAAATCCCCAAATCAATTGAACCTATCAACATGCTGCAAAACTCCAAACCGAAATCCAGATTTTCAATTGACTGAAACAGGTTATGCCTAACAGATATCCATTTCAAAATCATTACTTTTCTTCAATAACATAAATCCCGTTGATTCTAACAACAGGATTAACTATTGTGGAAACAAATTGACAGAAATTCAAAGCAAATGAATTGATTGCTAACAAAATTTGACAAAAAAATTGGAAGCAATACAACTTGCAGAATTTGGTTTAATAGAACACATATATGAAGTTCCACGGTAGCTAACCTAACACAACACACATAGAATCAGAAGCTCTCAAATGATTTTTCAATTTCTAACTAACTAAAGCTAACTGAAATAAATTTACAACAAACCTTTGAATTTGAGTGTAATTACATGTGAATTTCATAACCTAATTCAAGTTCCATATATCACAAGCTTCGTTCATTTTTCATGACTTAGACACCAAAATCTCAAATCAAAAATTCACAGAGCCAAATCAACATCTTCACTCTTAATCTCTTCGCAACTCTTAAAAACTCATTCCTATCTCGATTCAACAACACCACGGTAGCAGAATTTTGAGAAGAGGAAAAAGGAATTGAATCAAGGAGAGTGAAGATTCAATAATTGGTGCGTTAAAAATCCAATGCGGTTAGTTCCCTTATCTCAATTCCGTTTTCATTTCTTTTCAACATCGTGAGCGCACAGAGATGAGTGAAATTTGGGGATGTTGATTGCGAGATTGACACGATTTGAAACCGTTGTTCTTCATCTGGTTTGCATGTTGAGTTCATACTTGAAGAAGAAAACATGAAGCAAGGAGGATGAGTGTGGAGGTCGGCTTCGGAGGTTGAAGATGTGGAGCGTTCATTCTTCATGGATGTCCTTTATTTCGTTGCGGTGGGAGTTGAAAAAATACGTTGAAGTTGTGGCTGGTGAACTTCGTAGATGACCGCGTTTGGACGTGTCTCTTGGAATTGGTTGTTTCCATATTCAATTATGACCTAGTTGTTATACGATAGTACCGATCTAGAAGATGGTTGAATATATCGGTATTTAAAATTTAACACTTTTTAAAATTGTTTTTAAAGGTTGCGAAAGCTCTCTAGACCTCAATCGTCTAAACGATATGTTAATGGAAAGATCAGATATGCGTGAATCCAAATAGAATGAATAAGATAAAGATAATCAACAACTATCTTAATCAATTGATTAATTACACCAATCCTCGATATATCTTAGCAAATTTCTACTAGAACAAGGATTCTCAATCCACGTTCTTCAAAACTCTAGCTCGTCTGATTTCGATCGCAAGATGCTTGAACCCAAACCTTTCTTCATAATCCTCCGGTTACCGTTACTTGTTTGAACGAACCCACTGTTCTTCAAACCTTTCACTTTGATGAATCTATGAAGCAAAGATTTATGCAAAATCCAACGGTTTTATTCAAGAAAAACCCACTCAAAGATAATCGTTGTTGAATCCTTTGAAAAGAAGTTCAAAAAGATAATCGTTGTAAAGCAGTATGTATATTCACCATTAGTGGCTGGACGTATGCGCATTCCAGAAGTTATTGAGCGATTAAATGCTCAAAGAATTGACTTATTATTAGAATGTACTACTAAGTATAATGAAGATTTACTTAAACTGTTTTATACTGGCATTGTTGGAAAATTCGAGGGTTATGAGTTTACATGCAATATCGGTAATAAGGTTATTGAAATTAATGATGATGTTTGGAAATCTTTGTTTGAAATTTCTCCATTGTC
This sequence comes from Lathyrus oleraceus, assembly GCF_024323335.1. Lineage (NCBI taxonomy): Eukaryota > Viridiplantae > Streptophyta > Magnoliopsida > Fabales > Fabaceae > Lathyrus > Lathyrus oleraceus. The sequence continues at coordinate 237,486,036 of NC_066579.1, read as the reverse complement.
GTCTCCTAATGATCTTAAGATTACCGCACTGTGTTGGCTCCAAACTATGATTTCAGGAATTCCTTAAACTTAATGCTGAAGAGACCGTTTTCTGCAAATGTTTTTGAGAGTAATCTGTTCCCTACCAATGTGACTACTGGACTTTTAAAGCCTGTTAGTAGGATCTTACACTGGGTTGTGACACTTATTATCCGTCCTAAACAAGGAGGTTACTCCAGAGTGGACAAGCCCGAAGTACACTTGGTTTATGTGTTGAAACACAAGCTGAAAGTTAATTGGCCACACTACATTGCAACAGGATCTTTACCCTAAAGGAGTCAGGTCGAGGCACCGCTCTCTGCCATCCTTCATTTATTCAAAGTATCCTAAATTGGGCTGAAGTTTCAGTTCCAGGAATTCAATATAACTCCATGAATGCAAATCAAGAATTCTATCAAAAATCATTAAGTTTGATGCGCTACACTTGAGATCCTACAACGCGAATATACAAGATTCGTACTCAAGCTTCAAGTTCTAATATTCAGCATTTGGAAGATGATGATGATGATGATGATGATGATGATGATGATGGTGAAGATGAGGAAGATAATAATGATGACAATACTCACCCTGTGGAGGATAATCAACAAGTCACTGACCATGGTGATTGGCTAGGTGCTACTCCTGGACAAAATCCATCTGACAACCAAGGCCAGGGAGAGTGGCAACACACCGGCTGGACCAGCCAACGATCATCCTATATGCCTCCACCTTCTTCTCAATCTGATAATTCTGAAGTAATGGAAATGTTGAGAAACATGCAAATACATCATCAAATTTTTTCTACACTTCAAGAGGAGAGATTTACGGCCTTGTAGGATCAACTTCAGATTCAAAGTGACAACTTTGCCTCTTTTGCAACTCTCCAAGAAGAACGGTACTCGGAATTAAGGAATCAGATCCAAACCCACAGTGACAACTTTAATTCATTTGCCTCCACAATCATGCAACATATTGATACCACTCATCGCTCTCTCTTCGGATCCTTCAATACGCTTAATCGGAATGACATTGAATTCACTAAACTCTATGAACAAGATGGATCTCCGTGTCAACCTTCTAGTTATAGAGGCAGAAATGACCCGTCACGGGAGAGACGACCTTAGATGATTGATTCATTCAGTGCATTTCCATTTCTTCATGCTTGCGTGTTATTGTATTTACTTATTTGTCTTAAAGTTTAAGTTAAACAAATGTGGCAATGTTATTTACTTATTTTCTTTTGCTCCGTGCCTTATTTATGCCTATAATTCTTACACCGACTTCATTTTATGTGAATGGTTGTTAATGTTAATCTGTTGCAAAGTAGTTGGCTATGTGCTTATGAATACATTTGTTTCATGTTGACCATATCCTTGTCTCTTTTTAATGTTGTCAAAGGGGGAGAAGTAATGGAAACACACACAACTTTATTATAATAGCAGATTCATGATAACATATTTTTTAAAGGAATGCATAAAATCAGGGGGAGGATGTTTATCAAAGTAGGCGATTGTGCCACGGTTTGCCATCATAAAAAAGGGGGAGTATGTGAGGATAAAGATTCTTAGTCCTTGTTTTAATGATGTCAAACCTCTTTAGTTGCTTATAATGTGTATTTTGGATGGTGTCATCATATCATAGAATGTATTCATCCTCCAACATGCTCAAAGTATAAGTTTAAATGTGTCCATGCATATAGGAGCATCTCATAGATGTGAATAATGCACTTGATTATCGTTGGTACCTTAGGTTCATAAGAGAATGGTTTGAATTGACCAAAATACGTCTGAAAAACCAACTTTTGATAGTTTAAGAACTTTGAGTCGACTCATGCCATGGAGCGGTCGACTCATTCATGCATATTCCATTCTGTGTAACTCTCGGGAATGATAAGGTCGATTCATAGGTAGACTCAATCTTGGGAAAACTAAATGAGTCGACTCATCCACCTGTTGCATCGACTCATTACCGGTTTCATTTGAACCATGTTGCCACGGGTCTGAATAGGTCGAGTCATAGGTCGACTCAACTCTAAAAAAACATGTTTGAGTCGACCCATCCTCTCTTTGAGTCGACTCATCACATGCTTCACTTGAGTAACTTTCCTGCAAGTCTGAACAGGTCGTGTGACCTGTGTGGACAGGTCGAATGGTCGCTGTTGGTACTCAACTTTCTGTTGTGTATTTTTGCAAAAATATTCTGTTGTGTCTGTTACTTGGTCCATGCATCATATATATATATATATATATATATATATATATATATATATATATATATATATATATATATATATATATATATATATATATATATATTTATATATATATATATATATATATATATATATATATATATTATAGAGTCTCTTCTTCAACTAAAAACAAGAAAAGTGAAAGATATACACTAAAGTTCCTTTTCATCTTCATTCTTCATTTCATTTTTCAACAACTACACATAACAATTTTTGTTGATCATAGTGCATTGCTGTGGTGATAACGTCCAAATAGGATTGTGTAATCTTAGTTTGGGTAGAGGCTTTGAGTGGGTTTTTCTTGAATAAAACCGTTGGATTTTGCATAAATCTTTGCTTCATAGATTCATCAAAGTGAAAGGTTTGAAGAACAGTGGGTTCGTTCAAACAAGTAACGGTAACCGGAGGATTGTGAAGAAAGGTTTGGGTTCAAGCATCTTGCGATCGAAATCAGACGAGCTAGAGTTTTGAAGAACGTGGATTGAGAATCCTTGTTCTAGTAGAAATTTGTGTAATCTCGCTTAATTGTTGTGCATTAAAGTTGTTCAATAAATTGGTACAATCACTTTGATTGAAACTAAGGAAAATTCTACATTGTTAATTTTAGTAAAATTGAGACTTGGTGTGGAGTGCACACCAAGTGTTTGATAAAATTAACTTCACACAAGTGTATCAGTATTTTACTTGTTCTCTTATTGTATTAACTTATCATTAGCGATAATTATATCGAGGATTGGTGTAATTAATCAATTGATTAAGATAGTTGTTGATTATCTTTATCTTATTCATTCTATTTGGATTCACGCATATCTGATCTTTCCATTAACAGATCGTTTAGACGATTGAGGTCTAGAGAGCTTTCGCAACCTTTAAAAACAATTTTAAAAAGTGTTAAATTTTAAATACCGATATATTCAACCATCTTCTAGATCGATACTATCGTATAACAACTAGGTCATAATTGAATATGGCAACAACCAATTCCAAGAGACACGTCCAAACGCGGTCATCTACGAAGTTCACCAGCCACAACTTCAACGTATTTTTTCAACTCCCACCGCAACGAAATAAAGGACATCCATGAAGAATGAACGCTCCACATCTTCAACCTCCGAAGCCGACCTCCACACTCATCCTCCTTGCTTCATGTTTTCTTCTTCAAGTATGAACTCAACATGCAAACCAGATGAAGAACAACGGTTTCAAATCGTGTCAATCTCGCAATCAACATCCCCAAATTTCACTCATCTCTGTGCGCTCACGATGTTGAAAAGAAATGAAAATGGAATTGAGATGAGGGAACTAACCGCGACGGATTTTTAACGCACCAATTATTGAATCTTCACTCTCCTTGATTCAATTCCTTTTTCCTCTTCTCAAAATTCTGCTACCGTGGTGTTGTTGAATCGAGATAGGAATGAGTTTTTAAGAGTTGCGAAGAGATTAAGAGTGAAGATGTTGATTTGGCTCTGTGAATTTTTGATTTGAGATTTTGGTGTCTGAGTCATGAAAATGAACGAAGCTTATGATTTATGGAACTTGAATTAGGTTATGAAATTCACATGTAATTACACTCAAATTCAAAGGTTTGTTGTAAATTTATTTCAGTTAGCTTTAGTTAGTTAGAAATTGCAAAATCATTTGAGAGCTTCTGATTCTATGTGTGTTGTGTTAGGTTAGCTACCATGGAACTTCATATATGTGTTCTATTAAACAAAATTCTGCAAGTTGTATTGCTTCCAATTTTTTTGTCAAATTTTGTTAGCAATCAATTCATTTGCTTTGAATTTCTGTCAATTTGTTTCCACAATAGTTAATCCTGTTGTTAGAATCAACGGGATTTATGTTATTGAAGAAAAGTAATGATTTTGAAATGGATATCTGTTAGGCATAACCTGTTTCAGTCAATTGAAAATCTGGATTTCGGTTTGCAGTTTTGCAGCATGTTGATAGGTTCAATTGATTTGGGGATTTCCTGTTATAATTTCTGTCATTAGATCTGCAGGGTATTTTCTGTCATGAAATGCATATGGAATTGTTTTGCAGGTTGGGTGTATTGAGCTTTTCACTGTCATGATAAATGCAGGACTTAACACAAATTCTGAGATTTTTTTTATATATTATTCGCGCTGCTTGAACCGTTAGAAGACGTAGGCCTTGCGTATGAATGTGTATTATGGAATATGCTATTGAATGCTTCATAACCTTTGAATGTTAATTCATTGATTTGATTTCTAAGTTGCAGATAATTGCAATATGCTCCACTTAATCGAGCCGATTCATTGGAAAGAAGAATTTGAATGGTTGAAATATGTAGCTTGTGATTCGAATTAATTTGTAATTTTAAGACTTTTGTATTTTTGGATTGAAAGTTGGTTTGTAACTTGAATTTTGATTGAATCACGATGTCGAAATATAAACATGGCTTAATTTGTAATGGTTGAGTATAATAATGAAAATGAATCGGAAGTTGTAATAAAAATGGATTTTGTATGGAAAGTCAATGAATTGTATTGAATAGCATGTGAAAGTGTTCATTATGGAAAGTGTAATTGAATATGAATTATGGAGAAGTTAATTGCATTGAATAGGATTATGAGGGGAAAAATTTAATGTGTATATTGAATGCTATGACAAATTATAAATGGAATGATTTTGAATGGTTTATAAAACTTGTTTATGAATCGAAACGTTTGAGTGGAATGTGAAATGAATAATAGTTTGAATAGTTTGAATGGTTGAATGAATGGTTTATTTGGATTAAAAGGTTAGTAACAACAATGACATGAATTGGCTTGTTAAAAAAAATGAAACGAAATTGAAAAAATGGCATAGGGAATGATTAAGGATATCAAGATATGGATCAATGGGCATGGGCTTGAAGATACCTTAAATAATATGGTTGACTTTGGTCAACTTGTTGACCAAAAAGTCAATAGTTGACCAAAGTCAACTGTGGGTTTTAGACTAGGGGTTTCTTGTATAAAATGGACTTGCGTAAAAGATTTGTAGCGTAAGAAAGGAGCTTAAATATGGCTTGACATTAAACATGTCTTCCATGCCTTGTTTAAAACATCACAAGCCAAATGAATTCAATTGATCAAAAGGACCAATGCACATAAATGAATCAAGAATGAATGGTCTGTAATGTCTTATGGACTAAATGACAAATTAAGAAGCAAAGGACCAATGCATCAATGCAACATGAATCAAAGACCTATGAATCTTGAAAGAACTATATAGATGATTGTCTTAATAAAACCTTACCAGATGAAATCCCAAGCAAGTGGACATGATGGTCAAGAGCCTCTTCCCAATGAATTAGGGTTTCAGATGCATAGATGAAAGCTCATGAGGTAAATGAATAGCAAGCTCAAGAATTAGGATTTAAAATTCATAAATTAATGTCATGATGTGAACTTCATGAATCAAATTCCTAAGAAGGCATGGAATTAGGGTTTGCATTCCACATGATGAGAAATTCTCTAATCCTCAAACAAAACCCTAGTTTGAATCAACCATCAATGTTGAATCTATGATGCTTGTATTAACATGAATGAATGATGCATATGTAGCATGAATGGGAGCAAATGAATCTTAATTCAAGGATTGAGTGAAAGGATGAAAAGGGGAGGACAAATTTTGGGGTATGACATTGTGATGCTTAGAGGATGAGTCTGGGAGATGTGTTGATATGGTCATGTGGTAGGTTACACTTCTAGACAATTTAAAGTTCATGAGAAGAATTATTCCACATATGATCTCGAATTAGTAGCAGTAGTATTCGTGTTGATGATTTGGAGGCACTACATGTTTCGGCTACAGATTTGAGGTGTCCAGTGATCACAAGAGTTTATGATATTAGTTTGATCAGAAAGAATTGAATGTGAGGTAGAGAAGATGGCCCGAGTTCCTGGAATATTATAGTTTTGGTCTAAATTACCATCTACGTCAAACGAATGTGGTAGCTAATGTGTTGAGCAGGAAATCCTTGCATATGCCAATGCTTATAGTTCGAGAATTGGATTTGCTGGAACACTTATGATATATGAGTTTAGTATGCGAAAAAACTCATGTCAATGTGAAGTTAGGTATGCGAAAAAACAGAATATTGACTTATGATTGATGGACTGTTGGGTGTTGATCAATCAAGGAGAAGGTAGGGAGCTCAGGACTGATGAGAATGATGTGATGAGATTCAGAGATAGAGTTTGTGTTCCAAGTGTGCCAGAACTTTAGAAGAGTATTCTTCAGGAAGGACATCTAAGTGGTCTGAGTATTCATCCTTGTGCCACAAAGATGTATCAAGACTTGAAGAAGTTGTCTTGGTGGCCCAATATGAAGAAAGAAGTTGCCAAGTTGATTATGCTGGTTTGACTTGCCATAAGTCAAAGATTGAACATCAGAAGTCATTGGGTCTGCTGCAACCGTTGAGTATTCCAGAATGGAGATGAGACAACATTTATATGGATTTTATGTTAAGTTTTCCAAAGACCGCCAAGGGTAATGATTCGATTTGGATGATAGTGGATAGATTTACTAAATCGACTCATTTCCTATCGATGAAAATTAGTCATTCCTTGTAGAGGTCAACCGAGTTGTATATTGGAGAGAGTGTGAGACTGCATGGTATACCTTTGAATATTATGTCAGATAGAAATTTAAGGTTTAAATTAAAGTTCTGGGAGAGTTTTTAGAAGGATTTGAGTATAAAGTTAAGATTGAGTTCTACTTATCATCCACAGACGGGTGGTCAAATAGAAAGGACTACCCAGTCTTTGGAGGATCTGCTGAGGGCTTGTGTGCTAGGACATGATAGCGCTTGGGATAACTACTTGCGATTGATTGAGTTTACCTACAATAATAGTTATCCCAAGCACTATCTTATCCTAGCACATAAACCCTCAGCAGATCCTTCAAATAGAATAGAACTTGATGATAGTATGTCATTGCATATATTTAGTCGAAGAATCAAAGAAAAACAAGTAAAAATTGAGCAAATATAAGAAGGAATGACCAAAGAATGAGGGAAAATCGCTAAGTTAGCAAATTGTGGACTTAGTGAAAATTTGAGTAAAAAAAGAGTGAAGCTTCAGAAATAATCTCATCCACCATCGTGCAACATCGTGCACGCGATAAGGTATTAAAAGTTGCATCGTATGATGCAGGGTTTAAGGCGCGCAATGGTCACTTTTCTGGGCCTTTTTCTGTAGGGTATATGTTGGTTTGACTTTGTATGAATTGATTGAATTATAATCTTATTCAGTTGTTTCTTAATTTTAATGATTTTTATTTGAAATACTCTATTAATCTTATATTAGACACATAAGGATTACTAACCCTTAGCCTATGTGTTGGACCTAGGGAAATTGTTCTACTTACGCTGGTTGAATAGGGATAAGGGATCTCAAGTAATGGCTTAGGAATTGAAATTATGTACATCGCCCAACCCTTCTTATGCTGGCGGACTAGGGACAAAAAGCTTCGAGTAGTGGTTAGTGAGTTATTTCGTGAGGGATCGACTATAACGCTTTTATTAGTTCATCGTGAGATTATGAGGATTAGACCATTCATACAAGGCATCATACATCAATAAGAGAGGATAACATGATTCTAATACACAACCCAATCGTCTTAATACTTCTGTTTTAAACACGTAATTTGTTTTCCATTCTACAACCGGAACCCCCAATTTACCGTTTTTCCTTTATATTACACAATTATTATCTTGTTTCAACACAATCCGTATAGATTATATCTTTTATTACTGCGATACTATTGGTACACCTACCGAGAAGTTATCATGTTTTTGGCGCCTTTGTCGGGGACTATTGATTGCAACATGGCAACGCTTTATGCAACGTATTTTATTTTTCTTAATTTTCATTGCATTTTGTTTATTTTCTTGTTTATCATAGTGCTACTAAGGTATTTTCTATTTGTGTATGGTAGTTCAGGATCATCATTACTACCATTTGATCCAAAAATTGAAAGAAATGCACGTGCTCTAAGAAAAGTAGCAAGCGAGTCTTGATGAAGGGGACCAACCAGAAGTAGACGCACTAATACTTTCTTTGGATTCTGAAGAGGAAGATAGCATGGCAGCACGATCACCCCTCACTGTAGGGGATTACTGTAAATAAACTGATGAAAGACAGGTTTCTTGATGGTTTGTACCTGCAGACCCTGGTAACTTTGATATTAAGAATTTTGTACTTTCAGGTCTAAGAGATAATCCATTTGAATGGAACGCTATTAGAGATCCATGGGCTCATCTTGCACGCTTCTACAAAACTGATTCTATGTGCAAACCAGATGATGTCACTGACGACCAGGTAAAGTTACGATTATTTGGTTTCTCACTCATTGGAAGCGTAAAATATTGGTTACTATGTCTTCAAAATGGAATAATTCAAACATGGAAAGACCCAGAGGATAAGTTCTTGGAAACATTTTTCATCACCAGCCAGGTTAGTGAGAGGAGAGCTGAGATTGTCAATTTCGAGCAACAAGATACGGAGTCACTGTATGATTCTTGGGAGAGATTCAAGTTAATACTACATAGATGCCCCAATTATAATATGAGAAATATGAAGCAAATGAAGAAATTCATCAAAGGCTTCAAGAGTCAAACACATATATTGCTAGATGCTTCTGCGGGAGGAACGATTAGACAAATGACCAAACCACGGGTAAAAGACCTTATTGAGAAGATGTGTATGAATGAGTACCGTTCTAAAAGTGAAAGGTCGGTTAAACTTGAAACTAGTGGCATGTCTAAAGGTATGTTACCTCTTGATACTCATACTGCATTATTAGCTCAAATTGAATTGTTAAATAAGCATCTAGTTGAAGGCTTCTTAAATAAAGCTAATGTGATCCAGGTACAATCACTTAAATGTGACTTTTGTGGAAGAGGACATGAAGTTGGGCGACCGGAGCATAAGTTTCCTCATAGTTAATGTCTTCCTCTTGGTTATACCCTTGAGCAATAAGGCGAGCCTTGTTGTGAGTTATAACTCTGTTTTCGTCTAACTTGTTGCTTAACACCCATTTAGTACCAATTACTCGATGGTCTCGTGGATGGGGAACAAGATCCCGTACCTCATTTCTCTTGAACTGATTAAGTTCCTCTTGCATTGCTAAAAACCAATATCCATCATGTAATGCGTCTTCGGAGTTTTTAGGCTCAATTTGAGAGACGAAAGCGAAATGATAACAAAAGTTACTTATCTTTGACCGTGTGGTAACTCCCTTTGACATAGCTCCTAGAATATTACCAATGGGATGATCCTTAGAAGATTTCCATTCCAAAGGAAGATCATTGTTATTAATCGGATGATCCTCCTCTTTCTTTTCAAATATGTGATCCGACTCCTCCTCAGCTTTTTCCGGATGGGGTTCAAAACTCTTTTCTTCTTGATCTTTTATTATGTTTTCTGAAGGAACACCTGCACCATCAACAATAATACCTTCTCCAACAATTTTCGGATAAGATTCATTAAAGGAAACATGCATGGATTCTTCAATGATAAGTAACCTTTTGTTGTATACCCTATATGCTTTACTAGATTGAGAGTATCCGAGAAAGATACCTTCATCGACTTTTGAGTCAAATTTACCAAGGTTTTCTTTACCATTATTTAACACAAAGCATTTACATCCAAAGACATGAAGATGTGAAACATTAGGCTTTCTTCCCTTTAGCAATTCATAAAGAATTTTGTTTAGAATAGGATGAATGAGTATCCTATTTAATACATAACAAGTCGTATTTATGGCATCGGCCCAAAAGTATTTAGGAAGGCCATTTTCATTGATCATAGTCCTTCCAAACTCTTTTAAAACTTAGTTTTTATGTTCCACTACTCCATTTTGTCGTGGAGTTCCTGGAGCAGAAAAATTATGATCAATGTCATTTGTTTCACAAAATTCTTCAAAGAGGTAGTTTTAAAATTCACCTCTTTTATCACTTCGGATAGTAACTATGCTAGTGATCAATTTGTTTTTAGAGATCTTGGAAAACTTTTCAAAAGCTGAAAAAGTGTCACTTTTACTTGCTAAGAAAATGTCCAATAAAATCTAGAGTAGTAATCTACTATAACAAAACCATAGTAGTTTCCACCTATACTTTTAATTCTAGATGGCCCAAAAAGGTCCATATGGATAAGTTCAAGTGGTCTCGTTGTGGAAACAATGTTTTTAAATTTAAAAGAGATCCTTGTTTGCTTTCCCATTTGTCATGCATCACATAAGTGATCTTTTGAAAATTTAATTTTGGGAAGACTAATAACTAGATATTTTGCAATAATTTTATTTAGCAAGTCAAAGTTGACATGCGTTAATCGCCTATGCCAAAGCCAAGAGTCTTCACTCATGGAGACGAGACATTTAGCGCTAGTCAAAGATACTTCATTCAAGTCAAGCATGTATGCATTATTTACCCTCCATCCCTTAAGCACATCATTCTTTTTATCATTATGTTCAATCATGCAACAATCTTTTGAAAATGATACTTTATATCCTTTGTCACATAATTGGCTAATGTTAATGAGATTGTGTTTAAGGCCTTCAACTAAAAGGACGTCTGAGATAGTACTAGATGAGGGATTACCTACACTACCTTTTCCGAGTATATCTCCCTTGTTATTATCACCATAGGTTAGAAATCCTTTCTTCTTAGCCACAAAGTCAAAGAATAAGGAAATGTCACCCGTCATATGTCTTGAGCATCCACTATCGAGAAACCATATTCTCTCCGTATTCTCAAGACATTCCACCTACAAATTAAACAAGGGAAGGAGGTACCCAATTTTCATTGGATCCTTGTGTGTGAGTGAAACTTTGGTTGCATTTGAGAAACCATTGAAAAATGCCTTTAGGAACCAAAAATCTCCTAAATCGGCATTTAGCAATAGTATGTCCCCTCTTGCAACAATATAGACAATTTAGGTTTGGATGAGAGTTGCTTTTGCTAACCTGATCCTTTACCACATTAGTGTACTTTTGATAAGTATTATTCATGTTACTTCTAAAATATGATTGATCAATAGCAAAGGTAACTTTAGGTTGTAAAGCCTTGTCTAATTTAGCTTGAAGAGTTATAACCTCTCTTTGCCAAGTGTGACAAGTTTCACATCCAGACCATCTAAACCAAAATCCCTTATCATCTTCAGTTTTGTCTTTAGTAGCCTCTATCATAGATTTCTTAAGAGTTTCTAATTCTTTTTTGGAATCAGAAACCTTATTTTCTAAATAATAGAAAATTTTCTTATTTGAGGCTAAGCGTTTAAAAGATTCCTTGGCCTCATTGTGTAGAGTACTAAAGGATTTTTGCAAATCAAAATAAGACATTTTATCAACATGATCATATTTAGAATGACTTACATTCCTTTTCTTCTTTTGATGAGCCATAAGACAAAGATTGACATTTTCTTCTTCATCACTTGAGTTACCATCGCTTGAGGACTCACTATCGATCTCCCATGCAATGTATGCTCTTCTAGCTTTGCTAGATTTCTTGTGAAGTTTGTCTCTTCCTTTGTCTTTCTTCAATAAGGAACAATCCGGCTTATAGTGACTGACCTTTTCGTAACTGTAGCATGATCCTTTTGACTTACTTGTCTTACCTTCCTCTCGATTTGGGAATTTTGATTGTCTTCTTTAGTTGACAAGATTTTTATCCGAATGTTGAACTTCATTCTTTCTAAGGTATCGGTTATACCTCCTTACAAACAGCCATATGTCTTGATTCGAATCTTTATCATCATCACTTGATTCACTCTCACACATATCATTGGTGGATGACTTAGAACTTGAATCCTTTAAAGAGATAGACTTCATTTCCGTGTACTTAGCTTTCTCCTTCTTTTCCTTCTTTTGACTCTTCTCATGTTTCTCAAGGTTCATGAGCTCTTGCTCATTCTCTTGAAGCTTACCAAACAATGTTGTCATGTCCAATGTCCTTAGATCATTGGCTTCCTTAATCGCGGTGACCTTTGGTTTCCATTCCTTGTTAAGACATGGTAAGATTTTGTTAGTAGCAACATCATTAGGGGTAGTTCTATCAAGAGCATTTAACCGATTGATTAGATGATAAAATCGCTTTTGCATATTGTAGCGGGAAATCTATGATCATCAAGCTATTGACAAGCTAGAGATCAATTAACAAGAGTCGTCACTGCGCTTTTATTGTTTTCTAGGGAAAAGGGAAAAAGTACGAACAAAACCCAAAAGGTAAGAAGTTTTCAAATAAAAACTAATAAAAGTCAGAGATCACAGGTAAGGGGGTTGGTTACACAGAGGGAAGGTGTTAACACCCAAAGTGTCTTAGGTATTCCTAGGGGCCCTTTTTGTGTGCATGTGTTTTTTTGTACAAAGTGATGTTTACAAACAAATAGAATGGGAGGGTGAGAAAAGAATTCATTAATTATAATTTTTTGTTTCACAAGACCTTCGAACTTGTGCCTACGTACCAACATAAAAATGAGGGATCAAAACCTCGTAGTTCGTGATACAAATTTCAAAGTGGATGCATTTATTTTTAACAAAATTAAAGTTTCAAAGGAACAAAGGTCTAAAATGGTTTGAATGAGTTAGCTCTTTTTGGCTTTTTGAAAGTTTAAGTCAAATATAGTTAAGTTTATTTACAAGTTTGATTTAAGAAAAGAAGTTTGAAAATGCAATGGCATAAGGCCAAAGTTTCTATCTTTTTTAAAAGTGGTCAAAGTTTAGAACAAAAATAGCTCACACAAAAAAGATTTTGAAAATGGAGGGAGATATTTTGAAATTAAAGAAATGGGGAGAAGATGAAGATACTATCCTATGTACAAAAATTAAAAGTTAAGAGTTGAAAAGATCTAACCAAATGGGTAGCAATCCAATAGACAAGTATGTCAATAGAAACCCAGAATTCCCTTGGACTTTTAGAATCAAACAACACATAAATGCACAATTATATTATCATGAAGAGCAAGGCATCAAATAAAGATGGCCTCATCCAAGCTTATCCACTTCATGATCTTCTTCAAAATAGCCCACGTAACAGATGAATTCCACAAGTCACAGGTTCAAAATAACAGGTACACCATGATCAATGTTGCAGATGAATCTTAGAGAGGTCTTCAAAGATGTATCAGATGAATTTTCAAATTGCAAGTGTAATACCTCAAAATTTGCCCCCCTCATTCATGCATTCATTTTTAGGTCATTTAACATTTCATATTGCATTTCATCATGTCAATCGGAATTAGATCCAAGAAGCTTGAATATCATCCAAGACACTTTGTGGGTCCTATCTGGGTGATCATCAACACAAGGGAATGACTTGAGATACTTCCAACATGTTTAAATGGGGTCTATTCATCAGTCAAAACGTTAATCTTGAAGGAGCAAAAGTTTGTTCATGAGTTGTCATGTTCGCTAGGCGAGCAGAATGGGTCGCCTAGCGAGTCCTAAGAAAAGCCACCAGAATCACCTACGCTCAGAGGAATTTCTTGAACTGTCATGCTCGCTAGGCGAAGCCCACGCATTTTGAAAAAAAAAACGAAAAACGAAAAAAAAAACAAATAAATAAATAAATAAATATATAAATAAAAAATATATAACAGAAAAATCTTGGACTTGGACCTCTATCATTTGAGCCCACAAAGCCACGAAAATCAGGTTATAAATTCTAAAAAAAATTCAGTGGAAAAACCATAGAGAGATTCTAACTAATTCAGAGCAACCTCCAGAGACTGAAGGGAACTCATCTGCAAAGAACCAATTCCCTCTCATATAAACCCTAAGATTGTTCTGCAAAGCCAATGGTGCAATTCAATTTCAATCGATCCTCCCCAATCAGGTATGCCCTATTTCCACTACTTTATACTTTCAACCTGAAACTTCTGAATGTATGAGGTATTATGGGTGAATTTGGAAGAGTGGGTATCGTTAGGTTTTGCATGTGGGCACATGTTTTAGTATGTATGTCATGCCTTGATGTGTGGATCCTTGCCCCCTGACTTTGAATTTTGATACCCTTTTGATGCATGTGTTTGACAAGAGGTTTAGGCCTGCTACACTTGGTTGCTTTTTGTGAGCTCTTTTTGTGAATTTTAATGGCATGATTCATGTGGTTACATTTTGATTTGGGGCAACTCTTGATTGCACCCCATCTTCTCACTCTAACGTGTTTGTTGAGTTTTTTGTGAAGGCTCACATGACTCCTGAAAGGATAGCTTGCTTGGCATTCCATTTTATTTGTGGGATACCATTTGGAGATTTATTCTGATTACCTGTATTGACTTGCTTTCTTTGATGGTGCCAGCTCGAGAGATCTCTGGGTTTCTTATTCCTTTAGCTGTTATTACTTCGGATCTTTATCCGTGTGGTAGACCTCTTGATCCCTTTATCTTTCCCGCATTTTACCGCTTTCTTAGTTGAAAGACCTCGATAGGAGGCAATGTTTTCTTTTGTTTGTTTACTTTTGTGCCCAAAGACCTCCAAAAGGAGGCACCAGTGCTAAAGACCTCCACGAAGAGGCAATTGACGGATAAAAGGGATTAGTAATCAATCCCCCATTATTCAGTGTGTCGTTCTTTATGCTCGCACTACGTGCTGATGCTTCATAACAAAAGCCCAAGATCTTTTGTCCGGTCAGTCAGTGGAGAGGTTCCACCTTTCTGAATCTCCACTTTTTGTCATGAGCTCACCCTGTCCAGGGTTAAGAGCTACGAGGTCTTATCCTCATTACCCTTTTGATCTGCTCACGCTGACGTTCAATGTCAGTGGTGAAGAGCCCATTTGATTACCTATTCCATGACTTGTTTGTCGAGTTGATATGACCCCTCTTGACTAAAGCCCTACCCATGTATGTTTAAGCCCCCTTGGTGGCATTTTACTTTATGCATGTTTGTTTTGTATGGTGTGATCGTCTCCCCATAGGATTGCTAGGCTTCGTATAGTCTCTCGTTTGCATGTCAATTAAGGTAGCACTGTTCCTTCGTCTAGGACTTCCTTTTTTGCATGAGCATTCCTAAAACCCAAACAAACTCATTGATTTTTCTTCTCCTAAGAACATGTTAACTCCTTCTACTACAGGCAAGTAAGTCTCCAAAGGTCGAGTATCCGGTAGATTGCGTAGTAACGCCGTTCATCTAAAAAACACAACCCTTAACCCGTAGTTAGCCGAACTACGATTTGCTCTGATTCTCATTCCAGATGAGATACGTAGGCATAAGATGCGATGTCTTAGCGAGCACACTCCTCTTTAACCCATAGGTAGCCGAACTACGAAGACTCTGATTCTCATATTCAGATGAGATACGTATGTAGTGGATGCGACCTCCGTGCGAGTCATTTTCTTTTGACCCATCTTTTAGTAAATAGTACATTAGATAAACCCACACCCTTTAGACAAGAACAACAAAAGTGGATCCCATAGAGTACTACGGATGCGTAGGGGTGCTAATACCTTCCCTTCACATAATCGACTCCCGAACCCAAGATTTGGTTGCGAGACCTTGTCTTTTCCTTTCCCTTTTCCAGGTTTACTTCGAGCGTTTCCTTTCCCTCCATTGGGATAAATAACGCATGGTGGCGACTCTTCTGTCTTTTCTTTTTCGCCGGTTGTTTTTTCGCATCTCCTTTTTCAGGTTGCGACAGCTGGCGACTCTGCTGGGGACCCTGGTTTCCATGAGCGAGTCCCTCCTAGCTTTTGTAGGTTGTTTGTTTATTGGGTGTTCATTCTTTTGTACAGTTATTTATTTTTCAGCATTTACCTGCTTCATTGCATTGTGTACATATCATTGTTGTATCTGTTGGCTCTGCTGTTGGTTTGTTTGTTTGTTGGGATGGGGTGTTCTATGAGAGATAAGCTCATTACCCAGGCTTGAGTGTACACACAGGTTTTAGAGTGGATAGTCATGAGGCTTGTGTGGCGTGTTGCTACGTTAAGTTGTTCATGAAGATCCACATCCAGACGAGGTTTCTTTTGGATATATTCTGTCCTATGGGTGTTCCATAACGGCAGATGTTCCTCTAGAAATCGTCGACTCTAGTGACCATTTCCCGAGAACTCAGTCGAGGCCTCTCCTCCGAGACGTGATTATGTTAGCTCTGGTGGGCGTATTCTCGCTGATCAATCCGAGGACCCCGAGACTGGGAACTTGCTATTAGGATGTCCTGTTGAGGGGAGTCAGTGGAGGTCTTTTATCCCGTAATAATGCCAAACCTTCAGTGGTAAACGTATTATTCTCGACCGAAGGGCCGAAGTTGACAAACTTCTGTTCTTAGAACCTACCAGTGAGGGGCGGGCTAAATTCAGGAAACCTTAACCTCCAACCAACCCGGTTTTCTGGAGCAGAGCTTTGATCTTGTATTATATTCTTCAGTGGGTTTCTCTTCAGACAGTGCAACCCGACAGATGTTCAAGCAGATATAGCAATCCTGATTCCCATGTCACATCATTGCATCACATCATTTTGCATTCATATCATTTAACACATGTTTATCTATTTCTAGGGGGGTTTACATCTTCCTCTTGATTCTGGTCGGGGTTTCTCTAGTTCTCTTAAGATGGATATTGGCAGAAAGAGACATGTCGCCTACAAGTTTCCTGTGGTCTGTTTGGAGCCTATTCAACAACTGATGAAGTTAATGGATCCTGATTCTCTAGAAGGATTCTGAAAGGATTACGGTTTGATTCTAAGTTTCGTCACGGTTCTTTCCAAAGATCAACACGATGCTCTCTTTACATTGTTGCAGTTCTATGATCCTCCATTGAGGTGTTTCACATTCTCGGATTACATTCTGGTCCCTACTTTGGAGGTGGTTGCTAGTTTTCTCAGAATTCCTATCAAGCCGCAGTTGCTATTCTACAGTTCCGAGTTTCTGCCCGATCTCAGCATGGTTGCTTCAACCACATATTTGGGGGAATCAGTCTTGAAGGCTAATATGTGTCAGAAGGGAGAAGTTAATGGTTTTCATCTGAGTTTCTTACTGGGAGAAGCAAAGAAGAAGCTTGAAGATGGTGACCAGAGGGGTTTCAATGCTGTGTTGGCTCTTTGTGTGTATGGGATCGTCTTGTTTCCTAGTATGGCGAAATTTGTGGACGTAGATGCCATACGCCTCTTCGTGTTGGGAAATCCAGTGTCGACCTTGTTGGGAGATTTCTTTCATTCAGTGCATCACAGGAATGAGAATAGAAGGGGAGGATTGGTGAATTGTTGTGCGCCTTTGTTTTATAAGTGGTTCAGTTCCCACCTGCCCAAGTCAGGAGCGTTCGTTGATGTCAAGGACTCGTTGAGTTGGTCGAAGAGATTGATGGGGATAAGAGCTAAAGATATTTCTTGGTGGTCAGACCGGGGCTTGCTTGGGGAGGATATTATTCACATCTGTGGGAACTTCCCGAATGTACCGTTGGTAGGAAGAAGAGGAGGTATCAACTACAATCTTTCTCTGGCAGTCAGACAGTTTGGATATGCTTTAAGAACTCCGCCTTTGAAAAAGGATGTGGAAGAATCTCTATTTTTCCATTCTTCATCTGATCTGACTGTATCCCGTAAGGCAGCTGAGGCTTGGCTCAAGGTGATCAAGAGAGGAAGGATTGTGCTTGGAAAAGGAGATTGCAGGACTTACCCTCAGTATGAAGATTGGCTTCAAGGAAGAGTCAAAGAGTTTGGTCTGCCATTTCCTATTGAGGAACCTTTGTATCCACCTACTCCTAAGCAGTCAACAATGGTGAACCGAGAAGAGTATGACAAATTCAAAAATGCCATGGAGGAGCTTCAATCTGAAAACTCGGAGTTAAGTGTGAACCTGCAAGACTGTATGCATCAATTCCATGAGGTGGAATATCAGAAAAGGGAAGCCGTCAGATTGCAAGGGGAAGTAGAGAGGAAATTAGTTGTGGAGGTGGATTTCTTCAGGAAGACAGACGAAGCCTTGAGATCATCCAGTTCTGAGTTGAGGCAAGTCAAACAGCAGTTAGCAGATGCTCATGGTAAGTTAGCTGGTTGGCAAGAGCAATGGGATACATTTTTAGCTTCTCGGAAGGCAAAGGAGGAGGAGACAGTGGTCCAATTGACTGGTCAGATGGAGAAGTTGAAGATCTTGCTGAGGGAGAAGAACCATGAGATGCTGTGCGCCCGTTCAACCAATGGCTATATCATAGATCAGTTCAACAAAGCTCAAGGACAGATTGAGGAACTCAAAGTGCTGGCAGGTTTGAAGAAATCCAGACATGAAGAGGTATTCGGAGAAGATGATGGGAATTACTACAGAGAGCACATCAACGAGTTGGATGGAGTTATTCACAAAAGGAATCTGCTTATCCGGTGTTTGACAGAATCTCCAGATCGTCCTGACACAGTGGCACTACTGGCTGAAGTAAGGAGCAGTCCATATGGGTTGTATACAGGAGGCTGATTCCTGATTTTTTGTTCCTCTCTTTACTTATTGTATTGTAGTGATGATCCACAGGCTTGTTGTGGAGATCCTTTTTTATGTACTATTGGCTAAGGCCGTTTCCCTTTGCGAACTCATTTATATGATGGTTTTCCTTATTGCATCTTGATCTTCGAAGCTTATCTACGACTCGGTATTCTTGCGTGAGACTGGAATCAAGGGGGTAGAATACCCTTTGGAATCGATAAACGTGTCATTGCATTTACATGTTCATTTGCATATCTTGCATAACAGGTACCGTTGCGGTGTTCTCATATTATTTGGTGTTCCACTAGCAGGATAGATGACCCAGGCATTAACCGGTACGGTACCCGCAGAAACCACCAGAGAGCAATGGAAAGCCTACAAGAAGAGCTCGCCGAGATGAAGATCCGCGTGAATCAATTCATGGATGTGGTTCAAGGGGTGGCTCAGGGACAACAAGAGCTCAGGCATATGATGTAGAGGAATCCCGCCACTACTCAACCAGAGACGTTGACTGATCCTCCAGCTGGAGAGGTTAACGGACCTAGTGGACCGGGGCCTACCCCGATCTACTTGTCAACTCCGGTCAACAACCCGTCCATGATGACCAGGAGGATCAGTTCCCCTTGCTTCAGGAAGACTTTGGAATGAGTCATGGCATGGACCCTATGTTTTGGAGGCTGGAAGAGAGGTTGAAGGCAGTGGAAGGACAGAGTCCTCTAGGAGTAGACGTTGCTAACTTGGGATTGGTCCCAGGCGTGAGGGTGCCACCGAAATTCAAGGTCCCGATATTCGACAAATACAACGGCAACTCTTGCCCGAAGACCCATGTGCAAGCCTACTTCCGTAAAATGGTTGCATACTCTGACGATGAAAAGTTGCTTATGTACTTTTTCCAGGATAGCCTAGCTGGGGCATCCCTGGAATGGTATATGAGGCGGGACAGAGCCCACATCCGCTGCTGTAGGGATTTGGCTGAGGCTTTCGTGAAGCAGTATCAGTATAATACAGACATGGCTACGGACAGAACTCAACTTCAGAATCTGTCTCTTAAAGGCAATGAGTGCTCCAGGGAATACGCTCAACGCTGGATGGAGACAGCTTCCCATGTTCAACCTCCTATGTTGGAGAAGGAAATGGCTAACATGTTCATGAACACTCTGCCCGTACCTTATTTGGAGCGCCTGGTGGGTTGCAATGCCTCCAACTTTGCTGATGTAGTCTCTACCGGAGAGAGGGTGGAGAATTACCTGAAGACATACAAGACCCATAGTGGAGGTGGATCTTCATCAGGGGTGAAAAAGTCGTTCATTCAAGGACAGAAGAGGAGAGAAGGGGATGCAAGTGCCATATCTTCTTATCAGAACAGGGATAACCGGAGGAATAACTTTCAGAACTATCATCAACAACCGTATGTTGCGGCTGTGACCATTCCAACTGTAGCACCACTACAACAACAACAACCACAACGTCAGCAAACTCAGTACCAACCACAACAACCGGGTAACAGACCCCCTTATCAACAGAGGCAAAGGATGATGGACCGGCGTTTCGACACTCTTCCAATGTCGTACGCTCAACTACTTTCTAGTCTTCAACAACTACAACTTCTGCAGTTACGCACTCTGGCTCCTCCCGTTGGTAGACTTCTGATGGGTTACGACTCCAACGCTAGGTGTAGCTTCCACTCTGGGGCACCTGGCCACAATATTGAGAACTGCAAAGCTTTTAAGCATGTAGTGCAGGACCTCATAGATTCAAAGGCCATCGACCTTGCACCGGCTCCGAATGTCGTCAACAATCCCATGCCCCAACATGGTGGTGCAAATGTTAATATGATGGAAGGGGAAGCCAGATCCGTCAAAGATACGTTGAAGCTGAAGACTTCGTTGTCGGATATCAAGGGATACTTGTCGAAGGCCGATGTTTTCCCCGGTTGTGGGAAGGGTTGTTTGGATTGTGCTACTCAGAGTGGAGGTTGTTTGAAGCTACAACAGGGTATCCAGGTCTTACTCGACAAAGGTATCCTCCAGGTTGAAGATTTGTCTGTCCAAGAGTCTGCGAAAGGGGTTGAGGAAGAAGTGTTTGAAGATGCTACTGATGAATTCGCAGATGTTGTTCCTACTGATTCTGTAATCCATGATGGTGTATTTACTTTTTCCAATGTGGTTGATTCTGATGTAAATGGACTTGATTCCGATGTTTCGGATGCTTGCATTTCAATGAATGAGATTTCAGTATATGACTATGATGTTGCTACTATCACCATTTCCTACCCAACTAATCAGATCAATGTACCAGAAGCGCAACCGGTGCCACCAGCGCGACCGTCCACTATGACTATCACAACCCCTGGTCCTCTACCTTTCACCAGTGAAAGGGCCATTCCTTGGCATTATGGGGGGAGTGTGTACATGCACGATCATGGGGTAAAACGGCCACTGAAGGTAGAAGAGGGTCAGAAGACTGAACTTGAAGTTGAAGGTCCCGCAGTGGACAATGTTGGTGGAATTGGGCGATTCACCAAGAGTGGTAAACTATTCTCACCACCCGTTACCCAAACTGATAGTGCTGATGCTGCGGAAAAAGCCAAAGGCAAGCAACTCGTGAATGAGGGTGCCTCTGCACACCAGGCTGGTTCTGAGCCCACTTTTGCGAAGGATGTGGACGAGCTTTTGAGAATTATAAAGAAAAGTGACTACAAGGTAGTCGATCAGTTGATTCAGACTCCGTCTAAGATATTTATTCTCTCACTCCTGTTGTGTTCGGAGGCACACAGGGAGGCACTGCTGAAAGTCCTAAATGCTGCATATGTGCCTCAGGAGATCTCAGTGAACCAACTGGAAGGAATCGCTGCAAATGTTCATGCAAGCAACGGGTTAGGTTTTACTGATTCTGACTTAACGCCAGCTGGACGCAACCATAACAAGGCTTTGCACATCTCGATGGAATGCAAAGACACCGTGTTATCTCATGTTCTGGTGGATACAGGTTCCTCTCTCAATGTGCTACCCAAGAGAGCCCTGTCAAGGTTAGAAGTAGAGGGTTTGGTCCTGAAGCCTTCAGATCTTATTGTGAGAGCCTTCGATGGTTCTAACAGGTCGATGTTCGGAGTGGTAGAATTGCCAATTCAGATTGGATCACAAACCTTTAACACCGTCTTCTATGTGATGGACATCAGTCCTTCCTATAGCTGCCTGCTGGGTCGTCCTTGGATCCACAATGCTGGGGCAGTCTCTTCAACTTTACATCAGAAGATTAAATTCTCAGTCAATGGAAGGATTATCATCGTCTGTGGTGAGGAGGATATTCTGGTCAGTAACCTGTCTACGTTCAAGTATGTAGAGGTAGAAGGTGAATTTCATGAGACCCTATGTCAGGCCTTTGAGGCAGTTCAGATCAAGGATGCAGCTCCGGTGGAAGAGGTTAAAGCGGGTGCCTCTATCTCATCCTTCAAGCAGGCACAGGCCTTGGTGGATTCGGGTGTTGCCCCCGGTTGGGGACATCTGTTGGTGTTACCAATGAAAGATGACAAATTCACGATTGGGTATCAGCCAGCCCCGACTTCTACAACTTCAACACTTCAGACTCGTCAGGGGCCGATTACTTTCTCCAGCGCCAACGTCATCCGATATGGCCAGGTCTTTGTGGTCAACGTTGAAGACGGGGATAGTGATTGCGACATCGATAATTGGGTGCGTCCGAGGATCCCGGGTGAAGTCATCAACAATTGGTCCTCTGAGGAGATTGTCCAAGTCACTTTTCTGGAGGAGTAACTTTTCTTGTTTATTCATGCATGTCTAAGTCTTACGTTCCGCCTAGGGCGTAATGACTCATTGTAGGGCTCATCTATGTGGATACCTGTATTTTTTATCATAAATAAAGGACGTCTTTTTGCATTCAAATATTTTGTTCACTGTCTTTCTATTTTTGCAGTTTTCAAAAAAATAAAAAAAAATATTTTGGCAATGTTTTGTTTAGTTTTCACTTCTTGTTCACACTCACAAGCACATACCATCACTCATGCAGATGCACATCACCGGATCCTATTGATAAGGGTTCTGCTATGGCTCGCTTCAACTTTGAAAATCCGATCTTTCAAACTGAAGAAGAGGGTGATGAAGACTGTGAACTCCCTGAAGAACTTGCCAGGCTATTAAAGCAAGAGGAAAGGGTCATTCAACCGCATCAAGAGTCTACTGAAGTGATTAATCTCGGCACCGAGGACGTCAAGAGAGAAATCAAGATAGGGGTTGCTTTGGAAGATAATGTGAACAAGGGGCTGATTGAATTGTTGCAAGAGTATGTTGACATCTTCGCCTGGTCTTATCAGGACATGCCCGGGCTTGACACAGACATTGTGGTACACTGTTTACCTCTCAAAGAAGGTTGTCCTCCGGTCAAGCAGAAGCTCAGAAGAACAAGACCAGAGATGGCTGTCAAGATAAAGGAAGAAGTGCAAAAACAGTTGGATGCAGGGTTTCTAGCAGTCACAAATTATCCGCCATGGGTTGCAAATATCGTTCCAGTACCTAAGAAGGATGGAAAGGTACGGATGTGTGTTGACTACCGGGATCTGAACAGAGCTAGTCCTAAAGATGATTTCCCATTACCTCACATAGACGTTTTGGTGGATAGCACAACTCAGTTCTCGGTATTCTCCTTCATGGATGGCTTTTCTGGCTATAATCAAATTAAGATGGCACCAGAAAACATGGAGAAGACAACATTCATAACCCCATGGGGCACCTTCTACTACAAGGTGATGCCGTTTGGTCTGAAAAATGCCGGAGCAACATATCAACGAGCGACGGTGACTCTTTTCCATGATATGATTCATCATGAAATCGAGGTTTATGTTGATGATATGATTGCCAAATCTCAGACGGAAGAAGAATATTTGGTGAATTTGCAGAAATTGTTTGAGCGTTTGAGAAAATTCAAGCTGAGGCTTAATCCGAACAAGTGTACTTTTGGGGTGAGATCTGGAAAATTATTGGGTTTTATTGTTAGTGAAAAAGGGATTGAGGTGGATCCGGCCAAAGTGAAAGCGATACAGGAAATGCCTGAGCCAAGAACAGAGAAACAAGTCCGTGGTTTCTTAGGGAGGTTGAACTACATTGCAAGGTTCATCTCTCACCTAACAGCCACGTGCGAGCCAATATTCAAGTTGCTGAGAAAAGATCAGGCTATCAGGTGGAATGATGATTGCCAAAGGGCTTTCGAGAAGATAAAAGAGTATTTGCAGAATCCTCCTATCCTTATGCCTCCGGTCCTAGGGAGACCGCTGATTATGTACTTGACAGTACTAGACAATCCCATGGGTTGTGTTCTCGCTCAGCACAATGAGACAGGTAGGAAAGAGCATGCCATCTACTACCTGAGTGTTGTGCACTTGCATGGGCTGCTAAGCGATTGAGACAATACATGCTGACTCACACAACCTTATTGATCTCCAAGATGGATCCAGACAAGTACATGTTCGAGAAGCCAACTCTCACCGGAAGGTTTGCTCGTTGGCAAATGGTACTGACAGAGTACGATATCCAGTATACATCCCAGAAAGCCATCAAAGGGAGTATTCTGTCAGACTATCTTGCTCAGCAGCCGATTGATGATTATGAGCCGATGAAGTTTGATTTTCCAGATGAAGACATCATGTTCCTCAAGATGAAAGACTGTGAAGAGCCAGTTGTTGAGGAGGGACCTGATCCAGACGAAAAGTGGACTTTGTTGTTTGATGGGGCTGTCAATGCCAGAGGAAGTGGAATTGGCGCTGTCATTACTACTCCGAAAGGTGCCCACATGCCTTTCACCGCTCGTCTGACTTTTGAGTGCACAAATAATGAAGCTGAGTATGAAGCCTGTATCTTGGGTATTGAGCAAGCCATTGATTTGAGAATCAAGACTCTGGACATCTTCGAAGATTCAGCTCTAGTGATCAATCAAGTGAATGGTGATTGGAACACCCTCCAGCCCAATCTGGTCCCTTACAGAGATTACACGAGAAGACTATTAACTTTCTTCACAACAGTAAAGCTGTATCACATACCTCGTGATGAGAACCAGATGGCAGATGCTCTTGCCACCCTATCCTCCATGATCAACGTGATTCGGTGGAACCATGCTCCCAGGATCGATGTGATGCGCCTCGACAGGGCCGCGTATGTGTTTGTTGCTGAACTGGTAGTTGACGACAAGCCCTGGTATCACGACATCAAGCGCTTTCTGAAGAATCAAGAGTACCCTGCAGGGGCATCCAACAATGATAGAAAGACTTTGAGAAGATTGGCAGGCAGTTTCTTCTTGAACAAAGACGATGTGCTGTATAAGAGGAACTTCGACATGGTTTTGCTCAGATGCGTGGATAGACACGAAGCAGACATGTTAATGTAGGAAGTTCATGAAGGCTCCTTCGGTACTCATGCCGGCGGACATGCAATGGCTAAGAAATTGTTGAGAGCGGGATATTATTGGATGACCATGGAATCTGATTGTTTCAAATATGCTCGGAAGTGTCATAAATGCCAGATTTATGCTGATAAGGTACATGTGCCGCCAAATCCTTTGAACGTGATGTCTTCGCCGTGGCCTTTTGCTATGTGGGCATTGATATGATTGGAAAGATTGAGCCGACCGCCTCCAACGGGCATCGCTTCATCCTTGTTGCCATCGACTATTTCACCAAGTGGGTCGAAGCAGCGTCATTTGCGAATGTCACCAGACATGTGGTTGCCCGATTCATCAAGAAAGAAATCATTTGTCGCTATGGGATTCCCGAAAGAATCATTATTGATAATGGTTCTAATCTCAACAACAAAATGATCAAGGAGTTATGCCAGAACTTCAACATTCAGCATCACAATTCTTCCCCTTACCGCCCTAAGATGAATGGTGTTGTTGAGGCGACAAATAAGAACATAAAGAAGATTGTGCAGAAGATGGTTGTTACGTACAGAGATTGGCATGAGATGCTACCCTTCGCCTTGCATGGGTACCGTACTTCAGTACGTACATCGACTGGAGCAACCCCTTACTCCCTTGTGTATGGTATGGAAGCAGTCCTACCTGTTGAAGTGGAGATTCCTTCTCTAAGAGTCCTGTTGGATGTCAAGTTAGACGAAGCTGAATGGATTCGGACAAGGTTCAATGAGTTCAGTCTTATCGAAGAGAAGCGAATGACAGCCATTTGTCATGGGCAGTTGTATCAGAGTCGGATGAAGAGAGCCTTTAATCAGAAAGTGCATCCTCGATGCTTCCAGGTCGGAGATTTGGTGTTGAAAAGGATCCTTCCTCCTCAGACAGATCACAGGGGCAAGTGGACTTCTAACTATGATGGACCGTATATTGTCACCAAGGTTTTTGATGGTGGGGCCTTAATGCTTGCAACTATGGATGGTGAAAACTTCACTTCCCCTGTGAACTCAGACGCAGTTAAAAAATACTTCGCATAAAATAGACCCGCTGGACAGTAAAAAGAATAGTCCATGCAAATATGGACATCCCGACGAACCAAGAAAATGAAAAGGTTCGGGCAAAATTAGGGATTAAAAATGAAAAGATCGTTCACCCGGTAAGTTGAAAACCTGAAAAGGCAACTTAGGCAAAAATGGGTATCCCGGTGGATTGAAAACCCGAAAAGGGCGATCCAGGCAAAAGTTAGGGATTAAACGAATGATTGCATTCTGAGTAGTTCTGAATCTCATCTCGTGTCAATGACTGGAAACTTTTGAAGGATAGGAAACAATCCAATCACTCTTTTCAGAAAGCTGATCATCTGGAGGATCTTGAAGACGAGCAAGTCATAGCAGAATTGGAACCCAATAGAAATCCATTTCACATTGCCATTAGATTAATTTCTGTTTTTATCTTTTGTGCGATTACCTCTTTCCAGGGATTGCTTCCTGATGTAAATGCCTATTCAGAGGCCATTCAATCAATAAAATCATGTTATTCGTTATATCTCTGTTTTCATTTTCATTTTACTGTTTTGTTTGCAAAAATGACGTCCGAATTTTTGATAAACATTGCATCATGAAACATAAGAGCTTTACAGGTACATGCTTAATAAACATTTAAAATTGCTATAAACGTTAAGTGCTTTAGATCGTCTATTCAGAACAGGTACCCTCAGGGCATTTCCTTAAGGTTCCCAGCCGATGATCGCGAATGTTTTCCCCCAACAGTCGAAGTTGGTATCTTATCCCTGCAGAGCTTATCAGAGCATTGGATTCTTCGATCCCCAGCAGGCTCTCACTGTTGTACCTCCTCCAAGCGGTTGTTTCAGAATGTACACTCCCCAGTAGAGTTGATAGTGCCAGACTATATATCCCCAGCAGAGTTGACAGTGCCAAACTGTATCTTCCCAGCAGAAGCGGCTGCTCCTCAGGGTTCGATGCCAGATCGATGATCTCGACGCCAGATCCATGGTCTTTTTCCTTGAAGCAGAATCTCGGTACCGTATCGGTGTTTGCTTCCCCTGCTAAGTCGTCTCTCTCGCAGATTATGGTTGCCAGAACCACTATCGCTTTCCCCAACAACAGGTTTTCAGTGTCGTTCTCTCCCAGGTCAGAGTCTCGGTATTTCGTCATTGCTAGAACACCGTGTGGCGGGTCATTTCCCCACAGAGTTCTTTGCATTGTGCATTTCCAACAGCCTTTCCAGGGTCCAGAAGATGGTGATCATTTCCCCAGCAGATTCCCTTGCCTCGGCTTGGCATTCTACCCAGCATTTCGCATCCCTACATGTAGAATCATATTGCATTGCATCCTCCTAAATTGCGTAGCAATTCCATTTTCATGGAGCGTTACGCCATTAAAAAATTCAAACATACGCATGTAAGCATAAAAAATTCTCGGTATCCCAAGTGATAAGCCAGAAGTTGTTTCCAGTACTCAGACTGAAGATTGTTCATGACTTACCTTTATTATCCCCAGCAAGTGTCATTGGCCCATGCGCCGCCTCTATTATCTTTCCCTATTTCTGCCGATGCTGACAGGCATGAAGTTTTTCCGGTATTCAGACCGAAGTGGCATTCAGGCCAATTTTATGATGTTCAGATCGAAGAAGTTTCCGACATTCAGGTCGATGAAACTTGTGGCATTCAGGCCAGTTTCCGGTATTCAGACCGAAGTGGCATTCAGGCCAGTTTCCGGTATTCAGACCGAAGTGGCGTTCAGGCCAGTTTTCCGATGTTCAGATCGAAGAAGTTTCCGACATTCAGGTCGATGCAACTTGTGGCATTCAGGCCAGTTTCCGGTATTCAGACCGAAGTGGCGTTCAAGCCAGTTTTCCGATGTTCAGATCGAAGAAGTTTCCGACATTCAGGTCGATGCAACTTGTGGCATTCAGGCCAGTTTCCGGTATTCAAATCGAAGTGGCATTCAAGCCAGTTTCCGGTATTCTGATCGAAGTGGCGTTCAGGCCAGTTTTCCGATATTCAGATCTAAGAAGTTTCTGACATTCAGGTCGACGCAACTTGTGGCATTCAGGCCAGCCTCTCGGTGTTCAGACTGATATTAATAATCTCTTATCTTTCGATGTTCAGATCGAAGTCATTTCCAGTATTCAGACTCATGAGCGGCATTCAGGCCATGGTTATTTCTGTGTTACCATTTATTTTGGTATCCAGGTTAACATTCTTTTTCGGTATTAAGACTGACTCTCACCGTACCAGACGGATTCTTCTTTCAAGACCACCTCTTTGCCGATTCTGACAGGCATTGTTACTTCACTTCACTTCAGTGCAAATTTTCAGGCTTTTACTGTATTCAATCCCTTGATACCTCGAAAGTGCGAAAGCCGCTGCTATCTTCTTTTCGGGTCTCCAGTTGATTGAATAGGGGCAGCTGTAATACCTCAAAATTTGCCCCCCTCATTCATGCATTCATTTTTAGGTTATTTAACATTTCATATTGCATTTCATCATGTCAATCGGAATTAGATCCAAGAAGCTTGAATATCATCCAAGACACTTTGTGGGTCCTATCTGGGTGATCAGTCAACACAAGGGAATGGCTTGAGATACTTCCAACATGTTCAAATGGGGTCTATTCATCAGTCAAAACGTTAATCTTGAAGGAGCAAAAGTTTGTTCATGAGCTGTCATGCTCGCTAGGCGAGCAGAATGGGTCGCCTAGCGAGTCCTAAGAAAAGCCACCAGAATCACCTACGCTCAGAGGAATTTCTTGAACTGTCATGCTCGTTATGCGAAGCCCACGCGTTTTGAAAAAAAAATAAAAATAATAATAATAATAATAATAATAAAAAAAACGAAAATCGAAAAAAAAAACGAAAAAAAACGTAAAAAATAAAAAAATTAATAATAAAAAAATAAAATAAAAAAATAAAATATAACAGAAAAATCTTGGACTTGGATCACTCTCATTTGAGCCCACAAAGCCACGAAAATCAGGTTATAAATTCTAAAAAAAATTCAATGGAAAAACCTATAAAGGCAAATTGTCATACAACATACAATCATAGGTTTCGATGATGATAAATGACCACCATGGATGAATCGACATTGTCGATTCCACTTCTACAAATTAAATGCAACATATCACCTATCATATCCTTTTCTATGCTCATCTAAAACTGCTATATTTCATACAACATATGTGGATAAAACATGGTCATGACAAAATGCATGAAAACCACAAAACTATGAATTTTTGCAGATTTGTAGAGTTTGAGTCGACCGCAAGGGTCAGCGCATGAGCCATGGGTCAACGCATAACATAGACCAGTTGGTGACTGGTCAGCGCATGGTGGCTTGAGTCGACCACAGGTCGGCGCATGGCATAGTGCAGTTGGCCACGGGTCAGCGCATGGAAGACCTGAGTCGACCACAGGGTCGGCGCATGAAACTTTCATTTTCCCACGGGTCAGCGCACGCCGACCTATGGTCGACGCATACTGAAGCATTCTTCAGCCTGTCCAAAATTGCAGGCCATGCATCAACACATAGACCTGCTATAGTCGACCGCTCGTGCGCAAATTCAGTTTTTGATTATTTTCCACTCTGTTTGGAAAGCTGTTATTTTTGGTTGGTAAGTTGGTTACTATATATAGAAGTTTAGTTACTTCTATCAACTAACATTTGTCAAATTGATTCAAGTGTTCAAAGAAATAAGGAAAAGTGAAATAGGTGTCCAAGATTCATCATCTTCATCTTCAACATCTCACAACACATCAACTACACACAACCATTTTTGAAGTGCTTTGTGATTGGTTAAAGGTGATAAGGTTCGAAGCCGAGATTGGGGAATCCGGTTCGGGTTGAACCTTGTGACAGGTTTTTTCTTGAATAAAACCGTTGGGGTTTTGTCCTCCAAGACTGGTTTGTGTTTGGGGGTTTTTGGACGAATTTCTTCATCAATTTTCAGCTGAGCGAAGGTGATTGAGAAGAGGAAGTCTTCGTCAATCTAGTAGCGGATTCAGTGATATTGAATGGAAGAATTCGGGTTCGATTTGTTGTAGTTGAGATCAGCCGGGCTTAGGGTTTGAAGAACTGAGGGTTATTCAACAAAGGGGCTGGAATCGGAGGTCTATCAACAACAATTGAAGGGCTTGATTCATCTTGAATCAAGGAACAAGGAGTGGAAGCAACATTCAACATCTTGAGAGTTCTGTTGTATATTTGCTTTGCAATCCTTGTATAAACGGTTAAATTCAACATGTGATATCTATTAAATCATCTCAATTCTAGTTTTAGAATTGAGGGCAGACGTACCCCGAAGCGAGGACGGCGGGGGAACTGCCTCATAAAATCTTTGTCTTCTCTAATATTCTGCATAATTCTTTTAGCTTAAAAATTAAGTGATTCTGGTATAAGCACTTTTGTCAAACCTTGGTATTAATTGAGTAAGAGGTTAAAACTCTGTTTTTGAATCCAAAGTACAATAGAATATTGTACTAGATTAATTGAAAGCACTTACTCAACATAAATATCATTTGATGTGTTTTTGCACACCAAGTGTTTGATAATTTGCCTAAACCAAAATTATCTTAGTTGTGTATCTAGTTTGGTTTGCTCTTTGAATCATTGGAACTAGGAACCCTAGCTAGTAAAACAAATCATTGATTGTGTGACTAGTGTAGTGATTCTTATTCCACATTATCACTAATCCATAGGCTTGACGCATATCCGGTTTTCCAATAACAGTTTGTTTTAGACTATATTTTCCTCGGCCGCTTCCGCACTTAAAAATAAATTTTCAAAACCAATTTTAATTGGTAGCGCTGACTCAATTTTTAATTGGGATCTATTCAACCCCCCCCCCCCCTTCTAGATCCGTGCCATAGTCTAACAAGTGGTATCAGGAGCTCCGGTTCACTCCGTGCTTCAAAATATAACTGTGATAGAAAATGGCTAACGAACCTAAAGGGGCTTATAATAGAGCTCCCGTTTTCAATGGTGAAAATTATAGTTATTGAAAAGACTGTATGCGGGTGCACATAAATTCCATAGATAGAAAAATATGGAATGTTATTCTCAATGGTCCAATTGAAATAACCATGACCAATGAGAACAACGAATTGGTGCCTAAGCCCGAAGCACAATGGACCGATGATGATGAAAAGAAATACAATTATGATTGGAAAGCCAAAAATATCCTAATCTCCTCATTAGGTGTAGATGAATACTAACGTGTATCCCGTTGTCCTACTGTTAAGGCCATGTGGGATTCACTACAAATTGCCCATGAGGGGACGAACGATGTTAAGTTGGCAAGAATCAACACACTAACACAAGAGTTTGATCTCTTTTTCATGGAGCAAGGGGAAACCATTGCTGACATGCAAAAGAGATTTACTCATCTTATCAATCGATTACATTCACTAGGTAGGCCGATTTCCAATGATGTTGCTACTAATAAGATCTTGAGATGTCTTAACAGGGAATGGCAACCGAAAGTGACCGCCATCAAAGAAGCGAATGATCTTACCATATTAGACTTGACAACATTATTTGGAAAACTACAAGAGCACGAACAAGTACTCTTGAGCCTAGAACAACATGAAAAGAAAGAAAAGAAGGACAAAGCAAAGGTGAGAGAAAAGAAATCCATAGCTCTTAAGACTTCCTCCTCGAAGTCTCAAGCAAAAGAGCAAAGTGATTACTCCTCGAGCGACGAAGAAGAAGAGGACAAGAGCGAAGATATGGGGTTGTTCGTTAAACATTACAATCGTTACATGAGAAAGAACGACATCCAACATTCCGAGAAGAACCTGGTAAACTTCCGGAAACAATCTAGGTACTCTAAAAGTGATGACTCAAAAGGTAAAATGACTAGAGGGTCGTGCTATACGTGTGGAAAGCCCGGTCATTACAAACTGGACTGTCCGATGAACAAGAAGACAAAGGAAAAGGAATCATACAAATCACACAAGAAATCATCAAAGCGAAGGAGAGCATACATAGCTTGGGAAAGCGATAGCGACTCCTCCGATGATGAAAGTTCTAGTGATGAAGATGAAAATGCAAACCTATGTCTCTCTGTTCATCAAAAGAACAAAAAGAAACAGGTACGACATGCTAAATATGAAAAATCCTCTAGTATGTCTCATCATGAATTACAAACTGCATTTGATACTTTACACTGTGAAGCTAAAGAGGCCTTTAAAAGGCTTGCCTCAAACAACAAAATTTTTACTCATTTAGAACAAAAAATTCGAGAATCCGAAAGGAAACTTGAGGCACTTATGGCTTCTATAGTAGAAAGCACAAAAGCAGGTTGTGAGGACCTTAGAAGTAGAATGATGAACTTTGGGTGTGATACTTGTTACATTTGGCAAGGTGAATTAAGAAACCTAAAGGCCAAACTTGACAAGGCTCTTGAGCCCAAGATTACCTTCGCTATCGATAAATCAAACTTTCGAAAAAGTATGGTTAATCCATATCAAAAATATAAATATGTTATAAAGGATGAAGATAGCAAAGGCAATCAAAATGTAAATTTCTCTTGTCTTTATTGTTGCAAGAAAAGCCACTCCATTGCTAAATGCAGATTTAGGAGATTTTTAGTTCCTAAAGGCATTTATCAATGGCTGCCCAAATGCAACCATTTCGTTCCTCACCATTCAGGACCCAATAAGCCATTGGGTACCTTCTCGTGTTAATTGCATTTCCATAGGTACAATGCCTCGAGACTACCGAGAGAAGGTGGGTTCTCGATAGTGGATGCTCAAGGCACATGTCAGGAGACATATCACTCTTCATTGAGTTCGTGGCTAAGAAGAACTACTTGGTAAAGGTAGTGTAGGTAATCCTTCTTCCACTACTATTTCTGATGTATTGCTTGTCGAAGGTCTTAAACACAATCTACTTAGCATCAGTCAATTATGTGACAAAGGATACAATGTATCGTTTTCAAAAGATTGTTGCAAAATTGTACATAATGATGATAAGAAGAGCATGTTTAATGGCCTGCGTGTGAATAATGTCTATATGTTAGATTTAAATGAAGTATCGTTAACAAGTGACAAATGCCTTGTAACAATGAGTGAAGATTCATGGTTATGGCATAGACGTTTAGCACATGTTAACTTTGACTTACTAAACAAAATAGTCTCAAAAGATCTAGTCCTAGGTCTCCCCAAAATAAAGTTCACCAAGGATCACCTTTGTGATACTTGTCAAAAAGGGAAGCAAACGAGGATCTCATTTAAATCCAAAAATATCGTTTCAACAACGAGACCTCTTGAACTTCTTCATATGGACTTATTTGGGCCGTCTAGGATTAAAAGTCTAGGAGGAAATTATTACGGTTTCGTAATAGTGGACGACTTTTCTAGATTTTGTTGGACTATCTTTTTAGTAAGCAAGAGCGATACGTTCGCCGCCTTTGAAAGATTTGCTAAGCTTTCCCAAAATAAATTAAATACAAACATTGTTGCAATTAGAAGCGACCATGGGGGTGAGTTCGAAAACCATTTATTTGAAGAATATTGCGGTAACCATGGTATTGATCATAACTTCTCCGCTCCACGTACTCCTCAACAAAATGGGGTTGTGGAGCGTAAAAATCGAATTTTGGAAGAATTGGGAAGAACAATGATTAACGAAAGTGGTTTACCGAAATATTTTTGGGCAGACGCCATTAGTACGGCGTGTTATGTTTTAAATAGGGTGCTCATTCGCCCCATTCTAAACAAAACACTGTATGAGCTTTTAAAAGGGCGAAAGCCAAATATTTCTCACTTACATGTTTTTGGTTGCAAATGTTTTGTATTAAATAATGGAAAGGAAAACTTGGGCAAATTCGATTCCAAGGCCGACGAAGGTATCTTCCTCGGATACTCTCAATCGAGTAAAGCATATAGAATATATAATAAACGATTACTTGCTGTGGAAGAGTCTGTACATGTCACTTTTGATGAATCCTATCCGAGAAACGTCAGAAAGGGTAGTGTTGTTCATGATGCAGGTACATCTACAGAAGACATACTCAAAGGTGGCGAGCCGGGGATTGATCAACCCGACAAAGTCAAAGTTGAGGAGGATAAAGATGTACACCATCAGGAAACCGAGGTAGCTCATCCGCCTTCAAATGATGATCTACCTCAAGCTTGGAAGTCTCCCAAAGACCATCCAATCGACAACATTCTCGGAGATATCTCAAAGGGTGTTACAACTCGATCGAAGCTAAGTAATTTATGTTATCACTTCGCTTTCGTTTCGCAAATGGAACCTAAAAACCCTAAAGAAGCCCTACTCGATGAACACTGGTTTTTGTCAATGCAGGAGGAACTAAATCAGTTCACTAGAAATGAGGTTTGGGACCTTGTCCCTCCTCCGCGAGATCATCGAGTAATCGGCACCCGATAGGTGTTTAGGAACAAGCTAGACGAAAACGGGGTAATAACCCGTAACAAGGCGCGTTTAGTCGCGCAAGGGTATAACCAAGAGGAAGGCATCGACTATGAGGAAACTTATGCGCCGGTTGCCCGACTCGTGGCTATACGCCTTCTCCTTGCCTTCGCTTGTGCGAAAGACTTTAAACTATTCCAAATGGATGTTAAGAGTGCGTTCCTTAACGGTCACATAAATGAAGAGGTCTACGTCGCACAACCTCCGGGTTTTGAATCTCATGAGTATCCTGATCATGTTTATAAACTAAAAAGGGCTTTATATGGTCTCAAACAAGCTCCTAGAGCTTGGTATGAGCGACTAAGTAAATTTTTACTGGATCAAGGTTACTCAAGAGGAAAGGTTGACACAACTCTCTTCATTAAACGTCAAGGAAAGCACTTGATATTAGTAAAAGTTTATGTAGACGATATTATATTTGGGTCTACTAACATGAATCTTGTGAGAGAGTTTTCAGATCTTATGCAGGGTGAATTCGAGATGAGTATGATGGGGGAGCTCACATACTTTCTTGGTTTGCAAATTAAACAACTCAAAGAAGGAACATTCGTGAGTCAAACAAAGTACTGTTTGGACCTTATCAAGAGATTTAACATGGCAAAAGCTAAGGCCATTGACACCCCCATGCCAACATGTACAAACTTGAATAAAGATGAAAACGGTAAGAACGTAGAGGTAAAACGGTATAGAGGTATGATTGGATCACTTCTCTATCTCACTGCTTCTCGTCCCGACATTATGTTTAGCGTGTGCATGTGCGCAAGATATCAATCATGTCCCAAGGAATCCCATCTAAAAGCTGTCAAACGAATACTTCGATACCTATCCGGTACTCCGAAGTATGGACTATGGTATACCAAAGGTAATGATTGCTCATTGGTAGGTTTCTCCGATTCCGATTTTACCGGTTGCAAATCGGATAGGAAAAGCACCAGTGGCACTTGTCACTTATTTTCAAATTCTTTGGTCAGTTGGCATAGCAAGAAACAAGTTTCAGTTGCTTTGTCAACCGCCGAAGCGGAATACGTTGCCGCCGGTAGTTGTTGTGCTCAAATCCTATGGATTAAGCAACAACTATTGGATTTTAACCTCAAACTTGAACGTATTCCCATTTTCTGTGACAATACAAGTGCCATAAATCTTACCAAAAATCCTGTGTTGCATTCTCGCACCAAACATATCGAAATTCGACACCACTTTCTTCGGGATCATGTAGAGAAAGGTGATGTTGTATTTGAACATGTTAATACTGAAAATCAACTAGAGGACATTTTCACAAAGCCGCCAGCTTCTGAACCTTTCTTTCATATTCGCCGAGAACTTGGTATTCTCGACATTTCTGAACGGGCGTTATAAACTGCTTGCTTTATCTTATTTCTTTTAACACTATAATCTTGTACTTCTAACAAGTAAATGTTGTTGCAAGCATAATTATATAGTTCATCAAGTTATTCCGGCATGGCATCAAGGTGATATTGTTCCTTATCCTTCTCTCTCTCCCAAACTTCATAGTTAAATGGTTGTACTACATGAAAATATTGTACATATATGTATCGTTTCTGATGCCATATCTGTTTGGATGTTTAAATGTTGTGTGGCATTCTATTTATGCATCGAACATGTGAGCATATGGGCATAATAGTGAAAATTGCAAATTTTGCCTGTATGAGTCGACCATAACAGGGCAACGGTCGACGCACGCTTTAAAATTTTCTTCTTTTTCAAAAATTAAACAGTATGCGCCGACGCATGCAAAAGTATGGTCGACGCATCGCTCAAAAATTCAGTTTTTCTGCAGAAAACCTTCAAACTTCTCATGCATCTACATTCAAAAATCTCATTAAGTGTGCATTTACATTTCAAACTTCCCACTACATTGTGAGTTGCATCTACCTAGTGTCTATTGTCCCTTGGTCTTTCCTCTTCCCAAAACCCTAAATCCTCATCTACAAAAAGGGGAAACCTCTTTCTTGCAAAATCATTCTCAAAATCCTTCACCAAGCTTCACTCTCTACCCACACACAAAGCTTCAAAAATCATTTCCAATGGCTTCCTCATCCCGCAGACCTACCGGTAAGAGATCACGGGAATCATCCGCCGCATCTCTACCCATCTCCGCTGTATCGCTAGTTCCACCGGCTCTCGTCGAAACCTTCAACAAAGATATTGGTAAAAGAGGAGTTGTGCGGCAACATGCATTCTACAAACTCTCTGCAGAACGCATGCATCTCGTGGAAATCGTGTCTCTGCTACAGTACCACGGCATTGTCAAATTCCTGGAATGCAATGCCAAATATAGCGAAGACCTGGTCCGAGTGTTCTACGCCTGCCTTCATGACAAATTTCGTGGGCACAAGTTTCACTCCAGGATCGGCACGAGAAAGGTATCGTTTAAGTCAAATGTTTGGAACAAATATTTTGATATGTCATTGGATGCTGCTGAAAATCCTCTAGCTGAGGTAACTGACTCTCACCCAATAGAAGGTTACGAGTTTAAGAGCGCGTTGAACGACATGCTGAAACGACCCTACCCTGATCAGATTGTGAGCAGTGATGCATTCCCACGAACTGTCACTGCCGGGAAGCTGAAAACAGGAGAGCGGATTCTCCAGTTGATTGTCTCAAGCATCCTGCGACCTAAGAAGGGTGGTCTCTCCAGAGTTGAACAGGCTGAGGTTCATCTCATATACATTCTGAAAAATAAGCGGAAAATCAATTGGCCCTACTACATTGCCAGTAGGATGTTCAGTCTACGTGACTCCGGACGAGGAACGACTCTTGCCTACGGATCTTTTATTCAAGAGGTCCTTACTGCAGCCGACGTTGATCATCCGTCCTTCCCGTATACCTCCATTTCATCAGACAAAGAGTTCAGCCCAAAAACTCTGTCTATGATGGGATATTTTTCGTGTGATGAGCGGAGTATCTACAAGTTTGTTCGAAGAGGGTATGTTCCTGCGACTGTTGAAGAAGATGATGAAAGTGATGAAAGTGAAGAAGAAGATGAAGAGGAAAATGAAGAAAAGGGAGCAGGACAAGCCTTTGATTAACATGGTGGAGATGATAGTCCTCCACAAGTTGACACTCACGACTACTCAAACTCCGCGTGGGTTCAGCATTCACATTCAACTAAAGAAGATGCCCCCAACCAGGGTGGCTGGGGTGAATGGCAACATACGGGCTGGTCAACACAACATCAATTCTACTAGCCGTATCACTATGATGATGAAAAATCTCCTCCGTCTCCTCCACAGCACGCAAACTCTTCTGAACTGTTGGATATGATGCGAAATATGCAACTGGCTCAACAATCCTTCATGCAAACTCAGGATGAGCGCTATGCTCATATTAGCAGCCAAATTCAAGCACAAAATGAGAGGCTGGATAACCTCTCTACAAGCATGAATGAACGGTATGCAGCATTTACCGAAACATTTGAACGCTAGGAACGGTCGGTCGACGGGGGTATCAAGTATCTAGGCGGTATTGCTGAACAAATATCGTCTCTGGCTGACCCCTACAGAAACCCGGATATATGTTACCATCGAGGACGACACCATTAGGACATAGGACTGCATATGCATCTGAACTTTTTTTGTTGTTTGACTGAATTAATTTTCTGTTGTGCTCGTTTGTGCAAATCCAATTTAATGTTATCTTCTTTTTATTTGTTCAGTAATGATATTTGGTGTGATATTGTTATCTGATTCCCTATCTCCTGTTGAATTTTATGTTACGTTGAATAATCGTTCCTTTTCTCTTTTTGATGTTGTCAAAGGGGGAGAAGAGATACAAGCAGCCAAAGTATTCACAACAATTAACAGTCGGTTTTGCAGATAGCCTTAGATTACAAAAGAAAGGGGGAGTATGCATAATGTGTGTAAATATTGCATGTTGTTTTTCTCTTTGGCTTTACACAAGTTGTCATCATCAAAAAGGGGGAGTATGTAAAGGAAAATTGTCATACAACATACAATCATACGTTTCGATGATGACAAATGACCACCATGGATGAATCGACATTGTCGATTCCACTTCTACAAAACAAATGCAACATATCACCTATCATATCCTTTTCTATGCTCATCTAAAACTACTATATTTCATACAACATATGTGGATAAAATGTGGTCATGACAAAATGCATGAAAACCACTTTCATTTTCCCACGGGTCAGTGCACGCCGACCTATGGTCAACGCATGCTGAAGCATTCTTCAGCCTGTCCAAAATTGCAGGCCATGCATCGACACATAGACCTGCTATGGTCGACCGCTCGTGCGTAAATTCAGTTTTTGATTATTTTCCACTCTGTTTGAAAAGCTGTTATTTTTGGTTGGTAAGTTGGTTAATATGTATAGAAGTTTAGTTACTTCTATCAACTAACATTTGTCAAATTGATTCAAGTGTTCAAAGAAACAAGAAAAAGTGAAATAGGTGTCCAAGATTCATCATCTTCATCTTCAACATCTCACAACACATCAACTACACATAACCATTTTTGAAGTGCTTTGTGATTGGGTAAAGGTGATAAGGTTCGAAGCCGAGATTGGGGAATCCGGTTCGGGTTGAAGCTTGTGACAGGTTTTTTCTTGAATAAAACCGTTGGGGTTTTGTCCTCCAAGACTGGTTTGTGTTTGGGGGTTTTTGGATGAATTTCTTCATCAATTTTCAGCTGAGCGAAGGTGATTGAGAAGAGGAAGTCTTTGTCAATCTAGTAGCGGATTCAGTGATATTGAAGAGAAGAATTCGGGTTCGATTTGTTGTATTTGAGATCAGCCGGGCCGAGGGTTTGAAGAACTGAGGGTTATTCAACAAAGGGGCTGGAATTGGAGGTCTATCAACAACAATCGAAGGGCTTGATTCATCTTGAATCAAGGAACAAGAAGTGGAAGCAACATTCAACATCTTGAGAGTTCTGTTGTATATTTTCTTTGCAATCCTTGTATAAACGGTTAGATTCAACAGGTGATATCTATTAAATCATCTCAATTCTAGTTTTAGAATTGAGGGCAGACGTACCCCGAAGCGAGGACGGCGGGGGAACTGCCTGATCAAATCTTTGTCTTCTCTAATTTTCTGCATAAATTTTTTAGCTTTAAAATTAAGTGATTCTGGTATAAGCACTTTTGTCAAACCTTGGTATTAATTGAGTAAGAGGTTAAAACTCTGTTTTTGAATCCAAAGTACAATAGAATATTGTACTAGATTAATTGAAAGCACTTACTCAACATAAAATCATTTGATGTGTTTTTGCACACCAAGTGTTTGATAATTTGCCTAAACCAAAATTATCTTAGTTGTGTATCTAGTTTGGTTTGCTCTTTGAATCATTGGAACTAGGAACCCTAGCTAGTAAAACAAATCATTGATTGTGTGACTAGTGTAGTGATTCTTATTCCACATTATCACTAATCCATAGGCTTAACGCATATCCGATTTTCCAATAACAGTTTGTTTTAGACTATATTTTCCTCGGCCGCTTCCGCACTTAAAAAAAAATTTCAAAACCAATTTTAATTGGTAGCGCCGACTCAATTTTTAATTGGGATCTATTCAACCCCCCCCCCCCTTCTAGATCCGTGCCATAGTCTAACAAAACCCTAGAGAGATTCTAACTAATTCAGAGCAACCTCCAGAGACTGAAGGGAAGTCATCTGCAAAGAACCAATTCCCTCTCATATAAACCCTAAGATTATTCTGCAAAGCCAACGGTGCAATTCAATTTCAATCAATCCTCCCCAATCAGGTATGCCCTATTTCCACTACTTTATACTTTCAACCTGAAACTTCTGAATGTATGAGGTATTGTGGGTGAATTTGGAAGAGTGGGTATCGTTAGGTTTTGCATGTGGGCACATGTTTTAGTATGTATGTCATGCCTTGATGTGTGGATCCTTGCCCCCTGACTTTGAATTTTGATACCCTTTTGATGCATGTGTTTGACAAGAGGTTTAGGCCTCTTACACTTGGTTGCTTTTTGTGAGCTCTTTTTGTGAATTTTAATGGCATGATTCATGTGGTTACATTTTGATTTGGGGAAACTCTTGATTGCACCCCATCTTGTCACTCTAACCTGTTTGTTGAGTTTTTTGTTAAGGCTCACATGACTCCTGAAAGGATAGCTTGCTTGGCGTTCCACTTTATTTGTGGGATACCATTTGGAGATTTATTCTGATTACCTATATTGACTTGCTTCCTTTTGATGGTGCCAGCTCGAGAGATCTCTGGGTTTCTTATTCCTTTAGCTGTTATTACTTCGGATCTTTATCCGTGTGGTAGACCTCTTGATCCCTTTATCTTTCCCGCATTTTA
Organism: Lathyrus oleraceus; assembly: GCF_024323335.1. NCBI lineage: Eukaryota > Viridiplantae > Streptophyta > Magnoliopsida > Fabales > Fabaceae > Lathyrus > Lathyrus oleraceus. The sequence goes on along the minus strand of NC_066579.1, from coordinate 237,445,163 downwards.
CCGCTTTCTTAGCTGGAAGACCTCGATAGGAGGCAATGTTTTCTTTTGTTTGTTTACTTTTGTGCCCAAAGACCTCCAAAAGGAGGCACCAGTGCTAAAGACCTCCACGAAGAGGCAATTGACGGATAAAAGGGATTAGTAATCAATCCTCCGTTATTCAGTGTGTCGTTTTTTATGCTCGCACTACGTGCTGATGCTTCAGAACAAAAGCCCAAGATCTTTTGTCCGGTCAGTCAGTGGAGAGGGTTCCACCTTTCTGAATCCCCGCTTTTTGTCATGAGCTCACCCTGCCCAGGGTTAAGAGCTATGAGGTCTTATCCTCATTACCCTTTTGATCTGCTCACCCTGACGTTCAATGTCAGTGGTTAAGAGCCCATTTGATTACCTATTCTATGGCTTGTTTGTCGAGGTTGATATGACCCCTCTTGACTAAAGCCCTACCCATGTATGTTTAATCCCCCTTGTTGGCATTTTACTTTATGCATGTTTGTTTTGTATGGTGTGATCGTCTCCCCATAGGATTGCTAGGCTTTGTATAGTCTCTCGTTTGCATGTCAATTAAGGTAGCACTGTTCCTTCGTCTAGGACTTCCTTTTTTGCATGAGCATTCCTAAAACCCAAACAAACTCATTGATTTTTCTTCTCCTAAGAACACGTTAACTCCTTCTACTACAAGCGAGTAAGTCTCCAAAGGTCGAGCTTCCGGTAGATTGCGTAGTAACGTCGTTCATCTAAAAAACACAAGCCTTAACCCGTAGTTAGCTGAACTACGATTTGCTCTGATTCTCATTCCAGATGAGATACGTAGGCATAAGACGCGATTTCTTAGCGAGCACACTCCTCTTTAACCCATAGGTAGCCGAGCTACGAACACTCTGATTCTCATATTCAGATGATATACGTATGCAGTGGATGCGACCTCCGTGCGAGTCATTTTCTTTTGACCCCTCTTTTAGTAAATAGTACATTAGATAAACCCACACCCTTTAGACAAGAACAACAAAAGTGGATCTCGTAGAGTACTACGGATGCGTAGGGGTGCTAATACCTTCCCTTCGCATAATCGACTCCCGAACCCAAGATTTGGTTGCGAGACCTTGTCTTTTCCTTTCCCTTTTCCAGGTTTACTTCGAGCGTTTCCTTTCCCTCCATTGGGATAAATAACGCACGGTGGCGACTCTTCTGTCTTTTCTTTCTCGCCGGTTATTTTTTCACATCTCCTTTTTCAGGTTGCGACAACAAGCACTTTGTTTCACATAAAGTTGGCATTGGCCAAGTCCTTTAGCATAGGAATTTTTTCTAAGTTCTAAGTCCATTTGTCCAAGATCAAGCCAACAATCCACACAAACATTTTTTAGGGTTTTTTGTTGTTATTATGTGCATTAATGGTCAAAGACCACACAACAGGAAAAGTCACAAACAAAATATATCACACAATATGGTCCAAATGGACAAAGTGAAAATTGCATTAACATAAACAATTAGAATGATATGAACAATGGCAAATGAAATGGAGTGCTTAAAGTAAATTGCATTAAAGTAAAAGCTTGAAATTAAAAGTTAATAGTTAGCAAGTTAGAGGTTAGTTTTGTTTTGCTTTTCTTTTCAAGACATTCTTTGGAGAACACTCAACCCACTTATCACAAGCATGGATCCTTGAACCAAAACATCTTCCAAAGGAAGGAAAGAAGGTCAAGTTTCCATACAATACCATGAAAGAGGGGAGACTTACAATCTCACTAACTAGAATGCTTATGCCTTTTATGTCACAAATTTAGCGCTATGTTAAGCAATCGTAATTGGACTTATGTAGAAGTCACAACTATTTGAGGTCGGGCAATAGACTTTTGGTGCTAATGTATGTTGGAGACATAATATTATGAACTATGCTCATGAAATATACCACACAAAAAAATATGCAAAAGGTGTGGCCCAAGGGAGACATAGTATTATGAACTATGCTCATCCATACTCATGTTAATCTTTCAATCAACTAGCATTAGGATTTTGAGATGTCATAGGCCAAAGGGAAATAAATGAATGAAGAAGAGGAATGATATGAAGTGGGAAGGGGATGAATGAGATCACAAATTGGTCAAAGCAGGACTTTTACCAAATTAATATCATTCATTCATTTTGGGAGACGGAATGTACATTCCATCAATCCCCTAAATTCAATGATATTAATTTGACAAAGTCAAATCAACCTTGACCAAGGCCCAACAACAAACAAGCAAACTCAAACAAGTCAATACAAGTGGTCAACAAAATTTAAATGGCATTTATTCAATTAAAAATAATAAAATAGTGCATTAAAATCAAATATGTTTTGTCCAATTCCTAAAATCTCATCAAAACACCAAAGAAATGGCCATGAGATTTATCATAGGTCAAACAAGGTCAAAGGACCTTGGAAAATTTCATAATTTTTGGACATTTAAAAATATTTTTAAACAATTAAAAACAAATGCAAAATCAATTAATTCATGAAAAATATTAATAATGATCCAAAAAATTATTTTAATTTAGAATATGAAAGAGAAAAATATTTGAATTTTTTTGGTGAAAGTCCCATATTTTTGGGATCAATATTGAATTTAATATGAATTATTGAAGAAAATGCAATAAAATTGAAAATTCGGAAATTCTAAATTACGTGGACCATCAGATCTCCCTCATTAATTGAGGTGGCAGATCAGATGGTCCAAAGCGCGCGTTCCACATGGATGTTAGTCAACTGCGCTGTACAAATGGTAATTAAAAGGGACGATCAAGATTAGAGCATAATACATGGATCCCGTGGTTCACAGCCTTGCCAAGTCATCGCTGGAGCCAGAGCTCCGGTCATCTTCTCCGGTGGCACTTACCGGACTGGTCAACATAAACCATCACCAAAAAGAAAAACAAGGACATGATCTTAAAGAAAAAATGGCACTGAGCTCGAATCTGACCTCCATTCATTCCAATTCGAAGTATATTGAGAGATATGTGGAATTGAAATTTGAGGTACATGAACTGAGTTGCTTCGATTTGGCCTCAAAGCAACTTAATCTTCTTGCCTACATTGGTAGGACTTCAGACAACCAAAGAATCAAAGGAATTGAACAAGAATTTAAGAGAATCGAAGAGTTTAAAATTTCTGCAAAATACCTTCAATGGAGGTCTGAACTTGATGGATCTTGATCTTGCTTGTGCTTGGACTCACTCCACTTGCTTGCAGGAGAAGGATTGATTGGTTTAGAAGCAATGAATTCCTGGAGAATTGAATTCCAAAACAATGGAGATTCAAGCTCAAATTTAAACGAATTTATCAGGGTTATCCTATGAGAAGTGAGGGTTTTCAATGGGGGATCAAAGTTGGTGCCAATGTGTATCAAATTCGTGTCTATCCACGGATCTGAGCAAAACCATGTCGAAGTTTCTCTTGTATAGTATATCACCATTCAAGTAAAAATTACCGGCTAATATTCTCAAAGTCTTCTTATCTTTCAAGGATGTCCCAGACGGGTAAATCTGACTTTGGAGGAAACATTTGATGTCGTAATACAATGGCTTCTCATCTTTGATCTCTTCAACAGCAAACATATGAGCTGGCCTGTCAAGACGCATCAGAGATAAATTGGGAACTTCATTCCAATAATTTACTACAATCATTGATGCCAATGTTGCAAGAGCATCTGCCATCCGGTTCTCATCTCGAGGGATATGATGAAACTCAACCTTTGTAAATAAAGTTGAAATCCTTCTCGCATAATCTCTATATGGTATTAAACTGGGTTGATTTGTCTTCCATTCTCCTTTGATTAGATTCACAACCAAAGCAGAATCACCAAAGACGTCCAAATACTAGATTCTAGGATTCATGGCCTCTTCGAGCCCCATAATGGAAGCTTCATATTCTGCCATGTTGTTTGTACACTTGAAAGTCAATCTAGCTATAAATGGTAGATGTATGCCTTCAGGAGTAATGATCATTGCCCCAATGCCATTTCCATATTGATTAACAGCTCCATCAAATACCATGCCCCAACGGGAACCAGGTTCTGGCCCTTCTTCAAGCAATGGTTCATCAAAATCTTTCATTTTCAGGTACAAAATCTCTTCATCTGGAAAATCATACTGCACTGACTGATAATCTTTAATTGGTTGGTGATCCAAATGGTCAGCCAAGATACTACCTTTGATCGCTTTCTGAGATCGGTATTCGATATCATACTCTGATAACAACATCTGCCAACGGGCATTTCTCCTGGTTAGAGCAGGCTTCTCAAATATATACTTGATTGGATCCATTTTGGATATCAACCAAGTGGTATGATTCAACATATAGTGGCGCATACGCTTAGCAGCCCAAGCCAATGCACAACAAGTCTTCTTAAGCATTGAATACCGAGTCTCACAGTCGGTGAACTTCTTACTGAGGTAGTAAATTGCAAATTCTTTCTTTCCAGTCTCATCTTGCTGACCAAGAACACAACCCATACTATCTTCGAGCACAGTCAAATACATGATCAACGATCTTCCTTCAACAGTTGGAGACAAAATCGGAGGCTTAAGCAAATATTCTTTGATACTATCAAACGCTTTCTGGCAGTCTTTGGTCCAATCACAAGACTAATCTCTCCGAAGAAGCTTGAATATAGGCGCACATGTGGCAATCAAGTGGGAAATGAATCTAGAAATATAATTCAAGCGACCGAGAAAACCTCTGACTTGCTTCTCAGTTTTGGGCGCAAGCATCTCTTGTATTGCTTTGACCTTGGCAGGATTAACTTCAATACCCTTCTCACTGACAATAAAGCCCAACAACTTACCAGAACGAACACCAAAAGTACACTTATTGGGATTCAAGCGGAGTTTATATTTCCTTAACCGCTGGAATAACTTCAACAAATGCTCAACATGTTCCTCTTTATCAATTGATTTAGCAATCGTGTCATCGACATATACTTCAATCTCTTTATGCATCATATCATGAAAAAGAGTAGTCATTGCTCTCTGGTAAGTTGCACCAGCATTCTTTAGACCGAAAGGAATCACTCTATAACAGGATGTTCCCCATGGTGTAATGAATGTGGTCTTCTCCATATCTTCGGGTGCCATCTTGATCTGATTATATCCGGAAAATCCATCCATAAACGAAAAGACTTTGAATTTAGCAGTGTTGTCTACCAACATATCAATGTGTGGCAGAGGGAAATCATCTTTCAGACTGGCTTTATTCAAATCTCTATAATCAACACACATGCGGACTTTTCCATCTTTCTTCAGCAATGGCACAATATTGGCCACCCATTGCGGATACTCAGCAGTCACAAGGAAACCGGCATCAATCTGCTTCTGAACTTCCTCTTTGATTTTCACAGCCATATCAGGATGCGTTCTTCTCGATATCTGCTTGATTGGCGGGCATTCTGGCTTCAAAGGAAATTTATGCTCCACAATCTCAGAATCCAACCCATGCATGTCTTGATAGGACCAAGCAAACACATCTGAATACTCTCGAGGAAGATCAATCAACCCCTTCTTAGCATCTGGACACAGTAGAGACCCAATCTTGACTTCCTTCACATCATCTTCAGAACCCAAGTTGACTAGCTCAATATGCTCTTCAAACAGCTGAATAATCTTTTCATCTTGCTCAAGAAGACGAGATAATTCATCACTCACTTCTACATCACCTTCCTCCTCGGCCTCAAACACAGGGAATTCCAAATTTGGAGAAGGAGAGGGATCATTGTATTCAATGGGGTTAGGAACCAACCTGCATAATGATTTGATATTTTGATTTTAGAGGAGTGAATTTGTGACCAAATATTATGCAGATGGACAATTATATTGTTTATTTATGTTTTTTTGTGATTACCATTTTCAGAATAAAGCAAAAAGTAAAAATAAACATCAAAGATGTGGATGAATAGAATTAATTTTATTGATGATCAATTTAAAATGCCCAAACAATGTTCACTTCTCCCTTATGCATAAGATAAGGATTTTAAAATATAAAAGCAATTACTTAGATCGATGCAAAATAACAGGAATATCGACAGCAGTCCAATTGTTGCATGTCTTTCCATGCATAACAAAGTTGGTGCAGTCTTCCTCTTCGCTATCTTCAAGCATAGCAGCTAAGTGTTGTTCATTTCCATGAATGAACCCTCTGCTACGGAAGTTGAGTTGCATATCTTCAGATCTAACAGTTGACAAGCCCTTTTGGAACCCCAAACCAGTTCTTCCTTTGTTGTCGGAGACCTCTACCATGCGCCCCCATTGATCAACAACACCCTCTTCAACAATCTTCTGAGCATCTTTCAGTGAGGACATAGGTGCCCCAACTCTCTTCTAAGCAGCAATAGGTAAGGCTTGAAACGGAGTTCCAATCTTATCCTCAGCTTCTACATATGAGAAAGATGACAAATGGCTAACCAATAGCTTTTTCTCTCCTCCAACAATCACTAACTTGCCATTCTTGACAAAATTGAGCTTCTGGTGCAGAGTGGAGGTAACAACCCCTGCCTCATGAATCCATGGCCTTCCCAATAAAAAAATGTAGGCCGGGTGGATATCCATTACTTGAAAAGTAATCTAAAAATCACTCAGACCTATCTTGACTGGAAGATCCACTTCACCAATTACCGTTTTGCGCGAGCCATCAAAGGCTTTGACGATTACTCCACTGTACCTCATGGGAGCTCCTTGGTAAGATAGCTTCGAAAATGTTGACCTTCAGAAGCACATTGAGTAATGAACCGGTGTCAACTAACACGTTTGACAAAGCATCTTCCTTACAGTTCATTGAAATATGCAAATCCAGATTATGATTTCTTCCCTCCTCAGGGAGTTCTTCATCGCAAAAGCTCAAATTATTGCATGAAGTGATATTAGCCACAATGTGATCAAATTGATCCACAGTAACATCCTGCTCCACATATGCCTTTTCAAGAACTCTCTGCAGTGCTTCTCTGTGTGCTTCCGAATTCAAAAGCAGAGACAACACGAGAATCTTTGAGGGAGTCGAGAGCAGTTGCTCAACCATATTAAATTCACTCCTCTTAATCAGTCGGAGTACCTCATCATCATTATTAACTTTTAAATTGGTGGATTCACCAGACTTATCTTTTGAACAACTAACCAGATCTACATTAGGCACCTCCACCTTATTACCAACACTTGTTTCTTCTCTATTTTCCGGGAACACCGGTCCAAACACTCGACCACTGCGGGTCACCTTCGTCACATCAGCAATGCTCACCACTGAACTGGTCGTAGGTAACATGACCTCTTGACCATTCTCTATCATCATATCATTATACTGGTATGGTACAGCCTTATCAGATGAGTACGGGACTGGGCCCGCTAACCGTATTACCAATGGCGATACTGATCTTTGACTGACATTATTGCTGCTGCTATCATACTGGATTGTCAACCGCTCTTGCTGCTTGAAAACGGGCACTATGACATTAACATCGTCATCTACATGACGGGATTGAACAATCTGAATCATCCCTTCATCCATCAGACACTGGATATCCCATTTCACCATACCATACCCTCTCGAGTTCACGCCACAAACAACACAACCATCATGGTCATGTTCACAGTCACTCACCATACAGATATCCTTGTGCATCTGCACCAAAGATTTTTGGATAAACCATACATAAAAAACCTTGAATTCTCCAGGACAATCGTCCATCATATTTACTGAAGAGTTCCCATGAACGGACAAAGGGTTAGCTTTCACATTCGGCGCGTGGTCCTCAAAGGACACCATACCACTCTTCATAAGCTTTTGCACCTCATATTTCAGTGGATAACAATTTTCAATATCATACCTAGGTGCACCCTGATGAAAAGCATAACGAAGCTCAGGTTTATACCACCAGGGAAGTGGTTCTGGGATCTGCGGTGGGTTCCTCGGTTGAATCAAGTTTTTAAGGACGAAAGATGGATACAGCTCTGCATACGACATAGGAATCGAGTCAAAAGAGACCTTCTTCCTCTCAATGTTCTGCTGATGATGATTGTTGTTGGTATTTTTGTTGTTGTTGTAGGTGTTTGTTCTTTGTTGCGGTTGTTGTTGTTGACGTTGTTGTTGTTGTTGTTGTTGAATTGGTGTTGCTTGCTGATTAGAAAATACCGGAATTACTGATGACACTTGATGATGATGATGTTGACGAAGTGATGGATTTCTTCTAATATAAGGCCTCCTCTGCCTCCCACTAGAATTGGTGTTGCTTGCTGATTAGAAAATACCGGAATCACTGTCCTTCTTCTTGCTAAAACTACTCCCATACCTCTTGCTCGTCGACGCCTCATCTTTTGACAACCATCCTTCACGGACTCCTTCTTCAAGTCTCATCCCCATATTTACCATTTCAGTAAAAACACTGGGGGCACTAGCGATCATGCGTTCATAATAAAATGAACTCAGGGTTTTCAAGAAGATTTTTGTCATCTCTTTCTCCTCTAAAGGAGGAGTGATCTGGGCAACCAAATCCCTTCATCTCTGCGCGTACTCCTTGAATGTCTCTTTATCTTTTTGAGACATGGACCTCCGTTGGTCTCTATCCGACGCCATATCCACGTTGTACTTGTATTGCTTCACAAAAGCCTCTCCTAAGTCATTGAAAGTGAGGATGCTTGCACTATCCAACTTCATATACCAACGGAGTACAACACCAGTCAAGCTATCCTGGAAGTAGTGAATAAGCAATTGGTCATTATCTGTCTGAGTTGACATCTTGTGGGCATACATCACAAGACGACTGAGCGGACAAGAGTTCCCCTTATATTTTTCAAAGTCAGGCACTTTGAATTTCACCGAGATTTTAACATTGGGTACCAAGCACAGTTCAACAACATTCTTCCCAAACAGATATTTACCTCTCAGCATTTTCAATTCCTTGCGCATCTCTAGAAATTGATCTTTCATCTCATCCATCTTCTCATAAACATCCGGACCCTCAGACGGCTCAAAATGATAGATGGTATCCTCTACGCGAGGCAAAGTGTGCACAACGGGAGGTGGCACGGGCATGACCGGTCTAGATGCCAGCATGGAAGCAAAGGTAGGCGCAAAGCCTTCTGGCACAAAGTTGGGCCGCATTCCCCATGGGAATCCGGCAGGCAAGTTTGGTGTGAAGTGGGCAATAGCAACAGGCATGGTAGAGGTAACCACTTCTGAGATAACAGTCCTCGTGGGAGGAGTTGCAGGTGTTGGAGAAGCTTGACTCTGAGCAGCAAGAACTGACTCCATCATGGCAGTCAGCCGAGTGATCTCTTCCTTCATCTCTCTATTCTCTTGCTCTAGGTGCTCCATAATTTTCTGATGATTGGCCCTGGTGTTGTACCGGTGAGTCAGCTTGGTTAAAGCACATAAGAAACACCAATCAGACACCTGGAAAAAACATGCTTATGCAAATGATGCATTAAAATGTAATGCTTGATTATTTTTATTTCAAAGGAACTTACTATATCATTTGCAAATATATAATATTTAAATGGTAATTGCAACAATTTGATATGACCAAAAATCTCTTTTTATTTATATAAATTGGAAGGATTACACTGAGTACAATTTCAGAAACCAAAATAACAGATACAAGAGAAAAGGAGACTAGTCATCCTAAGGATCCCTAACAACAATGTCAAAAGACCTGGCTGAAGGCGCGTACTTCCTTCAAATGCGACGGATCTCGGTCTCAAAAGAAGCCTTCATCTGAGTCTTCTCGAGGACAAGCTGGTCAATAATCTTCTTCCAAGCAACGGAAGGCTGAGGCATACTAGAAGATGAATCCTCTGCCTCTCTCTGTCTCTTCGTCACTCGGTCTTCAAGTAGCTCAATCCGTGCATCTTTGTCCTTAGACTCCAACTGCAACTCTTCATGCTTCTTGCTCAAAGCATGGAAACGCTCTTCCCACATATCCTTCTCTTGCTTCGTCTTGATGAACGCGTCTTCCAACTCCTCTACATCTTGGTTAGGGAGATTTAATGGCTCAACCACAACCATACACATAGGTCTTTCACAAGGATAAGGCATCTTCAACTCCATAGCTCTCTTCTTCACCCAAAAAGTGTAAGCTTCCAAAGCTACACAATTGCGCGGACCAAGATCAGATCTTCCTTTCCTATGCACATTATGCCAAGCATGCACAATCTTCTGCTTCAAATGTTGGGGATCTTTACCCTCATGATAGAAAAGACCTTCTAACAACATGTTATTAGGTTTGTCTCTCAAGGGGAACCCAAGTTGACGATGAGCCAAAGCAGGGTTGTAGTTAATTCCTCCTTGTGTACCAATGAGAGGCACATTAGAGAATTCACCTCAATTATCAATGATCTCCAAACTGCTTAATGACGGATCATACCAAACTATATCATCATTAGTGAGAGACATGAGTCTTTGAGACCACCGTAGACATTATTTGTTCTCCACAAAAGCATGCGTCTGAGGCAAATGCGAAATAAACCACTTATATAGAAGAGGAGTGCAACAGACAATCTTTCCACCACCCTTAGAATTCCTTAGATGCAAAGAGAAATACATATCACCCAACAAAGTAGGCACAGGATTCCCAATCAAGAAAAGTATAATGGCGTTAGCATCAACAAAATCGTCAATGTTAGGGAACAAAGCTAATCCATAGATGAGCAACACAAAGATAGCTTCAAAAGCGTCCATACTACCAGCTTGAGCAAAAGTGGTAGCTTCCTTGACGACGAAAACAAATGGCAACCCAAACAATCCTCCTTTCTTCACCCAATGAGCCTCTATCTCAGACATCAAGTGAAGAGCTTCAGCAATAATACTAAATCGGGGAATCTCCTCCAATCCACTAAAAGGCACTCTACTAGAAACAGGTATCCCCAAAAGATGAGAATACTCCTCCAAGGTAGGAACAAGCTGAAAATCTGGGAAGGTGAAATAATGGTTGAGAGGATCATAGAACTGCACTAGCACACTCAAGAGTCCTTCAACCACATCAGCAGACAAGATGGACAGAAGCTTCCCATAACGTTGTTTGAAGTCCAAGGGATCTAATGCAAAAGATGCTAGCTTCCTTAACTCTTTCAAATCTGAACATCTGAAACTGTACTGCTTAGTGTTCCTTCGTCCATAATCCATGGTCTGAAAATATTTGCAAATGATATCTTAGTTCCTTGAAATTTTTGTGTGATGAATGTTATGATGCGCAGGAACGCATGAATGCAACAATCACAAATAAGGGATCACACACAAGGCAAACAAAGGTTAAGGGATGAATCAAGTCATTGTCAAGATCAATCATCCATTTTGGTGGATTATGGTTTACACCTTATCAACACCCAAGTTCCATTGATATTGACAAGACTTGATTGGATCAACCAAGAATCAAAGGTTTGTTGCAAGTCACGAGCATGGAGTCTTGGTAAGAACCATCCCAAAGGAATGAACTAAGGATAAAACCTATATATCATGTTCTAAAAAGTTCCCAGAGTCTTAATTCCATCTCTCGGATATTATAGGTTAAGATGACTGACTCATCGACCCATAATATTCTCAAGAGAAACTCGTCTGAGTGTAGTATCGCGTAACAACTGTTATCAAGTCTACACTTGAACAGTTTCCGCACTACGTCCTAAATAGGCCAAGATGGGTTAAATGTTCTAAGGTCCTCAGCTTCTCAGACCCAATTAGAGATAGCAATGCCTAACCACAAATACTTGTGTGACATTCCCAAATACAAAGGAGTCTCCACTGAGCAGATGGATCTCAAGCCAACTTGTTAAGGACTACTTTACATAAGTCGAACATGACTATACCATCCTCCTAACTTAATTGCACTCAAGTTCGGGTTAGAACTTATCTCAGCACTCAGAGATCACCAACCACAACAAGCAAATTATATCACACATACATATATACAAATATCACATATATACAAATATATTTACATAAAAAGTAGGCTAAACCCACTGGAGACTACTCCCCAGAAGAGTCGCCACTTAACTTATGTAGCGGGAAATTCATGATCATCAAGCTATTGACAAGCTAGAGATCAATTAACAAGAGTCTCCACCGCGCTTTTATTGTTTCCAAGGGAAAAGGGAAAAAGTACGAACAAAACCCAAAAGGTAAGAAGTTTTCAAATAAAAACTAATAAAAGTCAGAGATCACAGGTAAGGGGGTTGGTTACGCAGTGCGAAGGTGTTAGCACCCAAAGTGTCCTAGTTACTCCTAGGGAGCCCTTTTTGTGTGCATATGTTTTTTTGTACGAAGTGGTGTTTACAAACAAATAGAATGGGGGGATGAGAAAAGAATTCACTAATTATATTTTTGTGTTTGACAAGACCTTCAGACTTGTACCTACGTACCAACATAAAAATGAGGGATCAAAATCTCGTAGTTCGTGATACAAATTTTAAAGTGGATGCATTGATTTTTAACAAAATTTAAGTTTGAAAGGCAGAAAGGCCTAAAATGGTTTGAATGAGTTAGTTCGTTTTGGCTTTTTGAAAGTTTAAGTCAAATATAGTTAAGTTTATTTAGAAGTTTGATTTAAGAAAAGAAGTTTGAAAATGCAATCACATAAGGCCAAAGTTTCTATCTTTTTTAAAAGTGGTCAAAGTTTAGGAAAAAATAGTTCACACAAAGAAGATTTTGAAAATGGAGGGAGACATTTTGAAATTAAAGAAATGGGGAGAAGATGAAGAGACTATCCTATGTACAAAAATTAAAAGTTAAGAGTTGAAAAGATCTGACCAAATGGGTAGCAATCCAATAGAAAAGTATGTCAATAGAAACCCAGAATTCCCTTGGACTTTTAGAATCAAACAACACACAAATGCACAATTATATTATCTTGAAGAGTAAGGCGTTAAATAAAGATGGTCTCATCCAAGCTTATCCATTTAATGATCTTCTTCAAAATAGCCCATGTAACAGATGAATTCCACAAGTCACAGGTTCAAAATAACAGCTACACCATGATCAATGTTGCAGATTAATCTTAGAGAGGTCTTCAAAGATGTATCAAATGAATTTTCAAATTGCAAGCACTTGGTTTCACATAAAGTTGGCATTGGCCAAGTCCTTTAACATAGGAATGTTGCCTAAGTTCTAAGTCCATTTGTCCAAGATCAAGCCAAATAGTCCACACAAAAGTTTTTTAGGGTTTTTTGTTGATATTATGTGCATTAATGGTCAAAGACCACACAAACAGGCAAAGTATACACAAATAAAATATATCACACAATATGGTCCAAATGGACAAAGTGAAAATTGCATTAACATAAACAATTAGAATGATATGAACAATGGCAAATGAAATGAAGTGCTAAAAGTAAATTGCATTAAAGTAAAAGCTTGAAATTAAAAGTTAATAGTTAGTAAGTTAGAGGTTAGTTTTGTTTTCCTTTTCTTTTCAAGACATTCTTTGGAGAACACTCAACCCACTTATCACAAGCATGGATCCTTGAACCAAAACATCTTCAAAAGGAAGGAAAGAAGGCCAAGTTTCCACACAATACCATGAAAGAGGGGAGACTTACAATCTCACTAACTAGAATGCTTATGCCTTTTATGTCACAAATTTAGCGCTATGTTAAGCAATCGTAATTGGACTTATGTAGAAGTCACAACTATTTGAGGTCGGACAATAGACTTTTGGTGTTAATGTATGTTGGAGACATAGTATTATATACTATGCTCATGAAACATACCACACGCAAAAAATATGCAAAAGGTGTGGCCTAATCTCATCCATACTCATGTTAATCTTTCAATCAACTAGAACTAGGATTTTGAGATGTCATAGGCCAAATGGAAATGAATGAATAAAGAGGAGGAATGAGATGAAGTGGGAAGGGGATGAATGAGATCACAAATTGATCAAAGGAGGACTTTTACCAAATTAATATAATTCATTCATTTTGGGAGATGGAATGTACATTCCATCAATCCCCTAAATCCAATGATATTAATTTGACAAAGTCAAATCAACCTTGACCAAGGCCTAACAACAAACAAGCAAACTTAAACAAGTCAATATAAGTGGTCAACAAAATTTAAATGGCATTTATTCAATTAAAAATAATAAAATAGTGCATTAAAATCAAATATGTTTTGTCCAATTCCTAAAATCTCATCAAAACACCAAATAAATGGCCATGAGATTTATCATAGGTCAAACAAGGTCAAAGGACCTTGTAGAAAAAATTTCATAATTTTTGGACATTTAAAAATATTTTAAACAATTAAAAACAAATTCAAAATCAATTAATTCATGAAAAATATTAATAATGATCCAAAAAATTATTTTAATTTAGATAATGAAAGAGAAAAATATTTGATTTTTTTTGGTGAAAGTCCCATATTTTTTTTATCAATATTGAATTTAATATGAAGAATTGAAGAAAATGCAATAAAAATGGAATTTCATAAATTCTAAATTACGTGGACCATCAGATCTCCCTCATTAATTGAGGTGACAGATCAGATGGTCCAAAGCGCGCGTTCCAAATGGATGTTAGTCAACTGCGCTGTACAAATGGTAATTAAAAGGGACGATCAAGATTAGAACATAATACATGGATCCCGTGGTTCACAACCTTGCCAAGTCATCGCTGGAGCCAGAGTTTCGGTCATCTTCTCCGGTGGCACTTACCGGACTGGTCAACATGAACCATCACCAAAAAGAAAAACAAGGATATGATCTTAAAGAAAAAATGGCACTGAGCTCGAATCTAACCTCCATTCATTCCAATTCCAAGTATATTAAGAGATATGTGGAATTGAAATTTGAGGTACATGAACTGAGTTACTTCGATTTTTCCTCAAAGCAACTCAATCTTCTTGCCTACATTGGTAGGACTCCAAACAACCAAAGAATCAATGGAATTGAGCAAGAATTTAAGAGAATCGAAAAGTTTAAAATTTCTGGAAAATACCTTCAATGGAGGTCTGAACTCGATGGATCTTGATCTTGCTTGTGCTTGGACTCACTCCACTTGCTTGCAGGAGAAGGATTGAATGGTTTAGAAGCAATGGATTCCTAGAGAATTGAATTCCAAAACAATGGAGATTCAAGCTCAAATTTTAACGAATTTATCATGGTTATCCTATGAGAAGTGAGGGTTTTCAATGGGGGATCAAAGTTGGCGCCAATGTGTATCAAATTCTGAGCAATTGAAGCTTTATTTATAGCTTAATTGTTTGATAATTGCACACTCACTTTCACTTTCCAATTTTGGCAAATGATGATGCAATGGTGCATGGGCGCGCATAGGCCCATGAAATGATAGCAGAAGGTCCATAATTGCATATCAAATGTGTTGAAGTAAGCTTGGATTGCAAGGCAAATTCACATTGATGTTTGAATATTGATCCATTCCAAATGATATCAGCCTGTTTAAGCCATGCGCAACCTATGCATTTCAAGTCCAAAATGAATGAATTTGAGCTCTTTGGAAAGCTGAGATCAAGAGTAACAAATTTTATGTTGAACACTTTTTAATTTCGACCTTGGAACATGGAGAAATTTGAGGTGGAAGTTTGAAAAAATTTGACATATCAAAATTTTTCTAAGTGTCAAGCCATATATCTCAATATTCCACCTTGCTTAACTTTCTATGGGAACTTCAAATGAGAAAAGTGTCTTCATAAACATTGTAGCTCTCTCAAATAACTTCAAAATGGTCACCAATTTCATGTAATTTGGATTTGAAATGATAGAGTTATGCATTCTTGAAGTTTGGAAAAATCACTTGATCAATGGTATAGGTCAAAAGTGACCTATAATATAGCCTCATATCACATGCTCAAAAAAGTTGAATTAGCTACCACTCCAAACATCAAAGTTGAATTAGACACATTGAATTTGATTTTGCAATTTAGAAATATTCCATATCATAAAAATTGAGCAAGTTATGGCCTTGGGAAGTTGACTTTCAAATTAGGGTTTAGACAAAATGACCTATAATGTTTCAACATAGAAAATGATTTTCCAAGCAAACCTAGCTCTAGGTCTCAACATGAAAGTTGTTTATAATGTCATTTAGAGTAAGTTTTATCTTGGGATTATTTTCATATGGTGAAAATTGTAGGAGATAGGGTCTAGGGAGACCTAGTTTTGATCAGATGAATTCATCTAGCCAACCACCATCAACCAACTTGCTAATCTTCAATTATCTTGACTTTATAGGCTCATGGTAGATCATATATACATAAGATTATTAAATTTGAAGTGTCCCTTGAGAAATTTGATCAATTGGTGAGATAGCTTGTTGGAGAAGTTACTCAAGATACTCAGTCAAACTAGGGTTTCCAAGGCAAATCACCCTCAAACTCTTGAAGAAACTTTGATCAATATAACATGTAGAGATAATTAGGACTCATTTATGATGTTCATAACCATTATTGAATAAATTCTTGGTTGTTCCCTTTGTTCATGAGGGTCTCAAACCCTAGATGTGATCTTTGATGAATCAATGAGATGATGCCCTACCTACAAAAGAGTTAGGCAAATACAAAGGCATATTTTTGATATTTTGGTTAGTAAAATGATGAAATACAATTATGATATAATCACTAAATGCTTGGTGATCTCTCCCTAAACAAACCCAATGAAAAAAGGGAAGGAGGATGCCAAGGTATGATCCCAATGTTAATGCTTATGATGGGATTACATGAGGGATCTTAGGGTCAAAATTGGGGTCTTACACATATCAGTAATGGTTTCACCATCCTTCATGTGAAAAACTTCAAATTATTAAGTTAAAGTGTTGATTCTAGCTAGTTTGACATCATTGGTTCCCTCATGGGTAATTTGCAATGAGTCTCGCATAGCTTTAGCACTAGTACAATGGGAAACCCTATAATACTCATCAACACCTAAGGCGGCGATGATCATATTTCTAGATTTCCAATAGTAGCTATACTTTTTCTCACCCTCTTCATTCCATTGTGCTTCAGGTTTAGGTATAACAACACCATCTTGGTCATAGTTATTTCCATAGGACCATCTTGGATGATTTTCCATACCTTCTTATCAATAGAGTTGATATGGATACGCATACAATCTCTCCAATAACTGTAGTTTTTACTAGTAAAAATATGCGCTCTATTGTACGCCCCTTTAGGATCGTTACTCATTTTCTAAAAAAGTTATATGAGAAGCACTAGATGAATCAGGCTCTGATACCACTTGTTAAACGATAGTACCGCTCTAGAAGGGGGGTTGAATAGACGAGTGTTTAAAATTTAGTGCTTTTTTAAACTGATTTTAAAGGATGCAAAAACTCCCTAGACCATAATCGTCTAAACGATCCGTTAATGGAAAGATCGGATATGCGTGAAACCAAATGGAATGACTAAGATAAAGATAATCAACAATTATCTTAATCAATCGATTAATTACCCTAATCCTTAATATATTTACCGCTAATGATGAGTTAACACAATAAGAGAACAAGTAAAATATCGGTACACCTGTGTGAAGTTAATTTTATCAAACACTTGGTGTGCACTCCAAGCCAAGTCTCAATTTCACTAAAATTAACTGTGCAAAATTTTCCTTAGTTGCAATTAAAGTGATTGCACCAATTTATCGAACAACTTTAATACACAAGAATTAAGCGAGATTAAGTTTACAATTAATTTCACACAAGACTTAATTTATGCAGAATTTAAAGAGTTAGAGAAAGAGAGAATAACACCATATTTGTTTAGACAGTTCCCCTTTCATCCTCGTTTAGGGTACGTCTGCCCCCAATTCTAAAACTAGAATTGAGATATTTATTATCAAGTTGCAAATTTTATACAAGAGAAGAAATGATCACCACAAAGAAAACCTAAGTGTTTTTACAAATCCTTTTTACTTATCTCCCCTTTATTCGAGTTGAACCAAGTGCTTCAAGCATTCCGAACGAACCTCCGATTGTAGCTACCTTATTGCAAGAACTCCACGTTCTCCAAAACAATAGCTTGGCTGTGTAGCGGGGTATTCGTTACCATTAGAGATATTGACTAAATCTAAGATAAACCATACAACTCGAGTCGCCACCGCACTTCTATTTATCTAAAGGAATGGTTAGAAAGCGAACAAAAACCAAAAAGTTTTATCGAATCAAAAACTAGTAAAAATGTCAGAGATCGGGGTAAGGGGGTTGGTTATGCAATGGGAAGGTTTTAAGCACCAAAAACATCCTAGGTACTCCTAGAGATCCCTTTTCATACTTGTTGTAAGGTTGGTTTTTTGTGAAAAGTTTGTTTGGGAAAACATGATTGAAGAGAT
The DNA here is from genome assembly GCF_024323335.1 of Lathyrus oleraceus. Classification (NCBI taxonomy): domain Eukaryota; kingdom Viridiplantae; phylum Streptophyta; class Magnoliopsida; order Fabales; family Fabaceae; genus Lathyrus; species Lathyrus oleraceus. The sequence continues at coordinate 237,426,885 of NC_066579.1, read as the reverse complement.
GAGAGAACATACATATTATTTACATTTTTGTGTTTGGATGGATAAACCCATTGCCTACGTACCATCTTAAAAACGATTAGGATCAAAACCTCATAGTTCGGGGTAAAAATCTCAAAATGAGTTGGTGAATTGATTGGTCCAAAAGCCTTAAGGTCTTTTGTTATCCAAGGGAGAAATCTCAACCTAAAACCACAAATCCACCATGTGAGGATAGCTTCAACATGCTAGCGAGGGGTTAACCCTATAATAGGCATGGAAGACTCATTGTCCATCACTAAGGATATAGGTGAGTATTACATCTACGTCAAGGATAACTCAAACCTAATAGCTAAAGGTTATGAAAAGTTTTGATTAAGAGAGTGGCCATTGAAACCACAAAAAGGGTATTTGAATGAGTGATATTTACCAATGAAAAGTATTTACAAAATATGGTCAAAGTTGATTTTAAAATTTCAATTGAAAATAAGTGTTATGAAAAGGAAGTTTGAAAATCAAAAGCATAAGGCTTAGGTTTCTAGAGTTTAAAAACAAATGTTAAATGTTTGCACAAAAAGTTTTGACTTGGGTCAGAGTGGAGGGAAGAAGAAGAATGGCTAAAGTCCTAATCATACAAGAGATGAAGGATAAGAAACAAGACCACAAATGGAGTTCCTCTCTTGAGATTATATTGATGATCCAAGTAGATCTCATCCTTTGAATATGCAAGCAAAATAAGTGTAAGCTCAAGCAATCAACATAATCAAACAAGCTCTTAGAAGATCCCCAATGTCTCTTGTATCTTTCACTTTGGATGAACATGGCAATGATTCTCCAATTTGAGCTCTCATAGGATCCCCTAACATAAAAGCACACACATCAAAGAGTTTTATGAAGCAAATCAGAAATGGACAAGAGTGAGTTTAGAGGTTTGGTCCTTCTAATCTATCTTTAACATTAAGGTCCTTTTTTACTCCAATTTTGCATAGGGAATGTCCTAGAAACTAAGTCCATTTGTCCATTTCTTTGCATTTGGTACATATCAATCAAAATAAAACACAAGCACAATAATATACACAATTATGTGCTCAAGTGAGCAAAAGGCAAATTGCATTAACATAAACATGTGCTCAAATGAGCAAAGGGGGAAAAGCAAATGAATAATATGTACAAGAATAGTAAATTGCATAAATGTAAAGAGTAAGAAGTAAATGTTAATGGTTAGTGTTAATAGTTAGTGTGCCATAAGGCAAATTTAGCGTTATGTTAAGCAATCGTAATTGGACTTATATAGAAGTCACAACTATCTGAGGTCAGTCAACAATAATGTAGGCAACAACACAAGTTAGAGGTCTTGATTAGTGAATCAAACTCCAACAACTTGCCATGCCAAAAAGAAGATGAGAAATGATCTTGTATTGATTTAGGTTCTTTGCATGATTTTGGAAGCAATCTATCCTTAATGCAAAGCCATTCACTTGATTCATGATCAAGAAGAATTAGATTTGAATCAAGGAAGATTAAACCTCCATGTATCAATGCTAACCACCAATATTTAACTCATTGATCAAAAAGAAAAAAGAAGAAGGAGAAGAAGAAGATGAAGAATTAAAGTACATAAATGGAAATGGTATGTATTAAACAACAAGCATTGACCAAAGATAGAGAAGATAAAGGTCAAACAATATAAAACATAAGCAAAATGAGAATTAGGAGTCAAGAAACAAATAAAATATTTTTGGCATTTTTAATATTGAAATAAAACTTGAATTAAAATAAAAAAGAAAGGTCAAACTTCAAACTCACTTCAAATCAACTTTGAAAAGTCCAAGTGAATTATCCCAAGTTCAACAAGGTCAAACAAAGTTTGACAAAAACTTTCAGCATTTTTAAAAGTCAGAAACTATTTTAAATCAATTAAAAATGCATAAAAATAACCTAATTGAACTAAAATCTCAAATAAATCTCAAATCAATTAATAAATTGATGAGAATATTTTCATAGATCTATCATCATTCAAAGAGGTTGGAAGAATATTTTTGTATTTTTTGAATATCAAAAACTATATTAAACGAATTAAAAATAACCAGAAAAGAGAAAATTACTAAAAAATATCAAATGATAAAATAAAAAATATTAAAAATCATTTTTAGAAAGTAGAAATTAAAAGGAGAAGAATGAAATTGGTCCCATAAATTTTGGACCAATAATGAGAGAGATATGAATTTTTGAGATGAAATGGAATTAAAATAATAAAAGTAAAATAAAAATCAGAAAATGGAAAATATGAAAAAACAAGGAGCGTTGGGTGATCCTTCATTAATTGACGTGGATCATCACACGGCCTAGAAGCGCGCGTTCACCAAACTCCTTAGTCAAATGAGACGCACCCAACCTTTAATAAAGTCATAACAATGGATGCACGAGATTCAATCTGGAAACGCAAATGGACGCTCCTGATTAAATCTGGAGACCAGACGGTGGCCAGCGCCACCGTCTTCTCCGACCAACTTCCGGCCAAACCAAAATTTGCAGAAATTAAAACATCAACCAATGCAGGATCCAGGTATCATTCGAAAGCTGGGGTGATGTACATCACCCCTGTACCACTCAATTTCACTCTAGATCTCTATATTGAGAGAAATAAGAGGTGGAAATTCTGTGGTGTTCATATGAACTTCATGATTTTCAAAAATTGAAAGCACAATAATGTTGCCTCTATGCAGAGGACTTCAGATCACACAATATCAAAGTAAATGGAACACTATACAAGCTGGTTCAAAGCAAAATACAATTAAAGAAAACCTTTGAATTGCAAGGATTTGAGTCAAGATCTTTGGATGCTTTTGCAAACAGTAGGCACTATGGATCAAGAGGAGAAGGTTTAGGAACTTTGAGATCTGAAGATTGATCAATGAAATCAAAATTCAGATCTGAAAAATTTGAAGGGAAATGAGATAGTTCCTTTAGTGATGGCTAGGATTTCAATTCAGCAGCAATTGGGGCGCCTTCAGGTTGTTTAATTATGAAGCCAAGGCCTTGTATTTATAGCTGAAGCAATGCTGAATGCATGAATCAAAACTTGCATGAATGGAAAGGGCCTCCATGCATGGGCCTGTACAGGCGCATGGAGGGCCCAATTCCAACTGGAAATGAAAGCTTATGCATGAGGTAAGTAGAATGGACGTGCAAATTGGATTGTTTCAGCTCATGCATGGTAATTGAAAAAGTCTTCGAAAATGCCATGTCCAAAATTAAAATGCAACCTTATGAGTAATGGTTGGAAAGATTATTGCATAAGGAACAAATGTTATGTTGATCAAAACTCCATTTGGGCCTTGGAAATTAATGAAAATTGAACTTGAAGTGTAGGGTGCAAAACATGCATATGTGAGATTTTTCAAAATTGGCCAAAGTTCAAGCTCTTCTGTCTCAATAATGCAAGCTCCAAATGACAAAATCTTCAACATGAAAGTTGTATATATTTTCAAGGCAATTAATTTGGACTTAAAATTTGCATCATTTGGATTTTTTATGAAGACGTTATGGGCACATGAAGTTGGACTTTTTCATATTTCAATGCATTTGGTCCAAAGTGACCTATAATGTTTTTCATTATCACATGTATATCTTTTGAGATTTTTCAATTTTTCTCAACATAACATTTGAAGTAGACATCTTAATATTTCCAATTCATTTGATCTCACCTCAAAATCATGAAAAATGAATGAATTATGTCCTTGGGAAGTTGACCTAAAATTAGGGTTTCAGTCAAAATGACCTATAATGTCTTAGAATGGATGATGACCTTACAAGCTTCAAATAAATTTTTTATGAACAAGAAAGTTGTTCATATGGTTCTTAAGAACAATTTTGCTCTTGGGGTCATCTCCATTTGACCAACACATAAAAAGTTAGGTCTCAGGGTATTTCAAAATAGTCAGATGAATTGACTGATCAACTTCTTAAGTCCAAATCTCATGTCTTGATGAATTGATAAGTTCAAATATGCATGAAATGACGAATTAAAGAACTTCCCTTGATTGTATTTGACCATGGATTGAGGTTGTTTCATGAGCAAGGCACAATTGATGAACAAATGAATTAGGGTTTCCTTGGGAAACAAGCCTCAAGCCCTTTGATTTTCTTTGATCAAAATGATGAAGTGAGATACTTGGGAGGCATATTTGATGGATGATAACTTTGGGAACCATTGCCATGCTTGCTTTCACCTTCTCTTGGCCATATCAATGCACATAGGATCGCCTAGAAGCTTTTAGACCTTGTGACTGCTCAAGCTACAAACAAGAGATGTTAGTGACATATTTTTGTACTTTTGGTTAGTAAATCAAATGAGAAAAGCCATAATATACAATTCAAGCATGCTTGTTGATCTCAAACCAACTCTCAAGGGATCTCACCCAAAGTTTAAGGAGCCAGGATGCTTATGATCCTCGAGGCAATGCAAATGCAATGTTATGATGCCATGAGGGATCTTAGGGTCCAAATTAGGGTCTTATAGATGCCCCTATTTAAGGTCTTACAGATGCCCCTATTTAAGGTCATTCTAGCCGGAGATATGAAGGTTAAAATCTTCGTCTCGACGAGGTAGAATGGGCTTAAATAATAAATTTTGGTCCCTAAGAGACCTCATGATGCGAATGTATGTATGCAAAAGATAATACCCTGTGGAGATATGTGTCCACAAAGAGAAAAGAAACCAGGAGAAACTGACCATCCATATGAGTAATACACTAAATGGGGCAGAGACTCTGGGGACTCTAACGGGGATAAGAAAGGAAATAAATTGCGTGAGCAGGTCATGACTGAAAATTTGCTAAGAGACATGAGAGGAATTCCATGAAAATAAATCAACGGAAAAACTCGAGCTGACTTAGAGATGCATGTATTTGGGAATATGCCAATACAGCGGAACTATTCGCAAAGGATACTTCAGATGAAAATCCGGATTTAGATGGGGAAAATACACTGAAGGACTCCGATGGGGGAATGTCCAAAGAGGACCTAACTGAGGAAACAACAAATGAGGTATTACAGGCTACTGGGTAATAAGCTCAAGGAGACATGTGATCAAACTACCGGTATAAGGGTGAGAGAACAACACGCTCGGGGAGAATGAATATCTAAGACCGGTATAAGGGTGAGAGATATCAAACATCCAAAATCATCTGAGGAAAACCTAAAAAGGTATATTTCAACTCAGGAAATCTGACTCCACAAGGGACAAAAGTCATAATAAGGAGCAAAGAGGAAGGGATACCTGGAATACCGGTTACTGGGCATATAATAGGTGACCGACCAAGCGTGAATTGAGGAATATTTCCAAGACATTCATCATCCAAAAGGAGGGCTGAAAAGCAAACTCGATTACAGGATGGGCATTCGACTCCGCAAAAGGGGATACGAATCTTACTCGACTATGGACGAGTAAACAACTTCGACCAAAGAGTGCATGAGATATATTATCTATTACCGTCAGAACGTAGATAACATACTCGCATGGAAGATTATCCACAACCGGTTGCTGGGTTAATAAAGGATAAATCGACCGACAAGAAAAGGGCATCGGGATACCGAAAACCAGGTATAAAATGATGACCAAATCAAAGGGGGAAATATTCATTACCGACAATCGGTAAATGAAAGATGACCCGCTGAGGATACATTGGCAGAGGCAATGATCCGGGAGATATATTACCGGTTAACGGGAGATATACTCAAAAGGTGAAGAAATATCAATACCGAATGTTGGATAAAGATAATCGTTAGAGAGGGGATTACATCTACCACTATCAGGTAAAAAACCATGGAAAAGTAACCGTCATCGGTTAGGATGAACGAAAAGGTTACCTCTGTAAGGGGATAAAAAAGGGTTTATAACTACTGGTATAAGGGTAGAAAACCACAGACTCCGCCCGAGAAAAGATGGACAATTGCTGGTTACTGAGCAATCATTCCTCTAAACTAAACGGGGAAGTGCAAGGATAATTACAAGAAGCCAAATCTAGGAACAAACTAGAAAGGCACGATGAAACAAGACTCATCCCTATGAGGATATAACTCAAGGGGAACTCCATCCCAATATATGTGTTGGGAGGAAACAGAAACAACCATCATCCACGAGGACATAACTCAGTGGGGAATATGGAAGGAAGGATAAACACTTTCTGCTTTTGGGGATGACTCTATATGGGGAGATCAGACACAAATATCTGCTTTGCAAAATATGTATTACCGAATAGCAGGAGACAACAAATAAAGGTATTTATGGCAGATAATGCAACATGAATATTTGAATGTCAAAATTATATGCGTATATGCGTGGTTTATGTATGATGAATGCTGACAAAACAGACATATCTAACACAAACATGTCCAATGATCGATGAACAAACATCCGATACTACATCTCGAGAGAGAAAGCCAGGCCCACTGGGGAACATCCAATCTGATGGGGACCATAGATACCAGGAAACAAAAATCTCTGCAGGGGAATGAGCATCAGTCATTCCAGCTGGGGACAGGGGCCACACATGGATAAAATCCGCCATGGAAGCAATTCTTCTAGGGGAATCAACAGAGGGGAAGATGGAACTCTTGTGGGGAACAACCACCAAACAACAACTTCCAAGGTCACCACCATATATCATACTCCTGACGAAATCACATCTGCTGAGGAGGAAGGATCATAACTCCGCTGAAGGAAAGATGAACCTCTTCATCAACCACCCTTCTTGGGAAGGAAATCCAAACGGGCTCCGAAGGAAAGGGATACAAACATGCTGGGAATATGAGCAAATGTCCTACCCTGTTGGGAATCATACCATCTTTGGGAGAGCACTGAAGACGTCCCAAGTATCCTTTTGTCATTGTGAATGTTCACTTTGTTTAAAAACAATTTGTGAAAAAATTATTTATTTTAAAACAATGACATTTCTCAATTAAAACATGCAAAACATTTGTTGAATTGAAAAAAATAAGAGTGCAAATAATTGGATAAAGGCTCAAATTTATTTGATGGGATGGTAGGCTGTAAATGGCAAGACTCCATAGATCTTTACAAATTTGAAATTGGTGATATATATTGGAAAAGGGCTACATTGAACATAATGACCATTTCTCCACCAACTCTGAATCCAATGTATTTGAAGCCTCAGTTGACAATGACTGAGTGAGAATCTCTGACCGATGACAGCTTGTAGAACAAAGTCTTGTCAGGATGCAGTTACTTGCCAAATCCCTAATTTTTGCCTAGATTGCCCCAGGGTGAGGTTCTCAATCTAACTTTTGCCTGGATCGCCCTTTCGGGTTTTCAATCCACCGAGACGCTCATTTTTGCCTAAGCCGCCCTTTCGGGTTTTCAACTTAGCGAGCTATTCTGTTTTTATTTTCAGGCAAAGTATTTCTTGACTGCATCTGAATTCACAGGACGAGTGAAATCCTCCCCATCCATGGTTGTAAGTATCAAAGCACCGCCTAAAAAGGTTCTCTTAACAACATATGGACCTTCATAGTTTGGAGTCCACTTTCCCCTGGAATCGGGCGCGAAAGAAAAAACTTATTTTGAGCACAAGGTCACCTTCTTTTAACACACGAGGCTTGACCTTCTTATCAAAGGCTTTCTTCATCCTGTGCTGATACAATTGACCATGGCACATGGCGGTCAATCTCTTCTCTTCTATAAAATTCAGTTGGTCATAACGACTCTGAACCCATTCAGCATCAGTCAACTTGGCTTCCATCAAGACCCTCATTGATGGGATCTCCACCTCTACAGGGAGTACAACCTCCATGCCGTAAACAAGAGAGAAAGGGGTTGCCCCTGTTGAAGTGCGGACAGATGTACGATATCCATGCAAAGCAAATGGCAGCATCTCATGCCAATCTTTGTACGTAACAACCATCTTCTGGACAATCTTCTTCATATTCTTATTAGCAGCTTCAAGAACCCCATTCATCTTGGGTCTGTAAGGAGAAGAGTTATGATGTGCTATCTTGAACTCACTACACAACTCTTTCATCATCTTGTTGTTCAAGTTAGATCCATTGTTAATAATGATCTTATCCGACACACCATAACGGCATATGAGTTGATTCTTGATAAACTTCACAACCACCTGCCTGGTCACGTTTGCATATGACGCCGCTTCAACCCACTTGGTGAAGTAATCAATAACTACGAGAATAAATTTGTGACCGTTGGACGCTTTTGGCTCTATCATGCCAATCATGTTAATTCCCCACATAGAGAAAGGCCATGGTGATGAAATCACATTCAGAAGTGTCGGGGGAATATGAATCTTATCCGCATAAATCTGACACTTATGGCATTTCTTCACGTATTTGCAGCAGTCAGACTCCATTGTCAGCCAATAGTAGCCTGCTCTCAACATCTTTCTAGCCATGGCATGTCCATTGGAATGAGTACCAAATGAACCCTCATGGACTTCAGTCATCAATATGCCTGCTTCGTGTCTATCCACGCATCTGAGCAGAACCATGTCAAAGTTCCTCTTGTAAAGCACATCGCCATTGAGGTAGAAACTGCCTGATAGTCTCCTCAAAGTCTTTCTATCTTTCACAGATGCCCCAGGCGGGTAAATCTGGTTCTGAAGAAAACACTTAATATCATAGTACCACGACTTGTCATCTTGCATTTCCTCTACTGCAAATACATGAGCTGGTATGTCCAAGCGCATCACAGTGATATTGGGAACTTTATTCCAGAGTCTAACCACAATCATTGAAGCAAGTGTAGCAAGAGCATCTGCCATCCGATTCTCATCTCGAGGAATATGATGGAAGTCAACTTCAGTAAAGAACGTTGAAATCCTCCTCGCATAATCTCTATAGGGGATGAGGCCAGGCTGATTTGTCTCCCATTCACCCTTAATCTGATTAACAACAAGGGCCGAATCACCATAAACATCAAGATGTTTGATCCTAAGATCAATACATTCTTCCAATCCCATAATACATGCCTCATACTCAGCCATATTATTCGTGCATTTGAAAGTTAGCCTCGCTGTAAAAGGAAAATGTGTGCCATGAGGAGTAATAATCACTGCCCCAATACCATTTCCATATTGATTTACAGCGCCATCAAACACCATGCTCCATCGGGAACCAGGTTCTAGCCCTTCATCGAGCGTAGGCTCATCGCAATCTTTCATTTTCAAATACAGAATCTCCTCATCTGGGAAGTCATACTGAACAGATTGATAATCCTCAATTGGTTGATGTGCCAAGTGGTCAGCCAAGATACTACCTTTTATAGCCTTCTGAGCTCGATACTCGATATCATACTCGGATAACAACATCTACCAACGGGCAATCCTCCCATTTAACGTAGGCTTCTCAAAGATGTACTTGTTTGGATCCATTTTGGATATCAACCAAGTTGTATGATTAAACATATACTGGCACAAGCGCTTAGCAGCCCAAGCCAAAGCACAACATGTTTTCTTAAGCATCGAGTATCGAGACTCACTCGGTGAACTTCTTACTCAGGTAGTAGATAGCATATTCTTTCTTTCCTGATTCGTCTTGTTGGCCAAGGACACAACCCATTGAGTCTTCAAGAACTGTCAGATACATAATAAACGGTCTCCCTTCCACAGGTGGAGACAGAATCAGAGGCTCAGACAAATACTCTTTAATACTGTCAAAGGCCTTTTGGCAATCTTCGGTCCAATCATGAGACTGATATTTTCGGAGGAGCTTGAATATCGGCGCACATGTGGCAGTGATGTGGGATATAAAATTGGAAATATATTTCAAGCGGCCAAGAAAACCTCAGAATTGCTTCTCAGTTTTGGGCGCAGGCATCTCTTGTATTGCTTTGACCTTCGCAGGATCAACCTCAATACCTCTTTCGCTGACAATAAAGCCCAATAACTTGCTGGAAAGGACTCCAAATGTACACTTGTTCAGATTCAAGCGGAGTTTATACTTCCTCAAACGCTGAAAGAGCTTCAACAAGTGCTTTACATGTTCAACTTCCGTTCCTGACTTTGCAATCATATCATTAACATATACCTCGATCTCCTTGTGCATCATATCATGAAACAAGGTAGTCATAGCTCGTTGATACGTGGCTCCGGCGTTCTTCAAACCTAAAGGCATCACTCGATAACAGAATGTTCCCCAAGGTGTGATGAATGTTATCTTCTCCATATCCTCGGGTGCCATTTTAATCTGATTATATCCAGAAAATCCGTCCATGAACAAGAAGACATTGAATTTAGATGTATTATCTACCAACATATTAATATGTGGTAGAAGAAAATCATCTTTCAGACTAGCTTTATTCAAGTCTCTATAGTCCACACACATTCATACTTTTCCATCTTTCTTAGGCACAGGCATAATATTGGCCACCCATTGAGGATATGTAGAACTCACCAGAAACCCCGCATCAATTTGCTTCTGAACTTCCTCTTTAATCTTGACTACCATATCAGGATGAGTTCTTCTGAGATTCTACTTTACATGCACACACTCAGGCTTCAAAGGCAGGAAATGTTACACGATATCAGTATCCAGACCAGGCATGTCTTCATATGACCAGGCAAAGACGTCGACGTATTCTCGTAGCAACTCAATCAACCCCTTCTTAACAGATTCTTCCAGGAGTGCCCCAATCTTTACTTCTCGCACACAGTCTTCAGACCCCAAGTTGACTGTTTCCAGATTCTCAAGATGCGACTGAATGATCTTCTCTTCATGCTCAAGTAGACGGGTAATCTCGTTAGGAATCTCTTCAACATCATCTTCTTCCGCCTCGAATACAGGGAACTCAAAGTTGGGAGATGGTGTTGGATCATTATGTTCAATGGGTTTGATCAACCTGCATAATGATTTTGGATATAAAAGATTTAAGAATTCAAGCAAAGAAAATCATTATGCAGATGAAAAGATTGATTTTATTCTTATTTTTTTTAGGGTTTTATGTGATCACCAATTTCATGCAAAAGCGAAAAGTGAAAATAATTGGAAAAACAAACATTTAACATGAATTTATTGAATGAAAATATCATTGTATTCATGAGCCAACAATGTCATCACTCCTCCTTTTGGCATGTGAGGAGGGTTTTTTAACACAATGAACATTACTTTGACTTATGGATAACTGTTGGAACATCAACAGCGACCCAATTATTGCAGACCCCTCCAGGGATGACGAAGTTGCCAGAATCTTCCTCTGCATCTTCCAAAATAGCAGCAGCCTCCTCATCTTGACCGGTGTGGATGAATCCACCACTCTTGAACAACCCATGCTTGTTGAAGACGCCAGAAGAATACCCTATGCCAGCCTGGGATTTGTTGTCTTCCAGCTTAATCATTTGCCCCAATCCAGCTGTTGCACCATGCTCAATGGCCAACTTAGCATCTCTATAGGACGCAAATGAAGAGGTTCCTTTCTTAATAGGCTCAGCAATAGATAAAGCTTGGACAATGTTCCAACTTCATCCTCAGCATCTATATAAGAGAAAGAAGACAAATGGCTAACCAGGAGAGCCTTTTCTCCCCCTACCACCACCAGCTTCTTGTTTTTGACAAACTTCAATTTCTGGTGTAGGGTGGATGTCACGGCACCTCGTGAATCCATGGTCTTCCCAATAGACAGCTATACGATGGGTGAATGTCCATGACCTGGAAGGTGATCAGGAAATCACTTGGTCCAATCTTGACTGGGAGCTCAACCTCTCCAATCATAGTTTTACGAGACCCATCGAAAGCTTTCACTATCACTCCGCTCTGCCTCATGGGAGGCCCCTGATATGATAGTTTTGCAAGAGTGGACTTTGGCAACACATTCAATGATGACCCAGTGTCCACCAACACATTGGACATGGCATCATCTTTGCAGCTCATAGAGATGTGTAGTGCCAAGTTGTGGTCTCTTCCCTCCTCGGGGAGATCAGCATCACAAAAACTTAAATTGTTACAAGCAGTGATGTTTGCAACAATATTGTCGGATTGCTCAATAGTGACGTCATGATCCACATACGCCACATCCAACACCTTTTGTAAAGCTTCTCGGTGTGGTTCTGAATTCATCAGCAAGGATAGTACAGAGATTTTGGATGGCATGTGTAGAAGCTGATCTACCACGTTGTACTCACTTCTTTTGATGAGCCTTAGCATCTCATCACAGTCTTCTTTCGTATTGCCAATATGGCCAACAGAGACAGGAGTTTTCAATGTAGAGGTAGGTTTGGCAACAAGTGCCGAATTCGGAGCGTTCACAGCATTCCCAATCGGGCGTTCAACATAATCAGCAGCGTCAGCCCTTCGAACATCAGCTTGAGATTTCGGCGGAGCCGAGAAAACACGACCGCTACGGGTCAAGCCGCTGACGTTAGCAATATTAACAACAGAAGTAGAGGGCAGGGGCACCTCTTTCCCATCCTCCGATGCCACAGCATTGTAGCGATAGGGAACCGCCTTCTCAGAAGAGTATGGCACAGGGCCAGCCGATTTAATGGTCAAAGAAGGAGAAGCCATTTGCTTGCTACCATCATACTTGATAATAACAGGCTTAGGGATCCGAAACACCGGGGAAATTACATTGACTTCATCAACATTTTTGTTCTGAAGTATCTCAATGACTCCTTCATCCATCATTTCTTGGACATCTTTGCGCACTTGACGACATCCTCTTTGATTGACAGAGCAAACTCAACATCTGTCGTGGTCGTGCTCGTAATGACTGTACTCACACAGCAATCTATGTATCTCGACCAGAGATTGTCGAATATGACTGACATACTTGATTTTGTACTTACCAGGGCAACCCTGGACCATGTTGACAGATTTCCCATGCTCAAGCAATGGGTTCTTCTTCACATTAGGACCTACGTCCTCGAAACACAAAATACCGCATCTCACAAGGTCTTGAACCTTGGTCTTTAGTGGGTAGCAGTTTTCCACGTCATGTCCGGGAGCACCAGAATGATAAACACAATGTAACTCGGGCTTATACCACCACTAAGGGTTGATAGGTATAGTCGGTGGGTCTCGTAGAGTAATCAACTTCCTCTCTATCAAAGAGGGATATAATTCAGCATAGGTCATGAGAATAGGATCGAAGGTGACCCTCTTCCTCTCATAGCTTGTATTGGCTTGATTACTGTTTCGAGGCTGGTAGGCCTGCTGTTGAGGACGGTGCTGTTGTTGTTGATATTGCGGATGTTGTTGCTGCTGATTATTATTGTGATGCTGATACTGTGGATTATCTCTGAAAACGGGTGCTATGTGAGCCACCTGATGCTGGTTACCGGCAAGACGCACGGTCTTCCTCTTCACCGAGGGTCTTCTTGGTTTGACATGGGAGGTCACAACATGTGCCTCGCCATCTTTCTTCTTTCCAAACGTCCCATACTGTTTGGTAGAAGAGCCTTCTTCTCTGGTCAGGCGCCCTTCCCTGACTCCTTCTTCCAGACGCATCCCCATGTTCACCATCTCGGTGAAATCAGAAGGAGTGCTGGCAATCATCCGCTCATAATAAAAAGAACTCAAGGTCTTCAGAAAGATCTTGGTCATCTCTTTCTCCTCCAGCGGGGGCACAATCTGTGCTACTACCTCTCGCCATCTCTTGGCGTATTCTTTAAAAGTTTTCTTGTCCTTCTGGGACATGGCTCTCAATTGATCCCTATCGGGAGCCATATCCATGTTATACTTGTATTACTTGACGAAGGCCTCGCCAAGGTCGTTGAAGGATCGAATGTTCGCGCTATCCAAGCCCATATACCATCTTAGGGCAGCACCAGACAAACTGTCCTGGAAGTAGTGAATGAGAAGTTGGTCGTTGTCGGTTTGAGTCGACATTTTCCTGGCATACATGACCAGGTGGCTGAGAGGGTAAGTATTCCTCTTGTACTTTTCAAAGTCAGGTACCTTGAACATTACAGGGATTTTGACATTAGGGACCAAACAGAGTTCAACTGTAGATTTGTCGAAAAGGTCTTTTCCTCGAAGAGTTTTCAATTCCTTGCGAAGCTCAAGAAATTGATCATTCATAGCATCCATCTTTTCGTAGACATTTGGGCCCTCAGACGGCTCAGAATGATAGATGGTGTCGTCTACTCTAGGCATAATATGCACGATAGGAGGAGGAATGGCTAGGACCGGGCTAGATGCCGACAGAGAAGCAAAAGTGGGTGCAGGACCCTCAGGCATGAAGTTGGGAGGCATCCCCCACGGAAACCCGGCTGGCATGGCTGTTGGTGCGAAATGGGCGCTGGCCGCAGGCACAGTTGATGAGGCAATCTCAAAGATAACTGTCCTCTGGGGAGGAGTTGAAGGTGTCGGAGACGACTGGCTCTGGGCAGCCATGAATGACTCCATCAGGGCAGTCAATCTGGCTACTTCCTCCTTAAGCTCACGGTTCTCTTGTTCCAAATGATCCATTAGTCTTGATGCGTTGGCTCGGGTGTAGTACCGGTGTGTCAGCTTGTCTTCAAAATAAATGAAGAATACAGAGTTAGACCATAGAGCAAGAAGCCTGGAGCAAAACCTGCTTATGCACATGGTGCATGCAATGCATATGATTTAATTTTTATATCAGAGGAACTTTAGAGTCCTATTTTCAAATTTTGGAAATATTAAACATTTGGACATTTATGGAAATATCACATCGATAATATTTGGAAATATTTTTACACCAAAGAAATATAGTTTTGGTAACCAAATACAATACAAGAGGAAAGGAAAATGAGCATCCTATGGATCCCTAGAAGCAATCATCTAAAGCTCTGGACACTGGAAAATAAGTTGCACGAAGCCTCTTCACCTACCTCTCATAGGCTGCCTCCATGTCTGCCTTCTCTTTGGCGAGTCGATCATACTTCCTTTTTCAAAACTTGGAAGACTGAGGAAGTAAAGAAGTCAGTATGTCATCAGGATCATCAATAACATGGTGCTCGAGGAACTCTATCAAAGCATCCTTCACCTTGATCTGCTGAAGCAACTCCTCTCGTTCACGGATCCAAGCACGCGAATGGTCTTCGTCTATCAACTCCTCTACTCCTAGGTTAGGGAGGGTTGAAGGCCCAGCCACAACAAAGGGTGTAGGTCTTGGATAGTCATAAGGCATGAGGCACTCGGAAGCTCTCCTCCTAACCCAAGAGGTATAGGGTTCCAAAGCTATACAGTTCTTCGGACCTAGCTCCTTCCTTCCTTTCCTATGGATCTTGCGCCAAGCGCGGACCATCCTGCCCTTCAAGCCTTAGGGATCTTTACCCTCCTGAAAGAACACACCCTTTAACAGAAAGTTATTAGGTTTATCCTTTAGAGGGAACCCAAGCTGACGACGTGCCAGAATAAGGTTGTAGTTAATCCCACCACATGTACCAAGAAGAGGAACATTGGAGAATTCACCACAAGAGTCGATAATCTGCACATCATCATATACGCGGTTGTACCAAAAGATATCATCATTAGTGAGAGACATGAGTCTCGTGGACCACCGTAGACATCCTTTGTTCTCCTTGAAGGCGACCGTCTGTGGCAAGTGCGAAATAAACCACTTGTACAACAGAGGCAAACAACACACAATGGTACCACCACCCTTTGCATTCCTCATATGCAAAGAAAAGTAAGCGTCACCCAACAGAGTTGGAACGGGATTAAGAGTAGAGAAAATCCTAATAGCGTTCACATCCACGAAATTGTCGATGTTGGGGAATAACACTAGCCCATAGATGAGAAGTACAAATATGGCCTCAAAGGCGTCCTCACTCATGGCCTTCCCATACATAGTAGCTTGATCAATGAGGAACTCAGAAGGGAGACCTTGAATTCCACCTTTGGTAGTCATATGAGCACCAACCAGAGATTCATCTATATGCAACATATCAGTTATCTCTTGAGAAGTAGGAACATTCTCTAAGCCACTGAATGGCAACTAGTCTAGACTAGGTATACCCACAAGGTAGGCATACTCCTCAAGCGTGGGTAAAAGCTGAAAATCCGGAAATGTGAAGCAATGGTACAATGGATCATAAAACTGAACCAATACACTTATCAATCCTTCGTCCACCTGAGTAGTCAGAACAGATAGAAGCTTCCCAAAACAAGCCTTGAAACCCAAGGGATCTAATACATAGGATGCCAAATTCCTTAGCTCTTTCAAGCCGGATTGTCTGAAACTATACTTCTTTGTATTCCTTCTTTGTCTTTCCATGTCTTAAAATTTGCAAATAGACCTCTTAAGTTCCTTGAAAAATTTCTCATTGTTGATGATATGGATGCAAATGGGTGCATGAATGCATGAATGCAACAATCACACTCAAGGATCAAGCAAAGCACACCAAACAAAGGTCATGGGATAGATCATGTTATCCTTAATATCAATCATCCATTTTGGTGGATTATGGTTTACACCTTATCAACACCCAAGTTCCATTGATATTAAGGATACAAGAACGGATCAACCATGAATCAAGGGTTTGTTGCAAGTCACGAGCATGGAGTCTCGGTTAAGAACCACCCAAAGGGAGTGTACTAGGGTTTAAACCTGCCAAATATGTTCTACAAGAGGTTCCCATAGTCATCATCCCATCTTTCAGATATTATCAGATAAACGACTACTTGTATTCCAAAAATATTCTCAAGAGAGACTCTTGTGAGTAGAGTATCACGTAATAATCGTATCAAATCTTACACTTGAACGAATTTCGCACTACGTCCTAAGAATAGGCCAAGATGGGCTTGGTAAACTAAGGTCCTTGGCTTCTAAGGTCTATATTGAAAAGATTAATGTCTAACCACAACTACTTGTGTGACATTATTGATCCCAACATGACCTTCACCAAGTGAATGGGCTTGCAAGTCAACTTGCTAAGGAATAACTCCACACAAGTCAACAAGACTATGCCATTCTCCTATCCTAAGTGCACTCGAGTTCGGGTATAGAACTCATCTCACAAAGATCACCAAGCATACAAGGAATTAATATTCAAGCAATTCAATCATTACATACAATACAATAATCCCAAATTGCACAAAAATATGTCACAAAATAATATACAATACAATACAACAAAATATGAAAAGTAGGCAAAACCCACTAGGCAAATGTCCCCAGCAGAGTCGCCACTTTTCTGTAGCGGGGTATTCGTTACCATTAGAGATATTGACTAAATCTAAGGTAAACCGTACAAGTCGAGTCGCCACCGCACTTCTATTTATCCAAAGGAATGGTTAGAAAGCGAACAAAAACCTAAAAGTTTTATCGAATAAAAAACTAGTAAAAATGTCAGAGATCGGGGTAAGGGGGTTGGTTATGCAATGGGAAGGTTTTAAGCACCCAAAACATCCTAGGTACTCCTAGGGGGCCCTTTTCATACTTGTTGTAAGGTTGGTGTTTTGTGAAAATTTTGTTTGTGCAAACATGATTGAAGAGATGAGAGAAGAACATACAAATTATTTACATTTTTGTGTTTGGATGGATAAACCCGTTGCCTACGTACAATCTTAAAAAAGATTAGGATCAAAACCTCGTAGTTCGGGGTAAAAATCTCAAAATGAGTTGGTGAATTGATTGGTCCAAAAGCCTTAAGGTCTTTTGTTATCCAAGGGAGAAATCTCAACCTAAAACCACAAATTCACCATGTGAGGATAGCTTCAACATGCTAGCGAGGGGTGAATCCTACAATAGGCATGGAAGACTCATTGTCCATCACTAAGGATATAGGTGTGTATTACATCTACCTCAAGGATAACTCAAACCTAATAGCTAAAGGTTATGAAAATTTTTGATTAAGAGAGTGGCAATTGAAACCACAAAAAGGGTATTTGAATGAGTGATATTTACCAATGAAAAGTATTTACAAAATATGGTCAAAGTTGATTTAAAAGTTCAATTCAAAATCAGTGTTATGAAAAGGAAGTTTGAAAATCAAAAGCATAAGGCTTAGGTTTCTAGAGTTTAAAAACAAATGTTAAATGTTTGCACAGAAAGTTTTGGCTTGGGTTAGAGTGGAGGGAAGAAGAAGAATGGCTAAATTCCTAATCATACAAGAAATGAAGGATAAGAAACAAGACCACAAATGGAGTTCCTCTCTTGAGATCATATTGATGATCCAAGTAGCTCTCATCCTTTGAATATGCAAGCAAAATAAGTGTAAGCTCAAGCAATCAACATAATCAAACAAGCTCTTAGAAGATCCCCAATGTCTCTTGTATCTTTCACTTTGGATGAACATGGTAATGATTCTCCAATTTGAGCTCTCATACGATCCCCTTACACAAAAACACACACATCAAAGAGTTTTATGAAGCAAATCAAGAATGGACAAGAGTGAGTTTAGAGGTTTGGTCCTTCTAATCCATCTTTAACGTTAAGGTCCTTTTTTACTCCAATTTTGCATAGGAAATATCCTAGAAACTAAGTCCATTTGTCCATTTCTTTGCATTTGGTACATATCAATCAAAACAAAACACAAGCACTATAATATACACAATTATGTGCTCAAGTGAGCAAAAGGCAAATTGCATTAACATAAACATGTCTCAAATGAGCAAAGGGGGAAAAGCAAATGAATAATATGTACAAGAATAGTAAATTGCATAAATGTAAAGAGTAAGAAGTAAATGTTAATGGTTAGTGTTAATAGTTAGTGTGCCATAAGGCAAATTTAGTGCTATGTTAAGCAATCGTAATTGGACTTATGTAGAAGTCACAACTATCTGAGGCTGGTCAATAATAATGTAGGCAACAACACAAGTTAGAGGTCTTGATTAGTGAATCAAACTCCAACAACTTGCCATGCCAAAAAGAAGATGAGAAATGATCTTGTATTGATTTAAGTTCTTTGCATGATTTAGGAAGCAATCTATCCTTAATGTAAAGCCATTCACTTGATTCATGATCAAGATGAATTAGATTTGAATCAAGGAAGATTAAACCTCCATGTATCAATGCTAACCACCAATCTTTAACTCATTGATCAAAAAGAAAAAAGAAGAAGGAGAAGAAGAAGATGGAGAATTAAAGTACATAAATGGGAATGGTATGTATTAATCAACAAGCATTGACCAAAGATAGAGAAGATCAAGGTCAAACAATATAAAACAGAAGCAAAATGAGAATTAGGAGTCAAGAAACAAATAAAATATTTTTGGCATTTTTAATATTGAAATAAAACTTGAATTAAAATAATAAAGAAAGGTCAAACTTCAAACTCACTTCAAATCAACTTTAAAAAGTCCAAGTGAATTATCCCAAGTTCAACCAGGTCAAACAAAGTCTGACAATTTTTTTTAGCATTTTTAAAAGTCATAAACTATTATAAATCAATTAAAAATGCATAAAAATAACCTAATTGAACTTAAATCTCAAATAAATCTCAAATCAATTAATAAATTGATGAGAATATTTTCATATATATATCATCATTCAAAGAGGTTGGAAGAATATTTTTGTATTTTTTGAATATCAAAAACTATTTTAAATGAATTAAAAATAACCAGAAAAGAGAAAATTACTAAAAAATATCAAATGATAAAATAAAAAATATTAAAAATCATTTTTAGAAAGTAGAAATTGAAAGGAGAAGAATGAAATTGGTCCCATAATTTTTGGAATAATAATGAGAGAGATATGAATTTTTGAAATGAAATGAAATTAAAATAAAAAAAGGAAAATAAAAATCAGAAAATGGAAAATATGAAAAAACGTGGAGCGTTAGGTGATCCTTCATTAATTGACGTGGATCATCACACGGCCTAGAAGCGCGCGTTCACCAAACTTCTTAGTCAAATGAGACACACCTAGCCTTTAATGAAGTCATAACAATGGATGCACGAGATTCAATCTGGAAACGCAAATGGACGCTCCTGATTAAATCTGGAGACCAGACGGTGGCCAGCGCCACTGTCTTCTCCGGCCAACTTCCGGCCAAACCAAAATTTATAGAAATTAAAACATCAACTAAAATGCACGATCCAGGTATCATTCGAAAGCTGGGGTGATGTACATCACCCCTGTACGATTCAATTCCACTATAGATCTCTAGATTGAGAGAAATCAGAGGTGAAATTCTGTGGTGTTCATATGAACTTCATGATTTTCAAAAATTGAAAGCACAATAATGTTGCCTCTATGGAGAGGACTTCAGATCACACAATATCAAAGTAAATGGAACACTATACAAGTTGGTTCAAAGCAAAATACAATTGAAGAAAACCTTTGAATTGCAAGGATTTGAGTCAAGATCTTTGGATGCTTTTGCAAACAGTAGGCACTATGG
Organism: Lathyrus oleraceus; assembly: GCF_024323335.1. Lineage (NCBI taxonomy): Eukaryota > Viridiplantae > Streptophyta > Magnoliopsida > Fabales > Fabaceae > Lathyrus > Lathyrus oleraceus. Next base: position 237,406,630 of record NC_066579.1, on the reverse strand, counting down.
ATCAAGAGGAGAAGGTTTAGGAACTTTGAGATCTGAAGATTGATCAAGGAAATCAAAATTCAGATCTGAAAAATTTGAAGGGAAATGAGATAGTTCCTTTAGTGATGGCTAGGATTTAAATTCAGCAGCAATTGGGGCGCCTTCAGGTTGTTTAATTATGAAGCCAAGGCCTTGTATTTATAGCTGAAGCAATTTTGAATGCATGAATCAAAACATGCACGAATGGAAAGGGCCTCCATGCATGGGCCTGTACAGGCGCATGGAGGGCCCAATTCCAACTGGAAATGAAATCTTATGCATGAGGTAAGTAGAATGGACGTGCAAATTGGATTGTTTCAGCTCATGCATGGCAATTGAAATGATTTTCCAAAAATGCACTATTACATTGAAGTCTTCTAAAATGCCATGTCCAAAATTAAAATGCAACCTTATGAGTAATGGTTGGAAAGCTTATTGCATAAGGAACAAATGTTATGTTGATCAAAACTCCATTTGGGCCTTGGAAATTAATGAAAATTGAACTTGAAGTGTAGGGTGCAAAACATGCATATGTGAGATTTTTCAAAATTGGCCAAAGTTCAAGCCCTTCTGTCTCAATGATGCATGCTCCAAATGACAAAATCTTCAACATGAAAGTTGTAGATATTTTCAAGACAATCAATGTGGACTTAAACTTTGCATCATTTGGATTTTTGATGAAGAAGTTATGGGCACTTGAAGTTGGACTTTTTCACATTTCAATGCATTTGGTCCAAAGTGACCTATAATGTTTTGCATTATCACATGTATTTCTTTTGAGATTTTGCAATTTTGCTCAACATAAAATTTGAATTAGACATCTTAATCTTTACAATGCATTTTATCTCACCTCAAAATCATGAAAAATGAATGCATTATGTCCTTGGGAAGTTGACCCAAAATTAGGGTTTCAGTCAAAATGACCTATAATGTCTTGGAATGGATGATGACCTTACAAGCTTCAAATAATATTTTTATGAACATGAAAGTTGTTCATATGATTAGTAAGAACAGTTTTTCTCTTGGGGTCATCTCCATTTGTCCAACACATAAAACGTTAGGTGTCAGGGTATTTCAAAATAGTCAGATGAATTGACTGATCAACGTCGTAAGTCCAAATCTCTTGTCTTGATGAATTGATAAGTTCAAATATGCATGAAATGATGAATTAAAGAACTTACCTTGATTTTATTTGACCATGGATTGAGGTTGCTTCATGAGCAAGGCACATTTGATGAACAAATGAATTAGGGTTTCCTTGGGAGACAAGCCTCAAGCCCTTTGATTTGCTTTGATCAAAATGATGAAGTGAGATACTTGGGAGGCATATTTGATGGATGATAGATTTGGGAACCATTTACATGCTTGCTTTCACCTTTTCTTGGCCATATCAATGCACATAGGATCTCCTAGAATCTTTTAGACCATGTGACTGCTCAAGCTACAAACAAGAGATGTTAGTGACATATTTTTGTGCTTTTGGTTAGTAAATAAAATGAGAAAAGCCATAATATATAATTCAAGCATTCTTGGTGATCTCAAACCAACTCTCAAGGGATCCCACCCAAAGGTTAAGGAGCCAAGATGCTTATGATCCTTGAGGCAATGCAAATGCAATGTTATGATGCCATGAGGGATCTTAGGGTCCAAATTAGGGTCTTACAAGCTGAATCCAATCGCAAGATGCTTGAACCCAAACCTTTCTTCACAATCCTCTGATTACTATTACTTGTTTGAACGAACCCACCATTCTTCAAACCATTCACTCGGCTGAATCTATGAAGCAAAGATTTGTGAAAAAAACCCCAATTCTTGGAGGACAGAACCCAACGGTTTTATGCTAGAAAAACCCACTTAAAGTCTCTACCCAAACAAAGATTACACAATCCTATTTGGACGTTATCACCACAGCAATGCACTATGATCAACAAAAATTGTTATGTGTGGTTGTTGAAAAATGCAATGAAGAATGAAGATGACTAGGAACTTTAGTGTATATCTTTCACTTTTCTTGTTTTTAGTTGAAGAAGAGACTCTAGAATATATATATATATATATATAGATATATATATATATATATATATATATATATATATATATATATATATATATAGATATATATATATATATATATATATATATATATATATATATCTATATATATAGATATATATATATATATATATCTATATATATATATATATATATATATATATATATATATATATATATATATATATATATATATATATGATGTATAGACCAAGTAATAGACACAACCGAATATTTTTCCAAAAGTACACAACAAAAAATTGAGTACCAACAGCGACCATTTGACCTGTCCAGACCCGTAACAAAGTTACTCAAGTGAAGTAGGCGATGAGTCGACTCAAACAGGGGATGAGTCGACTCAAACAGGTTTTTCCAGATTTTAATCGACCTATGACTCAACATGTTCAGACCTGTGGCAACATGGTTAAAATGAAACAGGTAATTAGTCGATGCAACAGGTGGATGAGTCGACTCATTTAGTTTCCCCAGGATTGAGTTGATCTATGACTCGACCTATTCAGACCCGAGAATTACACAGAATGGGATATGCATGAATTAGTCGATCGCTCCAAGGCATGAGTCGACTTAAAGTTCTTAAACTGTCAAAATTTGGTTTTTGAGACTTATTTTGGTCAATTCAAACCATTCTCTGAGATGCTCCTATATGCATGAACACGTTTAAACTTATACTTTGAGCATGTCAGAGGATGAATGCATTATATGATATGATGACACCGTCCGAAGTACACATTATGAGAAACTAAAAATATTTGACATCATTAAAACAAGGACTAAGAATCTTTGTCCTCACACTAGTCATTGGGTTGTTTGGGCTTCAGGCCCAAACCTTGCTTCATCGGCAATCGCACACCCTCCGTCAATCAGCAGTTGTAGCGATGGGCCTCGGCTTCATAAACGCAATCTCATTTCTGTTGTTCTCTACCCCATAGGTCCAATCTTATATCTGCACCCTGGCCTTCAATCATGCATCCCCATGGAACCTCTTATTTGGTTATTTGCTTTTGGATAATTACAAATTAGATTTTAGAATTTAGGAGTAATCATTCTGTTAATTGGTTTAATTAGGTTGAAGAGGTGATTTTAGAATTTAATTAGAATTATGGACTTTTAGTTTAATTATAAATATTTATGATTTAAGTTAATTGGTTAATTAATTGAGACTTAATTAATTAATATTGATTAGCCGATCGATTAAAACCTTTAGAAATTTTGGGTTTTGTTAATATCCTAATTCTATTTTCATTGATTAGTGGATGTTAATTCTTCCTAAATAATCTTGTTTTTAATCCATTTAATCAATTTTTGGCATATTGACTAAAGGTTACTTTGGCATATTTTAATCCCACTGATTAGTGTTGACCAAAGGTTATCCCCAAGCCTATTCAAGTGATCAAAAGACCCTAGATCACTTGATATGATAAGCCCATTGTGCCCAAGATATATTGGATATACTGAATCTCAGGAGCTCAACACCTCAAGGTTCAAATGCAAGATCAAGACTTCAAAGTCAACATCAATCAAGCATAGCTAATTGACTACTTCTCAAGCACAGGAAAGGTCAACACTTGTCATTCATAATTCATATTGTGTGGCACGAGCCTTAAGAAATAAAGAAGGGATGAGATTGGAGAATTTCATTAACTCATTCTGAATATCTTTGGGTATGGGACGAATGACCCAGTTGCTCATCGTATTTACCTTTATTCATAGAGTTTAGCACAATTCGAATTATGTGATTGTCAAGTCTTCGTCTACAACAAGATCAACACTTAGGATCTCCTATCAGCAACTTGTCAATTCTAATTTGAGTTGTACGCTATGAGCCTTAAGAAACAAAGAATGATGAGAATGGAGAATTCCTATCCTTGTCTATAATATCCTTGGGTACGGGACGAATGACCCAATTGCTCAAGGTAATCGGCTTTGTTCATAGACTTTAGTACAATTTGAACCATGCGATTGACAAGTCTTCTTCAAGCAAGCACCAAGAAATCCTATCCTTCTTCAACAGTGAAACACCATTGCACATCAATCATTCCCTCCTAAAAGGATCATTAATCATACTCTCTTTGACATTCATATACCCTTTGTGATCAAATCTTTGAATCCTAAATCAATAAACTCAATCATTGTTTGCCTTGTTAGTCCTCTTGTGCTTTGGCAAACCCTTTTTCATTATGAGCCTTATCAGACCTCTTATGCTTAGGACCATTCCATTCAATCATTGTTTGCCTTATCATTCCTCTTGTGCTTTAGCAAACCCTCAATCATTATTTTGTCCTATAAGACCTCTTGTGCTTAGACAAACCCTTTGAGCTCTCTTGACTTATAAACCCTCTCGTGTGTAGGCCATTCGTTCCTTATTCATTGCTCATCTTATAAGACCTCCCGTGCTTAGACGAAGGTTTCTTGCCTTGTCAATCCTCTCGTGTGTAGGCCAATTATAATATACCTCTTGCCTCATTAATCTTTTGTTGTCAGCTTTAGTAGACTGAACTACGAAAGCTCTGACTTTCTCATTGTACATTGAGAATACGTAGGCAGGAGAATTCAGATTCTCCGCGAGCTACCCTATTTATTAATCTATCATTCTTCATTTATCAATCAATACCATCTTTTAAGATCATATTCTTTTCCTGGGACTCCATGTACATCCTTTTAGGATGATATAGCGGCAGTCCACCTTGTGAACCAAGAGTTGTTTGGCTCATACCCAAACATTTAATTTTTCTTTTCGACTAAGACACATGTTTACTCTTTGGTTCAGAGTCGATTCGTTCATGGATCCAGTACTATTCTTCTTTGATATCAAACTGATCATTCCCCAGCAAGTGATACACCATTCCCTGTACTAAACAGCATTGCAGCTAACCCATGAAATTGTATTTATCTTGTGACTCCATGTTGCTTAGACAAGCATTTCTCAATTTGTTTCCACTATAGTTAACTTTAGAAATAGGGTTTGTCTTGTGACTCCCTGTTGCTTAAACAAACAATTTTGTTTCCACCATTCTGTTGGTACAGGTTATACTTTTCATCACTTCCTTATCTCTTTTTGTTCTCGTGGTTCCACAAACTACGAATGCTCTTACTTTCTCATTGCACAGTGAGAATACGTAGGCATGAGGATGCGAATCCTTGGTGAGCACATTCCTAATTATTTCTTCTTCCATAGGGAACACTCCCTTCAATCCATGCATTCATAACTTACCTTCATTCACTCTACGTGATACACTATTATCTTTGAGCCAAATACAGTATCTCTTTGTGCTCCATCTTGTGTCACCTTCTAAACTAAGAGTTGTCTGTGATGTGAAACTAAACACTCCCTTTGTTTTTGGCTAAACCACATAGTGTCATACGCTTCTGTCTAGTCCACATATTGGTCAACGCGAATTTTACTCTTCGGTTCAGCTTTCATCCCTTTTTGAATTTCAAATCATACAATCCTTTGGTTTAGACCATATGTTTGTCACAACTTCTCTTCACCTCCCGTCACTAATTCTATGAACTACGGAGCTCTGAATTCCTTATTGCACTATAAGGATACGTAGGCATGAGGGCCCTAATCCTCAATGAGCACTTAATTTATTCTTTTATTTTCCCTTATTCTTTTGCGAGTAATCTTCAGATATCACCACCATCCGAGCATAGAACAATCAAAACGAATCTTGTTGAATACAACGTATGCTAGGGGTGCTAATACATTCCCTTTGCATAACCAACTTCCTTACCCAGTTATCTCTTTCCCCGGGTTTTATCGATGGTTTCCCTTTCCTTCGAGAATAAATAAAGTTTGATGGCGACTCTGTTATATGTTCGAGCGTGCGATGTGTCCGAGTATATTTCCGCTAGCTTCAGTTGGTGACATTATCGGGGATACTCTGCTAGTTGGAGTACTTCCTAGTCGCTAAAAGGAGTCGAGCCTAGTTTTGATTTCTTCTCTGTTTGCTTGGGTGTTTACCTTTGTGCTTTACTCGCTTTATTTATCGCATTCTTTATTGCTTTAAATATTGTTTATACTGGATATTATCTGTTAAACTCTATTTTGGGTTAAGCTATGTTACATGAGAGAAAAGCTCTTTACCCGATCTTGAGCATAGACACGGGATAGTAATGTGAATAGAGTCGTGTTTGACCTCTGTGGAGTTATTGTACGATTATGGTTAACACGAGACGTCACACATAGAGTAGATCCTTTTGAGAGCATCATTGTCCGACGAGTTAGTCGTCTAAGGTAATGGTATCTCAAAATGGGTCCCCGACTCTAGGAACCTTTTTAGGTTGCCTTTGGAGGATAGAACCTACCTGTGAGGTGGATATGGGTTTTTTCTGCAGAAAACCATAGATTTATTTTTTGTTGTTGACATACATTATTGCATTGTTGTATGTATGTCGGAGTTTTGAAACTGAGTTGTTATGCCATCAATGCTTTGAATCTATGGATGTTGCATAATTATTTGCATTCCATCCACAACATATGCATTCTTTCATTTGTATTTCATGACCATTAACCAGAAAGAGCTCGCCTTGTCCTTTTTACCAGCCAGAAAGACGACGACTCTTTGACACTAGTACTTCACAAGAGCTAACAAATCGAGAATCAAGGCAGATATAGAACAAGAGAATGCTAGATACAGGGAAATCTTGGCTCAGTTCCAAGGAAAAATGGACACCTTCCAAGATAACATGAACACCATAATGGAGTACCTCCAAACCCAGAAGGGTATTACCTCTACTTCTGCCAATCCTATCCCTGTTGTGGTTACTGATTCTATTGTTGTCATCTGTTCTATTGATGCTGTTGTTGACATTGTGATTCAATTTGCGGTAAGCTAGTCGATCTGTCAACCAGGTCCTAGTAGGCATGTTATCGCCTATCCCTAGGGGTTGCCTACAAATTTTACTCCCCAAGTTACTAATGGGAACGTTTTTGTGCCATATCAACCTTTTTCCATGCATCCTGCCAATGGGAATTTTTTACCCATCCTTGAGGCATGACCACTCACTCTTCTCAAATGGTTAGTACCGACAACCATGAGATCAATCCAGAACAGGCTCTTCATACTTTTGCACCAGTTATGGTTGAAACTCCTTATGACAACGAAGATGAGTACAGAGGCCCCATCCTTCATTTTGGTCTTCTACATCGGGTTACTCAACATACTGTTCAGAATTGGAATCAAGGTGTTCAAATACCTCCTCCTTATCCTGGGGCATCTTCTGTTGTTGCACCTCCATTTGTGTATCCTGGGGCACCCTATGCTCCAGATCAGGGTCAACATGGTCAGACTATTGGTCAAATTGTTAATTCGGGATCGATGTATCCTTAAGTTTATCTCCAGTTTGCTTCCCCTCTAATCATTGCTCAGGAAACTTGTCAGGGTGTTCAACTCCCCAATCATCAAGTTAATCCTCAACCTGCTAATCAGATTGCTTTTGGTTCAGATCAGAATAGACAAAAAGACTACCGGTTACTAGATGAGAGGATCAGAGCCATTGAAGGATTCTCTGCTTACAGTATGGATGCTAAGGACCTATGTTTAGTTCCTAATGTGGTGCTTCGTCATAAGTTTAAAGCACCAAACCTACCAAAATACAAGGGTTTAAGTTGTCCAAGAAGTCATGTTATAATGTATCGTAGGAAGATGGCATCATATATTGATAATGATGAGCTTCTTATCCGTTGCTTCCAAGACAACTTATTTGGGGCATCCTTAGAGTGGTACATGAGCTTAGAATGCAGTAAAATTAGATCTTGGGAAGACTTGTTTGAAGCCTTTATCAAGCAATACAAATATAACCTGGACATGGCTCCCACCAGGTTACAACTGAAAAATAAGCCTGCAAGAGCAACGAAACATTCAAATAATACGCTCAGAGGTGCCATGAAATGGCTTCTCAAGTTAGACCCGTGTTGACAGATGTTGAATTGGTTGACATTTTCATGAGCACTCTTCAAGGTTTGTACTATGAGAAAATGGTTGGAAGCTCTTCGTCTAACTTTGTCGACATAGTAACCATTGGAGAACGCATTGAGAATGGGTTGAAAACGAGAAAGATTGCTAGTGTTGATAATCAGACAATGGTTAAGAAATATCAGGGTTTTGCTAAGAAGAAAGAGGATGAGGCGAGTTTTGTGATAGCAAATGTCTACCCTCAAGTTCAAGCACATATGGCTCATATGCCATACTACACTTATCCATACATTCTCGCTGCCCAATATTAACGACCTGCATACCAATTGCAGTATCAACAGCCTCCATAGGCTCCAGTTTCTCAGAATCAGCGACCTTCACAAGATAACAGAAACCAGAGTCTGGGTCATGGCAGACGTTATGATAATAAGCTTCCTCAACGCGACCATATCCCTATATCATATGCTCAGTTACTACCATATCTCGTTCAGCAAGGAGCCATTGAGCCAAAAGAAATACCACAAGTTGTTTACTTCTATGGCCCGAAGTATAATCCTAATGCTTCTTGTGCATTTCACGCCGGCTATATAGGACATTCAACCATTGATTATGGGTTATTCAAGACCAAGGTTCAGGAGTTGATTGATCAGAAGATCTTTTCCTTCTCTGAGGTGGGGCCCGATGTCATAACCTACCCGTTGCCAGATCACTATGGACAGATAGTGAATGTAGTTAGTGGTGAAGACTGCTCAGATTCAGTTACCTCTTCAGAGGAGTATCAAGGCTAGTCGTATCAGCAATAACACATTGTTCAGTCATGCCTCATTTGTAATCTTTTCTTGTTTGTTAATTAGTTGTTCATTTGTAAAACTTGTATGATTTTTAGATGAAAATAATAATGAAATAAACGTGCATGTTTTGTTTAAATCCATTCGTGTTCACTCATATCTTATTTATCAGTATCAAATTGTTTCTTAAGCAAAATAAAAAGAGAATGATGCAATTAAAGTACACAAGATTGTTAGCTATATTCTTTTGAATAAGACTCTATTGATGATGTAAGGCATTGTTGAAATCCCTAAACACCAGAGATATGAGGAAGTTAATCCATAGTCAACCCCTTTGGGCCTTGAAGTAGGAGTTTCTTTCTTTGAATATAAAACCCTCATATTTAACCAGAGGCAGGGTAGTCTTCAGTTAGTTTGAACTTGCATTCAAATTTCAGAAGAAGAATATCCCGTCAAGTGATTAATTACATCATATCCCTCTCAAGAGGATGGAATCACAAATTCATAATGGTTATCCCTTACCAGCAAAAGGAGTGAGACAATCACAAATCTTTCAAAAAATAAATAAGTAAGTATCACAATGTTCGCTCCATTACAAAAAGAAAGATGAAATAAAATGAAAAATCAAAAGCAAATGAAAAACCTGCTAAGTCAAAAGCTCGAAAACAAGATTAACTTATGCAAAAGTTAGGGTATCCTAGTGGGTTGCAGACCCAAAGGATCATTCTGGGAAAAATTAAGGGAAAGCAAAACAAAAGAATGAGAGGATCAATAACAAATCCCTCAGCAAAAGCAAACCTGTGGCTGCAAACAAAAACAAAAGGTGAGTGAATGTCACTCCCAACTCTCATTGGGTTCCATAACCATCTTTGATACTATCCAAAATCCTTGAAGTCTCGTTTTAAGCTAATTGAACGTATGAATGGAGAACATCACAGAGAGTTGGTGGGTTACAATAGGTTTTTGAGCCTTATATCCTTTTTTTCTGAAACCGTGAACCAGGCCATGTTACAGCCCTCAAAAGACCTAATTGATGTCGGGTTTATTTCGAAAACATACTATGGTAAGATCGCGTCTAAGCTGACTCCTAAAGATTTGCATGTCAATTACATTGATGCTGATATGGAATTGTAATTGGTGATTCATTCACTATATGTCATAATTTTAGTGAACATATTTGAGTTTCAAAACTTACATGAGCATGACATTACAATTATCATTTTTAAAATGAGCATTTTTACTTGTGAACCGACACTTGACATCAATAAATCTTACATAATGGGAAGGTCGAACCTTTCTTCTTATATCACATAGCTCAAATCTCTTCAGAGTCAGTCAGTCTGGGGCAACCATGTCAAGATTCTATAAAGTTACTTCAAGGCTCGTATTGGGGCAGGGCACCCTAGGAGCATGAGAAGTCAATAACTCCCATGAATGGCTAATCAAGAGGATACAATTTCGAGACGCTAGAGAAAGCCAATTTGAAATCTTCAGATGATGAGATTACTCCATAACTTGTGACTGGGGCATTTGGTGCAGATACCCAGTATATTATGGCAGGGGCAGGCTACATAGGTGCAAGCTCTATCCATGTTTCATACATAGTCCAGAGGTGTGACAACCAATTGTTCCGTTTAAAGTAGGTGTCGTAGAGCCATGTCTCATGACCATTTTCCTAGCCCAAAATTCCCATCTTCCTCTATATGAGCTTCTGGCTTAACCATTGCATAAATCATCATCATGTATTAATCACGTTGCTTCACCTATGCATATCATTCATATAGCATAACATGAAGTCGTGTGTGCAAATTTGGAAAATCAAAGCCCAACATTTTATTGGCACCTTCAAAACCCAACTTGCTTGGCATCTTTTAGAGCCCAGTTTGCTTGGTATCTTTTTCTAACCTTTAAGGTTGATAATCTTTTGTTTCCAACCTTTATGGTTGATGAAAAATTTTCAACCTTTAAGTTTGATAAGCTTTTGTTTCCAACATTCGTGGTTGATGAACCTTTTTCAACCTTCATGGTTGATAAATTTTTGTTTCCAACCTTCATGGTTGACAAACCTTTTTGTTTCCAACCTTCATAGGAGCAGAAAGTATTTGCTTGTTTGCGGTAAAGTGGATACGCTTGGTTCGCACTCTAGCAGTTAAACATTACTTGCTCGCACATGGAGGCTTAAGCTTCGTTCACGGTAGAATGAAAGTAACACATCCTTATTGAAAGGTTTTGAAGAGTGAACTAAGGCAAAAGATGATTTGATTTGTTAGGGTTGATTTTTTGCATGGAGACAAGCATTAAACCATTGGCTAGATACAGTCAACGGTCCAATAACTCGGGAGTTGAGAGGACAAGGTTGTCCTAACCACTCTTTTTCATCAAAAAAAGAGATTTGATTATGAAAGGAGTTTGGCAAGTTTGATCATTTGAGCTTAGACGGAGACAAGTCTTTTGATCCTTGACTAAGTATGATCAACGATCAAAGTACTTGGGAATTGAGAGAACAATGAAGTCTTAACTATTCTTTTTCAGCCTCATAGCACCTAGATCTAACTTGTTTGACTCTTTAGATGATTTAAGGGGGAAAGTCAAGTGTCGGGTCCTCAGGCTAGGTACGACCGACAACCCAATTACTTGAATGTTGTGTACAAACACGTACACCTAATTTGCATTCCAATTTGTTATTAAAATAGTTTTGAAAAAGGTACTTGACGTTGGATTAAGTGTTTGAATTTATTGTAAAAATAGTAAGTAAAGAATGGAGGTGAGAGATAAAATGAGTTTGAGAAGAGAATGGAGAAGAGATGATAGAATGAATGGATCTTGGAGTGGATGGAGAATACTTGACGTTGTATCAAGTATGCACGTTGCAATGGTGTGAGTTTTATTCGGAAAACGACTTGACATTGAATCAAGTACCTTTTTTTTCTTTTGAAATGCTTCGTTTATCGTTTTGTATTTTATCTTTGATTATTAAAATGCATAGTGAACTAACTAGAAAGCAATAAATCTAAGCTATTACAAGACTAAGGGAGGGGGAACATTTAACCTACAATGGGGGGATGAATCCACACAATACAATGGAAAGGGAATGAAAGGAAAATAAAAGTTATAAACTACTAAACCATGTAACATGCCTAAGGCATACAAGTGACATGGTACTTCAAACAATACAAAGTTATTGAATGAAAATGGAATGGTTAGGAGCATGGCTAGCTAAGAGTGAGCTTGCTTCTCCAAGTCAACATGTGGACACAAAACAACAAACGGGTTAGCATGAGATAAAGTTGAATGAATAAAAATGATGCAACAATATGTAAGTATGTACAATGGTTAAAATCGATTCAAAAGGTAATGAATTAATCAATTAAAAATAATCAAAGATCTATCCTATGATCGATAGATAGATAGATAGATAGATAGATAGATAGATAGATAGATAGATAGATAGATAGATAGATAGATAGATAGATAGATAGATAGATAGATAGATAGATAGATAGATAGATAGATAGAGATAGATAGATAGATAGATAGATAGATAGATAGATAGATAGATAGATAGATAGATAGATAGATAGATAGATAGATAGATAGATAGATAGATAGATAGATAGATAGATAGATAGATAGATAGATAGATAGATAGATAGATAGATAGATAGATAGATAGATAGATAGATAGATAGATAGATAGATAGATAGATAGATAGATAGATAGATAGATAGATAGATAGATAGATAGATAGATAGAGATAGATAGATAGATAGATAGATAGATAGATAGATAGATAGATAGATAGATAGATAGATAGATAGATAGATAGATAGATAGAGATAGATAGATAGATAGATAGATAGATAGATAGATAGATAGATAGATAGATAGATAGATAGATAGATAGATAGATAGATAGATAGATAGATAGATAGATAGATAGATAGATAGATAGATAGATAGATAGATAGATAGATAGATAGATAGATAGATAGATAGATAGATAGATAGATAGATAGATATAGATAGATAGATAGATAGATAGATAGATAGATAGATAGATAGATAGATAGATAGATAGATAGATAGATAGATAGATAGATAGATAGATAGATAGATAGATAGATAGATAGATAGATAGATAGATAGATAGATAGATAGATAGATAGATAGATAGATAGAGATAGATAGATAGATAGATAGATAGATAGATAGATAGATAGATAGATAGATAGATAGATAGATAGATAGATAGATAGATAGATAGATAGATAGATAGATAGATAGATAGATAGATAGATAGATAGATAGATAGATAGATAGATAGATAGATAGATAGATAGATAGAGATAGATAGATAGATAGATAGATAGATAGATAGATAGATAGATAGATAGATAGATAGATAGATAGATAGATATAGATAGATAGATAGATAGATAGATAGATAGATAGATAGATAGATAGATAGATAGATAGATAGATAGATAGATAGATAGATAGATAGATAGATAGATAGATAGATAGATAGATAGATAGATAGATAGATAGAGATAGATAGATAGATAGATAGATAGATAGATAGATAGATAGATAGATAGATAGATAGATAGATAGATAGATAGATAGATAGATAGATAGATAGATATAGATAGATAGATAGATAGATAGATAGATAGATAGATATAGATAGATAGATAGATAGATAGATAGATAGATAGATAGATAGATAGATAGATAGATAGATAGATAGATAGATAGATAGATAGATAGATAGATAGATAGATAGATAGATAGATAGATAGATAGATAGATAGATAGATAGATAGATAGATAGATAGATAGATAGATAGATAGATAGATAGATAGATAGATAGATAGATAGATAGATAGATAGATAGATAGATAGATAGATAGATAGATAGATAGATAGATAGATAGATAGATAGATAGATAGATAGATAGATAGATAGATAGATAGATAGATAGATAGATAGATAGATAGATAGATAGATAGATAGATAGATAGATAGATAGATAGATAGATAGATAGATAGATAGATAGATAGATAGATAGATAGATAGATAGATAGATAGATAGATAGAGATAGATAGATAGATAGATAGATAGATAGATAGATAGATAGATAGAGATAGATAGATAGATAGATAGATAGATAGATAGATAGATAGATAGATAGATAGATAGATATAGATAGATAGATAGATAGATAGATAGATAGATAGATAGATAGATAGATAGATAGATAGATAGATAGATAGATAGATAGATAGATAGATAGATAGATAGATAGATAGATAGATAGATAGATAGATAGATAGATAGATAGATAGATAGATAGATAGATAGATAGATAGATAGATAGATAGATAGATAGATAGATAGATAGATAGATAGATAGATAGATAGATAGATAGATAGATAGATAGATAGATAGATAGATAGATAGATAGATAGATAGATAGATAGATAGATAGATAGATAGATAGATAGATAGATAGATAGATAGATAGATAGATAGATAGATAGATAGATAGATAGATAGATAGATAGATAGATAGAGATAGATAGATAGATAGATAGATAGATAGATAGATAGATAGATAGATAGATAGATAGATAGATAGATAGATAGATAGATAGATAGATAGATAGATAGATAGATAGATAGATAGATAGAGATAGATAGATAGATAGATAGATAGATAGATAGATAGATAGATAGATAGATAGATAGATAGATAGATAGATAGATAGATAGATAGATAGATAGATAGATAGATAGATAGATAGATAGATAGATAGATAGATAGATAGATAGATAGATAGATAGATAGATAGATAGATAGATAGATAGATAGATAGATAGATAGATAGATAGATAGATAGATAGATAGATAGATAGATAGATAGATAGATAGATAGATAGATAGATAGATAGATAGATAGATAGATAGATAGATAGATAGATAGATAGATAGATAGATAGATAGATAGATAGATAGATAGATAGATAGATAGATAGATAGATAGATAGATAGATAGATAGATAGAGATAGATAGATAGATAGATAGATAGATAGATAGATAGATAGATAGATAGATAGATAGATAGATAGATAGATAGATAGATAGATAGATAGATAGATAGATAGATAGATAGATAGATAGATAGATAGATAGATAGATAGATAGATAGATAGATAGATAGATAGATAGATAGATAGATAGATAGATAGATAGATAGATAGATAGATAGATAGATAGATAGATAGATAGATAGATAGATAGATAGATAGATAGATAGATAGATAGATAGATAGATAGATAGATATAGATAGATAGATAGATAGATAGATAGATAGATAGATAGATAGATAGATAGATAGATAGATAGATAGATAGATAGATAGATAGATATAGATATAGATAGATAGATAGATAGATAGATAGATAGATAGATAGATAGATAGATAGATAGATAGATAGATAGATAGATAGATAGATAGATAGATAGATAGATAGATAGATAGATAGATAGATAGATAGATAGATAGATAGATAGATAGATAGATAGATAGATAGATAGATAGATAGATAGATAGATAGATAGATAGATAGATAGATAGATAGATAGATAGATAGATAGATAGATAGATAGATAGATAGATAGATAGATAGATAGATAGATAGATAGATAGATAGATAGATAGATAGATAGATAGATAGATAGATAGATAGATAGATAGATAGATAGATAGATAGATAGATAGATAGATAGTAGATAGATAGATAGATAGATAGATAGATAGATAGATAGATAGATAGATAGATAGATAGATAGATAGATAGATAGATAGATAGATAGATAGATAGATAGATAGATAGATAGATAGATAGATAGATAGATAGATAGATAGATAGATAGATAGATAGATAGATAGATAGATAGATAGATAGATAGATAGATAGATAGATAGATAGATAGATAGATAGATAGATAGATAGATAGATAGATAGATAGATAGATAGATAGATAGATAGATAGATAGATAGATAGAGATAGATAGATAGATAGATAGATAGATAGATAGATAGATAGATAGATAGATAGATAGATAGATAGATAGATAGATAGATAGATATAGATAGATAGATAGATAGATAGATAGATAGATAGATAGATAGATAGATAGATAGATAGATAGATAGATAGATAGATAGATAGATAGATAGATAGATAGATAGATAGATAGATAGATAGATAGATAGATAGATAGATAGATAGATAGATAGATAGATAGATAGATAGATAGATAGATAGATAGATAGATAGATAGATAGATAGATAGATAGATAGATAGATAGATATAGATAGATAGATAGATAGATAGATAGATAGATAGATAGATAGATAGATAGATAGATAGATAGATAGATAGATAGATAGATAGATAGATAGATAGATAGATAGATAGATAGATAGATAGATAGATAGATAGATAGATAGATAGATAGATAGATAGATAGATAGATAGATAGATAGATAGATAGATAGATAGATAGATAGATAGATAGATAGATAGATAGATAGATAGATAGATAGATAGATAGATAGATAGATAGATAGATAGATAGATAGATAGATAGATAGATAGATAGATAGATAGATAGATAGATAGATAGATAGATAGATAGATAGATAGATAGATAGATAGATAGATAGATAGATAGATAGATAGATAGATAGATAGATAGATAGATAGATAGATAGATAGATAGATAGATAGATAGATAGATAGATAGATAGATAGATAGATAGATAGATAGATAGATAGATAGATAGATAGATAGATAGATAGATAGATAGATAGATAGATAGATATAGATAGATAGATAGATAGATAGATAGATAGATAGATAGATAGATAGATAGATAGATAGAGATAGATAGATAGATAGATAGATAGATAGATAGATAGATAGATAGATAGATAGATAGATAGATAGATAGATAGATAGATAGATAGATAGATAGATAGATAGATAGATAGATAGATAGATAGATAGATAGATAGATAGATAGATAGATAGATAGATAGATAGATAGATAGATAGATAGATAGATAGATAGATATAGATAGATAGATAGATAGATAGATAGATAGATAGATAGATAGATAGATAGATAGATAGATAGATAGATAGATAGATAGATAGATAGATAGATAGATAGATAGATAGATATAGATAGATAGATAGATAGATAGATAGATAGATAGATAGATAGATAGATAGATAGATAGATAGATAGATAGATAGATAGATAGATAGATATAGATAGATAGATAGATAGATAGATAGATAGATAGATAGATAGATAGATAGATAGATAGATAGATAGATAGATAGATAGATAGATAGATAGATAGATAGATAGATAGATAGATAGATAGATAGATAGATAGATAGATAGATAGATAGATAGATAGATAGATAGATAGATAGATAGATAGATAGATAGATAGATAGATAGATAGATAGATAGATAGATAGATAGATAGATAGATAGATCGATAGATAGATAGATAGATAGATAGATAGATAGATAGATAGATAGATAGATAGATAGATAGATAGATAGATAGATAGATAGATAGATAGATAGATAGATAGATAGATAGATAGATAGATAGATAGATGATAGATAGATAGATAGATAGATAGATAGATAGATAGATAGATCGATAGATCGATAGATCGATAGATAGATCGATAGATCGATAGATCGATAGATAGATAGATAGATAGATAGATAGATAGATAGATCGATAGATCGATAGATCGATAGATAGATAGATAGATAGATAGATCGATAGATCGATAGATCGATAGATCGATAGATCGATCGATAGATCGATAGATCGATAGATCGATAGATCGATAGATCGATAGATCGATCGATAGATCGATAGATAGATAGATAGATAGATAGATAGATAGATCGATAGATCGATAGATAGATAGATCGATCGATAGATCGATAGATCGATAGATAGATAGATAGATAGATAGATCGATAGATCGATAGATCGATAGATAGATAGATAGATAGATAGATCGATAGATCGATAGATAGATAGATCGATAGATCGATATAGATAGATAGATAGTAGATAGATAGATAGATAGATAGATAGATAGATAGATAGATAGATAGATAGATAGATAGATCGATAGATCGATAGATAGATAGATCGATAGATCGATAGATAGATAGATAGATAGATAGATAGATAGATAGATAGATAGATAGATAGATAGATAGATAGATAGATGATAGATAGATAGATAGATAGATAGATAGATAGATAGATAGATAGATAGATAGATAGATAGATAGATAGATAGATAGATAGATAGATAGATAGATAGATAGATAGATAGATAGATAGATAGATAGATAGATAGATAGATAGATAGATAGATAGATAGATAGAGATAGATAGATAGATAGATAGATAGATAGATAGATAGATAGATAGATAGATAGATAGATAGATAGATAGATAGATAGATAGATAGATCGATAGATCGATAGATAGATAGATAGATAGATAGATAGATAGATAGATAGATAGATAGATAGATAGATAGATAGATAGATCGATAGATCGATAGATCGATAGATCGATAGATCGATAGATCGATAGATCGATAGATAGATAGATAGATAGATAGATAGATAGATAGATAGATAGATAGATAGATAGATAGATAGATAGATAGATAGATAGATAGATAGATAGATAGATCGATAGATCGATAGATCGATAGATCGATAGATCGATCGATAGATCGATAGATCGATAGATAGATAGATAGATAGATAGATAGATAGATAGATAGATAGATAGATAGATAGATAGATCGATAGATCGATAGATCGATAGATAGATAGATCGATAGATAGATAGATAGATAGATAGATAGATAGATATATAGATAGATAGATCGATAGATCGATAGATCGATAGATCGATAGATAGATAGATAGATAGATAGATCGATAGATCGATAGATCGATAGATCGATAGATCGATCGATAGATCGATAGATAGATAGATCGATAGATCGATAGATAGATAGATCGATAGATCGATAGATCGATAGATAGATAGATAGATAGATCGATAGATCGATAGATCGATAGATAGATAGATAGATAGATAGATCGATAGATCGATAGATAGATAGATAGATCGATAGATCGATAGATAGATAGATAGATAGATCGATAGATCGATAGATCGATAGATCGATAGATCGATAGATCGATAGATAGATAGATAGATAGATCGATAGATAGATAGATAGATAGATAGATAGATAGATCGATAGATCGATAGATAGATAGATAGATCGATAGATCGATAGATAGATAGATAGATAGATAGATAGATCGATAGATCGATAGATCGATAGATCGATAGATCGATAGATAGATAGATAGATAGATCGATAGATAGATAGATATAGATAGATAGATAGATAGATAGATCGATAGATCGATAGATAGATCGATAGATCGATAGATAGATAGATAGATAGATAGATAGATAGATAGATAGATAGATAGATAGATAGATAGATAGATAGATAGATAGATAGATAGATAGATAGATAGATAGATAGATAGATAGATAGATAGATAGATAGATAGATAGATAGATAGATAGATAGATAGATAGATAGATAGATAGATAGATAGATAGATAGATAGATAGATAGATAGATAGATAGATAGATAGATAGATAGATAGATAGATAGATAGATAGATAGATAGATAGATAGATAGATAGATAGATAGATCGATAGATAGATAGATAGATAGATAGATAGATAGATAGATAGATAGATAGACAGATAGATAGATAGATAGATAGATAGATAGATAGATAGATAGATAGATAGATAGATAGATAGATAGATAGATAGATAGATAGATAGATAGATAGATAGATAGATAGATAGATAGATAGATAGATAGATAGATAGACAGATAGAGATAGATAGATAGAGATAGATAGATAGATAGATAGATAGATAGATAGATAGATAGATAGACAGATAGATAGATAGATAGATCGATAGATAGATAGATAGATAGATAGATAGATAGATAGATAGATAGATAGATAGATAGATAGATAGATAGATAGATAGATAGATAGATAGATAGACAGATAGATAGATAGATAGATAGATAGATAGATAGATAGATAGATAGATAGATAGATAGATAGATAGATAGATAGATATAGATAGATAGATAGATAGATAGATAGATAGATAGATAGATAGATAGATAGATAGATAGATAGATAGATAGATAGAGATAGATAGATAGATAGATAGATAGATAGATAGATAGATAGATAGATAGATAGATAGATAGATAGATAGATAGATAGATAGATAGATAGATAGATAGATAGATAGATAGATAGATAGATAGATAGATAGATAGATAGATAGATAGATAGATAGATAGATAGATAGATAGATAGATAGATAGATAGATAGATAGATAGATAGATAGATAGATAGATAGATAGATAGATAGATAGATAGATAGATAGATAGATAGATAGATAGATAGATAGATAGATAGATAGATAGATAGATAGATAGATAGATAGATAGATAGATAGATAGATAGATAGATAGATAGATAGATAGATAGATAGATAGATAGATAGATAGATAGATAGATAGATAGATAGATAGATAGATAGATAGATAGATAGTAGATAGATAGATAGATAGATAGATAGATAGATAGATAGATAGATAGATAGATAGATAGATAGATAGATAGATAGATAGATAGATAGATAGATAGATAGATAGATAGATAGATAGATAGATAGATAGATAGATAGATAGATAGATAGATAGATAGATAGATAGATAGATAGATAGATAGATAGATAGATAGATAGATAGATAGATAGATAGATAGATAGATAGATAGATAGATAGATAGATAGATAGATAGATAGATAGATAGATAGATAGATAGATAGATAGATAGATAGATAGATAGATAGATAGATCGATAGATAGATAGATAGATAGATAGATAGATAGATAGATATAGATAGATAGATAGATAGATAGATAGATAGATAGATAGATAGATCGATAGATCGATAGATCGATAGATCGATAGATCGATAGATCGATAGATCGATAGATCGATAGATCGATAGATAGATAGATAGATAGATAGATAGATAGATCGATAGATCGATAGATCGATAGATCGATAGATCGATAGATCGATAGATAGATCGATAGATCGATAGATCGATAGATAGATAGATCGATAGATAGATAGATAGATAGATCGATAGATCGATAGATCGATAGATCGATAGATCGATAGATAGATCGATAGATCGATAGATCGATAGATAGATAGATAGATAGATCGATCGATAGATCGATAGATCGATAGATAGATAGATAGATCGATAGATCGATAGATAGATAGATAGATAGATAGATAGATAGATAGATAGATAGATAGATAGATAGATCGATAGATAGATAGATCGATAGATCGATAGATCGATAGATTGATAGATCGATAGATAGATAGATAGATAGATAGATCGATAGATCGATAGATAGATCGATAGATCGATAGATCGATAGATCGATAGATAGATAGATAGATAGATCGATCGATAGATCGATAGATCGATAGATCGATAGATCGATCGATAGATCGATAGATAGATAGATCGATAGATCGATAGATAGATAGATCGATAGATCGATAGATCGATAGATAGATAGATAGATAGATAGATAGATCGATAGATCGATAGATAGATAGATAGATCGATAGATCGATAGATCGATAGATCGATAGATCGATAGATCGATCGATAGATCGATAGATCGATAGATCGATAGATCGATAGATAGATAGATCGATAGATCGATCGATAGATCGATAGATCGATAGATCGATAGATCGATAGATAGATAGATCGATAGATCGATCGATAGATCGATAGATCGATAGATCGATAGATCGATAGATAGATAGATAGATAGATCGATAGATCGATAGATCGATAGATCGATAGATAGATAGATAGATAGATCGATAGATCGATAGATCGATAGATCGATAGATCGATAGATAGATAGATAGATAGATCGATAGATAGATAGATAGATAGATAGATAGATCGATAGATCGATAGATCGATAGATCGATAGATAGATAGATAGATAGATAGATAGATAGATAGATAGATAGATCGATAGATAGATAGATAGATAGATAGATAGATAGATAGATAGATAGATAGATAGATAGATAGATAGATCGATAGATCGATAGATCGATAGATCGATAGATAGATAGATCGATAGATCGATCGATAGATCGATAGATCGATAGATCGATAGATAGATAGATAGATAGATCGATAGATCGATCGATAGATCGATAGATCGATAGATCGATAGATCGATAGATCGATAGATAGATAGATCGATAGATCGATAGATCGATAGATCGATAGATCGATAGATAGATAGATCGATAGATCGATAGATCGATAGATCGATAGATAGATAGATAGATAGATAGATAGATAGATAGATCGATAGATAGATAGATAGATAGATAGATAGATAGACAGATAGATAGATAGATAGATAGATAGACAGATAGATAGATAGATAGATAGATAGATAGATAGATAGATAGATAGATAGATAGATAGATAGACAGATAGATAGATAGATAGATAGATAGATAGATAGATAGACAGATAGATAGATAGATAGATAGATAGATAGATAGATAGATAGATAGATAGATAGATAGATAGATAGATAGATAGATAGATAGACAGATAGATAGATAGATAGATAGACAGATAGATAGATAGATAGATAGATAGACAGATAGATAGATAGATAGATAGATAGATAGATAGATAGATAGATAGATAGATAGATAGATAGATAGATAGATAGATAGATAGATAGATAGATAGATAGATAGATAGATAGATAGATAGATAGATAGATAGATAGATAGATAGATAGATAGATAGATAGATAGATAGATAGATAGATAGATAGATAGATAGATAGATAGATAGATAGATAGATAGATAGATAGATAGATAGATAGATAGATAGATAGATAGAGATAGATAGATAGATAGATAGATAGATAGATAGATAGATAGATAGATAGATAGATAGATAGATAGATAGATAGATAGATAGATAGATAGATAGA